>NC_141873.1:385471572-385774602 GCF_056163025.1 Triticum urartu | reverse complement strand
TGTCGTCTCAACGGATTTCGACGGAGCCCTATTTAAAGTGAATGCGGCAGTCTCTAGAGCATACCCCCAAAAAGATAGCGGTAAATCGGCAAGAGACATCATAGATCGCACCATATCTAATAGAGTGCGATTATGACGTTCAGACACACCATTACGCTGAGGTGTTCCAGGCGGCGTGAGTTGTGAAACTATTCCACATTTTCTTAAGTGTGCGCCAAACTCGTGACTCAAGTATTCTCCTCCACGATCTGATCGCAGGAACTTGATTTTCCTATCACGTTGATTCTCAACCTCACTCTGAAATTCCTTGAACTTTTCAAAGGTTTCGGACTTGTGTTTCATTAAGTAGACACACCCATATCTACTCAAGTCATCAGTGAGGGTGAGAACATAACGATAGCCACCGCGAGCCTCAACACTCATTGGGCCGCACACATCAGTATGTATGATTTCCAATAAGTTGGTTGCTCGCTCCATTGTCCCTGAGAATGGAGTCTTGGTCATTTTACCCATGAGGCATGGTTCGCACGTGTCAAATGATTCGTAATCAAGAGACTCTAAAAGTCCATCAGCATGGAGCTTCTTCATGCGTTTGACACCGATGTGACCAAGGCGGCAGTGCCACAAGTATGTGGGACTATCATCATCAATCTTACATCTTTTGGTACTCACACTATGAACATGTGTAGCATCACGCTCGAGATTCATTAAGAATAAACCATTCACCATCGGAGCATGACCATAAAACATATCTCTCATATAAATAGAACAACCATTATTCTCGGATTTAAATGAGTAGCCATCTCGAATTAAACGAGATCCTGATACAATGTTCATGCTCAAAGCTGGCACTACATAACAATTATTAAGGTTTAGAACTAATCCCGAAGGCAAATGTAGAGGTAGCGTGCCGACGGCGATCACATTGACCTTGGAACCATTCCCGACGCGCATCGTCACCTCGTCCTTTGCCAGTCTCCGCTTATTCCACAGCTCCTGCTTTGAGTTACAAATGTGAGCAACCGCACCGGTATCAAATACCCAGGAGCTACTACGAATACTGGTAAGGTACACATCAATTACATGTATATCACATATACCTTTCGTTTTGCCGGCCTTCTTGTCTGCTAAGTATTTAGGGCAGTTCCGCTTCCAGTGACCACTTACCTTGCAATAAAAGCACTCAGTCTCGGGCTTGGGTCCATTCTTTGGCTTCTTCCCGGCAGCTTGCTTACCGGGCGCGGCAACTCCCTTGCCGTCCTTCTTGAAGGCTTTCTTACCCTTGCCCTTCTTGAACTTAGTGGTTTTATTCACCATCAACACTTGATGTTCCTTTTTGACTTCTACCTCTGCTGATTTCAGCATTGCAAATACTTCAGGAATGGTCTTTTCCATCCCCTGCATATTGAAGTTCATCACAAAGCTCTTGTAGCTCGGTGGAAGCGACTGAAGGATTCTGTCAATGACCGCGTCATCCGGGAGATTAACTCCCAGCTGAGTCAAGCGGTTATGCAACCCAGACATAGTGAGTATGTGCTCACTGACATAACTGTTTTCCTCCATCTTACAGCTGAAGAACTTGTCGGAGACTTGATATCTCTCGACCCGGGCATGAGCTTAGAAAACCATTTTCAGCTCTTCGAACATCTCATATGCTCCGTGTCTCTCAAAACGTTTTTGGAGCCCCGGCTCTAAGCTGTAAAGCATGCCGCACTGAACGAGGGAGTAGTCATCGGGACGTGCCTGCCAAGCGTTCATAACGTCTTGTTCTGCAGGGAGAACAGGTGCGTCACCTAGCGGTGCTTGTAGGACATAATCTTTCTTGGCAGCTATGAGGATGATCCTCAAGTTCCAGATCCAGTCCGTATAGTTGCTGCCATCGTCTTTCAGCTTGGTTTTCTCTAGGAACGCGTTGAAGTTGAGGACTACGTTGGCCATTTGATCTACAAGACATATTGTAAATATTTTAGACTAAGTTCATGATAATTAAGTTCATCTAATCAAATTATTCAATGAACTCCCACTTAGATAGACATCCCTCCTGTAATCTAAGTATAACATGATCCGAGTTAACTAGGCCATGTCCGATCATCACGTGAGACGGACTAGTCAACATCGGTGAACATCTTCATGTTGATCGTATCTTCTATACGACTCATGCTCGACCTTTCGGTCTTCTGTGTTCCGAGGCCATGTCTGTACATGCTAGGCTCGTCAAGTCAACCTAAATGTTTGCATGTGTAAATCTGTCTTACACCCGTTGTATGTGAACGTTAGAATCTAACACCCGATCATCACGTGGTGCTTCGAAACAACGTACTGTCGCAACGGTGCACAGTTAGGGGGAACACTTTCTTGAAATTATTATGAGGGATCATCTTATTTCCTACCGTCGTTCTAAGCAAACAAGATGGAAAACATGATAAACATCGCATGTAATCAAATAATAATAGTAACATGATATGGCCAATATCACATAGCTCCTTTGATCTCCATCTTGGGGCTCCATGATCATCTTGTCACTGGCATGACACCATGATCTCCATCATCATGATCTCCATCATCGTGTCTCCATGAAGTTGCTCGCCAACTATTACTTCTACTACTATGGCTAACGCGTTTAGCAATAAAGTAAAGTAATTTACATGGCGTTTCTCAATGACACGCAGGTCATACAAAAAATAAAGACAACTCCTATGGCTCCTGCCAGTTGTCATACTCATCGACATGCAAGTCGTGATTCCTATTACAATAGCATGAACATCTCATACATCACATATATATCATTCATCATACATCACAACTTTGGCCATATCATATCACAAAGCACTTGTTGCAAAAACAAGTTAGACATCCTCTAATTGTTGTTGCAAGTTTTACGTGGCTGAAATAGGGTTCTAGCATGAACGTTTTCTTACCTACGTGAAAGCCACAACGTGATTTGTCAACTTCTATTTACCCTTCATAAGGACCCTGTTCATCGAATCCGCTCCAACTAAAGTGGGAGAGACAGACACCCGCCAGCCACCTTATGCAACTTGTGCATGTTAGTTGGTGGAACCGGTCTCACATAAGCGTACGTGTAAGGTTGGTCCAGGCCGCTTCATCCCACAATACCGTTGAAGCAAGATAATACTAGTAGCGGCAAGAAAGTTGGCAACATCTACGCCCACAACAAATTGTGTTCTACTCGCGCAAGAAGAACTACGCATAGACCTAGCTCATGATGCCACTGTTGGGGAACGTAGCAGAAAACAAAATTTTTCCTACGGTTTCACCAAGATCCATCTATGAGTTCATCTAGCAACGAGTGATTGGATTGCATCTACATACCTTTGTAGATCACGCGCGGAAGCGTTCAAAGAACGGGGATGAGGAAGGTGTACTCGACGTGATCCAAATCACCGGAGATCCTAGCACCGAACGGACGGCACCTCCGCGTTCAACACACGTACGGTCAGCGTAACGTCTCCTCCTTCTTGATCCAGCAAGGGGATAGGAGAAGTTGAGGAAGATGGCTCCAGCAGCAGCACGACGGCGTGGTGTTGATGGAGCTGCAGTACTCCGGCAGGGCTTCGCCAAGCACTATGGAGGAGGAGGATGTGTTGGAGAGGGAGAGGGAGGCACCAAAGATGTGTTCTGAAAAGCCCTCCTTCCCCCACTATATATAGGGAGTCCAAGGGGGGGCGCCGGCCCTAGGAGATCCAATCTCCTAGGGGGGGTGCGGCCAAGGGAGGAATCCCTCCTCCCCAAGGCACCTAGGGGGTGCCTTCCCCCTTTGGGACTCTTCCCTCCTTGAACCCTAGGCGCATGGGCCTCTTGGGGCTGGTTCCCTTGGCCCATGTAGGCCAAGGCGCACCCCTTACAGCCCATGTGGCCCCCCGAGGCAGGTGGCCCCACCTGGTGGACCCCCGGGACCCTTCCGGTGGTCCCAGTACAATACCGGTGACCCCGAAACTTGTCCCGATGCCCGAAATAGCACTTCCTATATATAATTCTTTACCTCCGGACCATTCCGGAACTCCTCGTGACGTCCGGGATCTCATCCGGGACTCCGAACAACATCCGGGTTACTGCATATACATATCCCTACAACCCTAGCGTCACCGAACCTTAAGTGTGTAGACCCTACGGGTTCGGGAGACATGTAGACATGACCGAGATCGCTCTCCGGTCAATAACCAACAGCGGGATCTGGATACCCATGTTGGCTCCCACATGCTCCTCGATGATCTCATCGGATGAACCACGATGTCGAGGATTCAA
Organism: Triticum urartu; assembly: GCF_056163025.1. Taxonomy (NCBI): domain Eukaryota; kingdom Viridiplantae; phylum Streptophyta; class Magnoliopsida; order Poales; family Poaceae; genus Triticum; species Triticum urartu. The sequence goes on along the minus strand of NC_141873.1, from coordinate 385,770,336 downwards.
GCAACCCCGTATACAATTCCCTTTGTCAATCGGTATGTTACTTGCCCGAGATTCGATCGTCGGTATCCCAATACCTCGTTCAATCTCGTTACCGGCAAGTCACTTTACTCATACCGTAATGCATGATCCCGTGACCAGACACTTGGTCACTTTGAGCTCATTATGATGATGCATCACCGAGTGGGCCCAGTGATACCTCTCCGTCATACGGAGTGACAAATCCCTGTCTTGATCCGTGTCAACCCAACAGACACTTTTGGAGATACCCGTAGCATACCTTTATAGTCACCCAGTTACGTTGTGACGTTTGGTACACCCAAAGCACTCCTACGGTATCCGGGAGTTACACGATCTCATGGTCTAAGGAAAAGATACTTGACATTGGATAACTCTAGCAAACAAACTATACGATCTTATGCTATGTTTAGGATTGGGTCTTGTCCATCACATCATTCTCCTAATGATGTGATCTCGTTATCAATGACATCCAATGTCCATAGTCAGGAAACCATGACTATCTGTTGATCAACGAGCTAGTCAACTAGAGGCTTACTAGGGACATGTTGGTGTCTATTATTCACACATGTATTACGATTTCCGGATAACACAATTATAGCATGAATAAAGACAATTATCATGAACAAGGAAATATAATAATAATGCTTTTATTATTGCCTCTAGGGCATATTTCCAACACTTCCTGCATAAGCACTGCTCCAAGTCCTTGACGTGAAGCGTCACAATACACCTCATAATCCTTGGTCTGATCCGATAAAATCAACACTGGTGAGGTAACCAAACATTTCTTCAACTCCTGAAAACTAGCCTCACATTCCTCAGTCCATATGAACTTGGTATCCTTCTTCAACAATTCCGTCATAGGCTTCGCAATCTTTGAGAAATTCTCAATAAACCTCCGGTAGTATCTTGCGAGTCCAAGAAAACTCCGGATCTCTCCAACTGTGGTTGGTGCTTCCCACTTGGTCACGGTATCAACTTTAGTGGGATCTACTACTATACCTTCTCCGGATATAACGTGTCCGAGAAATCCAACTTATTTCAACCAAAACTCACATTTGCTAAACTTGGCATATAACCGATGTTCTATGAGCTTTCCAAGAACCAAACACAAATGCTCCTTATGCTCCTCTTCATTCTTCGAGTAAACCAGGATATCTTCAATGAACACTACGACGAACTTATCCAAGAACTCCATAAACACTTTGTTCATTATGTTCATAAAATATGCAGGTGCGTTAGTCAGACCAAATGACATAACGGTATACTCATACAGCCCATACCTGGTGGTAAAAGCCGTCTTGGGTATATCCTGTTCCCGAATCTTCAACTGGTGGTATCCTGATCGTAGATCGATCTTGGAAAATACCTTAGCTCCTTGCAATTGATCAAACAGATCATTGATCATCGATAGTGGGTATTTGTTCTTGATGGTTAATTCATTCAATCCTCGATAATTGACAACCATCTTAACGATCCATCCTTCTTTTCCACTAGAAGTACTGGCAATCCCCAAGGTGAAGAACTTGGGCGAATATATCCTTTATCTAGTAACTCCTTAATTTGCTTCTTAATTTCCACAAAATCCTTTGTATGCATCCTATATGGTCTCTTTGATATTGGCCCTGTGCATGGCAAAAGCTCAATCAGAAACTCAATATCTCTATTCGGTGGCATGCCTGGCAATTCTTCTAGAAATACATCAGGGAAATCCTTCACTACTGGTACTTCCTCCTGCACAACTCATGTTAAACAATTTGCTTGAGTCCTCTTTGGCACATGTCGGGATACATACTTGATCCTTCTCCCTTCTGGGGTGGTAAGCAAAATTGACTTATTGGCACATTCAATATTCCCTCCATACTTTGACAACCAATCCATGCCTAATATCACATCCAGTCCTTGAGATTCCAACACTATTAGGTCCGATGGAAATACGTAGTTACCAATCCTTAATGGTAAGCGATCACACCATAGACTAGCCATATATTCTACTTGAGGCGAGGTTACTAACATGGGTGACCTAAGGGCTTGGGTTGGCAGTTTATACTTATCCACAAATCCCCTTGATATGTATGAATGTGATGCACCAGTATCAAAAAGAACGAGTGCAGTAAATGACTTAACCAAAAACTTACCGATTACTGCATCCGGCTGCTCTTCAACCTCCTCCACGTTAACGTGGTTCACCTGTCCCCTGTTGAAAGGGTTCGGCTTCTTCCCAGAGCTTCCATTGCCATTTCTATTCTGTGATTCAGGACATTCATTGGCATAATGTCCGGTCTTCTGGCACTTAAAGCAAGTGACTTGGCTCAGGTCTTTCTTGGCTGGGGTTGATGGGCTGGTGCGGTTCTGGCCGTTGCTTCCCCCATTCCCATTACCAGTCTTGGGGCCATTGTGATTGTGCGAGCTACCTCCTCCATGGGTATGCTAGAAATGTCCTCCCGGTCTAGAGGTAAAACATGGCTTCTGCTGAGCTCCAGAATTGTACTTTCCTTATCCATACTTCCTCTTGCGATTCTCAATTTGCTGCTGCTTCCCTTCAATCATAAGAGCACGATCTACCAACTCCTGGTAGTTGTTGAAGCTTGCTACCATCAACTGCATGCTCAACTCATCATTCAGTCCTTCTAGAAACTTCTCCTGCTTTGCTACATTCGTAGCAACGTCATGTGGGGCATAACGTGCTAATTTACTAAAGTCCTCCACATACTGGCCAACTGTCCGTCCTCCTTGGTGCAAGTTGCAAAACTCTCGCTTCTTCATGGCCATAGCTCCTGCTGAAACACGGGTAGTTCGAAAAGCCTGCTGGAACTGGTCCCATGTGACAGTATCAACAGGGAAAGTGGCTATGAAATTCTCCCACCATGATGTTGCGGGTCCTTCAAGCTGATGTGCGGAAAACTTCACCTTCTCCGCATCGTGCATCCTGCTGTGGTCAACTCTCTAGCTATCTTGCGGAGCCAACCATCTGCTACTATCGGCTCGGTGCTACTAGAAAATACTGGCGGATTCAGCCTAAGAAAATGGGCTAAGTGATCAACAGGTGGTGGTGGTGGGTTGTTGTTCTTGTTCCCTTGATTCTGATTCTGGACTAGTAACTGCATCAATGTGTTCTGCTGCTGGATCAACTGGGTGAGCTCTGGTGGGAAGGTAAATCTGGGGACACGTCTCGGAGGCACCTGAGGGTTTTTAGAAAAGATGAGATTTAAGAATAGAGGGGGTCTAAAGAGAAAACACTACCATATGCTCATGCGGCAAAAGCAAACAATTCACTTCATTCATTCAATCAAACAAGGGCATGCAATCGATCTAACTATCGCAAAAGTGCTCGGACTATAATATTTACATGGTGGACTACTACTACTGATGAGGTGGTCTACTAGAGATATTTTTCGGTTGCAGACTCCATGATATCTGCTCCAGCTTCATCAACGTAGTCATCATCGCTATCATCTGGATCCGAGTTGGTGTCGTCGATGATGATGTAGTCTTCCGTGCGAATCTCCTTGGGTTCTTCGTCTTCTTCTACCGGTGTAGGGCCTCCCATAAATATTCCGATCTTCTTGATCAGATCGTCATTCTTCTCCACTAATAATCCAATTTCCTCTTCATAATATTCACGAGTAGCCTTGAGTTCTTCCTCCAGTTCCTGGATTCTTGTCCTTGCCTTCTTCAGATCTATCATGTCGGCGCACATCTGGTTTTCCTGACGTCGAATGTGCTGGTTTAACTCCTGGATAAAAGCTACAATTGATCTATCCTTTCTGGTGCTGATCATCTCCCAGTGCTCATCTCGACGCCCACAAATCTGGTAGATAGTATCCTTAAGATCATTGCGGTAGACTTCTCCAATGCGTCCCATAGCGATGTGAGCTGCCATGCTCTTTCCTAGACTCCAAGTTGGTGCATCAAAAGAAAACTCTATGGGCTCAGTGACTGGCATGAACGTCCTTCCTGGAACTTGAACTTGAATCATCCAGCGCTCTTCTTCAGGTAAAGTGGCGTTGTAGGTGCCGGTGAAGCTTGGTACTCCTATGTTCAGATATCTAGTGACTTCCTTTAAATGACATCCAAAGGGTGTATCTTCATCCGGTTGCGTGAACTTGTTCCTTGCATCCGCTATCCTAAAAGAGTACAAAAGATGAGGAGTCAGAAAGACAAGAGAGTGAGTAGTGATCTAGGTCTTTAGCTTAGTGGTCGTGTCCTATAGTCAGCGTGTGCTCTGATACCATCTTGCAGCGACCAGACCTCAAATGGTCCAATCTCTGTGCTCCGGTGTCATCCCTGGATCAGTAATGCTGACACCACATAGTACTTGAAGGATTTATAACAAAGTAGCAATCACACACTTATTACATCCAGTGTCTCAATAAAGAACTTATTAGAATAAATATGGCTTAAGGCCATCTAATAACGATAATAGTGGAAGGCTTGGAAGATAAATGAGTCCATCAACTCCAACGGCATCACTGAGTATAGAACCACGGCGTAAAACTCCTTAATCATCGTCTAAAAAGTCTGCAACATTAACGTTGCAGCCCGAAACGGGTCAGCACATGGAATATGCTAGCAATGTAACACATAGAGAGTAATGGAATGAAAAAACTATTCTATATGCATATTTGGCTGGTGGAAATCTCTATGGTTACAGTTTTGCGTAAAGCCAATTTTTCCCTACTGTAAAGGAATAAATTTATTTAACTATCATGGTGGTTGTTAAACATTGAGAATGGTTGACAGCATTCTCAATCCCAATTAAGCATCATCATTAAACAAACCCATCAAAATTAATTTTATAGTAACATGTTGAGATTCACATGATAATCCAGGTACTAGATACTCAAGATGTCCATAACCGGGGACACGACTAACCATGATTAGTTTATACACTCTGCAGAGGTTTGCGCACTTTTCCCCACAAGACTTGATCTCCTCCGTTGGATTTATCACACTACATGATGTTTGAGAAACGGATGACCGAGACATAGTCTTTCAGAAGTGCTAGCACCTTACGATGGGTAGACCGTACCACCTACATCCCCTACATCTGCTAGTCTACCACTGTAAGAGTTCGCACGACTTAGTCAACTATGCTAGAGCCCATAATAGCTTGTGGCTGCACACGGAAGTTTCTAGCATGAATAATCTCATGATCCCTTTGAGCCTGGGTGGCGGTCCATAAAGAAAAACATGCAATCCTGGAATACCCAGGTATCTCAATCCACCCAGATGTGTGTTTAAGTTGCCACCTTAAATAAACCATTAATTAACAATCTCACATCTGTCATGGATACACTCACCCAATCGACATCTACTAGCATAGCATGGCATAATAAGCAAACGTAGAAGTAACTCCCAAAGGTTTGATAATAAACAGATAATAGGTACTACCTCAACTACTTCCCAAACCCACAATTTAATTAGATCCTAATCATGTAATGTGTAAGGATTGATCTAATGCAGTAAAACTGGGTAGAGGGAAAAACATGAACAAAGTGTTACTTGCCTTGCTGATGATCCGGGAAACCTAGCAATTCGAAGTAGCAAGCAGCGCACTCCGGGTACTCTATCGCAAACAAACAAGAATACAATAAGTACTCAATTAATGCACAGGTAAAACTCAAATAAGAGATCTAACCAGAAAATTCAACTTAAGAACTCTGGTTGGCAAAAGAGTCAAATCAAACGAAGCAACGAAAGACAAAAGGCAAAAGAAAGAGGCTTCGTTTACTATTCTGGATCTAAGGAAATTTTTATAGTGGAAAAAACATGTTTAAGTTGGTTAAACGGAAAGAGGGTTTCGAAACGAAAGTCCAGGCGCTTGAACCGCCTGATTCCGATAAACGAGCGAAAAGTTAGACTAAAACGAAAATCGGATCAGAAATCGCGATGAGAAAAATCGCGGATTTAATCCGAGAAAAAGGAAAACGACAAACAGTTTAACGAACGAACGTTCGTTAACCGAATCTAAACGAAGAACGCGTTCGTTAAAACGAACGAACGAGCGAATGCTCGCTAATTAGCCTAAACCGAAAAAACCGATCTAAAGAAAAAAACCGAAACCAAAAAAACCGAACGAAAACTGGCGAAAACCGAACGAAAAACGGCGGGTCAACCTCGGCGACTCGGCGGCGAGACGGGCGGCGGCGGCTCCGGCGAGGCGGCGGCATCTGGGGCGCGGGGCGGCGGTGTCGGGGGCGCGGCGACGAAAGGCGGCAGCGGTGCGGGCTCGAGGCTCGAGGCGGGCGGCGGCTAGGGTTTCGGCCCGGGGTGGGCCGGCGGCTTATAAAGGCTGAGGCCTGGAGGAGTCCGGGCCTAGCACGGCCCGTAGGTCGGTTCGGACGTTTTTTTTAAATATTTACGCTCGGAAAAAAACAAAAGGAGTACTAAACGGAGTCCAAAAATCCCGAAATAAAATTTCCCCAACTTCTAAAATCGAGCCGCACATGATGAACATTTATTTGGGGCCTAAATGCAATTTTGAAAAATGCGCATTTTTTCCTAAATTCAAATAAAATAGCAAATAAAACCAAATAAAATCTTATTTGATTTTTTTATTAAGTCCTCAATATTTCTTTATTTTGGGAAAGCCATTTTACTCCCTCTCTCATATTTTTGTAATAGAAATAATTGAAGATAAAATAAATAAAATCAAAAGATCCTATTTTCAAAATTTGAGACAACCCAAATATGAAAATAACGAAATCCCCAACTCTCTCCGAGGGTCCTTGAGTTGCGAAAAATTTCTAGGATCAACCAAAATGCAATAAATATGATATGCAATGATGATCTAGTGTATAACATTCCAAATTGAAAATTTGGGATGTTACACCAAAGTAGCTCACTTCATCCCAGTGAAAACCACTTATACCAGTGCAAAGTTGGCCAAGATTTATATGTCCAGGATCGTATGTCTGCATGGAGTTCCAAGGACCATCGTGTCAGATAGAGGAACACAGTTTACTTCAAAATTCTGGCATCAGTTACTTCAGACTTTGGGAACAAGGTTATAGTTCAGTACATCTTTTCACCCGTAGACAGATGGACAAACCGAGAGAGTGAACCAAATTTTGGAGGACATGTTGAGAGCCTGTGCACTAGATTATGGATCTAGTTGGGATGACAATTTGCCTTACGCAGAGCTCTCGTACAACAACAGCTACCAAGCCAGTTTGAAGATGGCACCGTTTGAAGCCCTGTATGGATGCAGGTGCAGAACACCTTTGATGTGGGACGAGGTAGGAGACCGACAATTGTTTGGACCAGACTTGATCAAGGAGTCTGAGGAGAAGGTTAAATTGATTCGTGATAGATTGAAGATTGCTCAGTCCAGGCAGAAGAGTTATGCAGACTCAAAACACAAAGTGGTAACCTATGAAATTGGAGACAGAGTATATCTGCGAGTATATCCCTTTTGAGGAGTGAAACATTTTGGAGTTAAGGGGAAACTAGCTCCGAGATTTGTAGGGCTGTATCGTGTTTTGGAACAGATGGGAGAAGTTGCCTACAAGTTAGAGTTACCCGAGGGATTGTCAGGAGTTCAAGATGTGTTCCACGTTTCACAGCTGAAGAACTGTCATGCTGAGATGGCCGATATACCGTTAAGAGATATAGTACCCTTGGAGGCAATACAGTTGGACAGTGATTTGACTTACGAGGAAAAGCTAGTAAAGATTCTTGAGTTTGCCAGCAGAGTCACTCGCAGTAAAGTTATCATGTTTTGCAAAGTTCCGTGGAGCCACCATACCGAGGACGAAGCCACCTGGGAACGAGAGGATGATCTTCACAAAGACCACCCACACCTATTTTCTAGCCAACCCGAATCTCGAGGGCGAGATTCATCTTAAGGGGGGTAGGTTTGTAACATCCCAAATTTTTCAATTTGGAATGTTATACATAGTCATCCATGCATATCATATTTTATTTGCATTTCGTCTAGTGATCCTTGAAATCCTAAGCAACTCAAGGACCCTCGGAGAGAGTTGGGGATTTTCCCGGTTTTCAAATTTGATTTTATCTTGAAACGAGGATATTGGTTTTAATTATTTTCTCTCCGAAAATATTTCATACTAAAATATATGAGAGGAGATAATATGACTTCTCCAAGATAATTGAAATATTGGAGGAAAAATATTAAAATCAAATATTTGTTTTATTTGGATTTTATTGCAATTTTGTTTGCATTAGAAATATTGCACGTTTTTCAAATTGCATTTTAGGGCCAAGAAAATGTTCATCTCGTTCTAAATATTTTATTTAGACGGTGAAAATTTGTTTTGGCATTTTTAGATTTTTATTTATTTTTCTAGAATTTTATTTCTGTCAGCGGAATTATTTAAAAAAAAAGTTCTGCGCCCGACTAGGCCTAAGGCCCAGCTGAGCCAGGCCGCCGCCGCCTCCTGCGCGCGCGCGCCGCCGCCGCCCCTCGGACCGGAGTCCGAGTTGGACTCCGCCTGCCGCCGCGCCTTGCCCCCTCCTCTAAGTCGCGCCGCCCCCGCCCTTTATATACGCCCGCCCTCGAGCCCCAACACCACACCGCCACCGCCGCCAACCCCGCCGCCGCAGCCGCCGCCGCCACCCACGCTAGCCGCCGCCGCCGCCGCCGCCCCCGCCTCGCCGGAGCCCCCTCAGCGGAGGTAGCCACCGGACCCGCCGCCGGTTTTTTTAAACCGTTCGGTTTTTTTAGAAAACCCTAGATCCGTTTTTTTGGATTCGCTGTTTTTTCTCGGTTCTTCTAGTTAGCGGACGTTCGTCCGTACGTTCGTTTTAATGAATGGTTTTCGCCCGTTAGATCTAGCTAATGAGCCCTCGTTCGTTAGTCTGTTAGTCTGTTTTCTTTTATCGGATTTATTCCGTGATTTTTCTGATCGTGATTTTTGATTCGATCTTAGTTTCTGTTTTTCTTTTCGCTCGTTAGTCGGAATCAGGCGATTCAAGCGCCTGGATCTTCGTCTCGAGACCCTCTTTCCGTTTAACCAACTCAATAAGTTTTTGCTACTGTAAAATTTGACCTAGGTTCAGATTAGTGAATGAAGCTTCTCTTTTTCGCCGTTTGAGTTTCGTTGCTCCGTTTGATTTGATTCTTTTTGCAAACCGGAGTTCTTAAGTTGAACCTTCTGGTCAACCCCCTCTTATTTGATATTTACCCGTGTTTCTTTGCTTGTTGCTTATGTAAGTTATTGTTTGTTTGCGATAGAACACCCGGAGTGCGAAGCGTGCTACTACGAGTCCCTAGGTTTTGCAGACCGTCAGCAAGGCAAGTAACACTTTGATCATATCCCTTTTATCACCCAGTTTTATGCATTAGTTCCAATCCTCAAACATTGCATGATTAGGATGTCAATAACTTGTGGGTTGGGAAGTAGTTGTTGAGGTAGAACCTATTACCCTGTTACATTCAAACCCTGGGAGTTACTTCTACGCGTTGCTTATATTGCTATGCTATGCTATGCTCGTAGACGTGGTTTGGGTTTGAGTGAAATCCATGACAGATGTGAGATTGTTAATTAATGGTTCAAACTTAAGGTGGCAACTTAAATTAACATCTAGGTGGATTGAGGCACCTGGAGTACCCAGTGTTGCCTGTATTTTTTGGAAATCCCGGAGTACCCGTGTGATCTTCCTATGGACCGCCACCCAGGCTCGAAGGGAACTAAGATGATTCATGCTAGAAACTTCCATGTGCAGCCACAAGCTATTATGGGCTCTAGCATAGTTGAGTAAGTTACGTGAAGCTCTTGAAGAGGCAGATCAGCAGGTAGAGGGATGTAGGTTTGGTATGGTCTGTCCGGAGTAGAGAGTTAATGTTTCTGAAAGACTATGTCTCGGTCATCCGTTTCTGAAACACCTTGTAGTGCGAGAAATCCAACGGAGGCGATCGAGTCTTGTGGGGAAAAGTGCGCAAACCTCTGTAGAGTGTAAATCTAATCATGGTTAGCCGTGTCCCCGATTATGGACAATTCTTGAGTATCTAGTATTTGAGTTATCACATGTATCTCATCATTCTTAATTAATATTGTTGGGATGTTAATCACTTTAATTGGGATTGAGTTGGAGGAACCTTCTCAATGATGTTTCAACTACCATGAGAGTAAAATTAAAATCTATTCCTTTGTTGTAGGGAAAAATTGGCTTTTCGCAAAAACTATAACCATAGGGCTTTCCACCAGCCAAATATGCATGTAGTGATAGCATTATTCTGTTCTTGCTCTACTGTGTTATTTTGCCAGCATATTCCATGTGCTGACCCGTTTTCGGGCTGCAACGTATTATGTTGCAGACTTTTCAGACAAGGATTAAGGTCGTTAGGTCATTGCCGTGTAGCTCAGTTATGCCGTTCGAGTTGATGGAATCACTTTATCTTCCAAGCCTTCCGCTGTTATCGTATTAGATGGCCTTAAGCCATATTATTGTAATAAGTTCTCTCTTGAGACATTCGATGTAATAAGTGTGTGATTGCCACTCTGTTATAAATGCTTTGAGTACTGTGTGTGTCAGCATTACCGATCCAGGGATGACATGGAAGCACAGAGACTTGACCATCTAAGGTCGGGTCGCTACAGTTGCGTGAGTGTCTGAAACACAAACCCGAGTAAGGGGGTTGTTGCGTATGGGATAAAGAGGACTTGATGCTTTAATTCTATGGTTGGGTTTTACCTTAATGATCTTTAGTAGTTGCGGATGCTTGCTAGAGTTCCAATCATAAGTGCATATGATCCAAGTAGAGAAATTATGTTAGCTTATGCCTCTCCCTCATATGAAACTGCAATAGTGATTACCGGTCTTGTTAACGATTGCCTAGGACAATTCCGCCTACCGATCCACCATTATTCCACACTCGTTATTTATAATATTTAGTAATATATTCTAACTTTATGATAACAACACCTACTTTTATATTTTAGCTCCCCAATATCATATAAAGTTATCCTCTTCATACCCACAACATAGTTTTATTTCTCGTTGCTAGTTGGAAGCAAATGTTTGGTGTACGTAGAGTCGTATCAGTGGCAGATAGGGCTTGAGAGAATATTGATCTTAACTTTACCTCCTTGTGGGTCCGACACTCCATACTTATCACTTCCACCTTTGGAAATTGCTACGATGATTCCTTGCACTTCGGGATTATCAAGCTCTTTTCTGGCGCCGCTGCCGGGGAACAATAGCGTGGCGTTGATATTCTTGTATATGCTTGTTTGCTTTCTTCACTAAGTTGATAACACATAACCAAGAAACCTTCGGAAATCATCTACCTCAACCTTCAAAAAGCATCCGTTATACAAGTTATGGCGATACTCCCGAACTCCCGCCCCAGTACTGGGTGGCGTCGAGGTTATCTCACCAACGAACTGCATAAAAGAGATTTTCGATGTCGGCGTACTAGACTCAGGTATTCCAGAACTGCAACGATAAAATTATGATGACAACACCTCAGAGCTCAACTCCCCGGGACACTTCCACTAAACCCCTGACAGGAGGCACCAAGTCAATGTTCTCATCATAAAACCATCGGAACGATTCCAAGATACCCGCGTGATCCTAAATTTTTTTAGTGAAATTTGAGAAGAGAAGAGTCAAAACTCTACGTCAGGATGCCTTACCAGAGCGATGAGGAGACTGGGAAGTAAAAAGAATTCCTAAACTCTCTGATATATAATTCCTAAATGACTCAAAACATTTTTTCTAGACACAACTCGGCCGCTAATAACGATCAAGCAATGGGGCTCCTAAGGTCGGGGAAGGCTCTGATACCAACTTGTAACACCCTCGATGCGACTATATCTCCCACGTGTCGAGGCACGACTTAGAGGCATAATCGCATTGAAGGCATATGTCGCAAGTTAGGCAATCTTCACAACATCCCATGTAATATAAATAATAAAGGGGAGATAACATAGTTGGCTTACACTCGCCACGTCAATCAAGTACATAAATAACATTACATCATCCAAACACTCATGGCCCGACTACGGCGCCAAAATAAAAGACAACCCAACATGCGACAACGGTCCCGTTCACCCCCAACTGGGCACCACTACTGATCATCGGGAAAGGAAACATAGTATCGTTGAGAGTCTTCGTCGAACTCCCACTTGATCTCAAGTGCGTCTCCTGGAGCGGAATCATCAGGCCCTGCATCTGGTGTAATAGTAATCTGTGAGCCACAGGGACTCAGCAATCTCGCACCCTCACGATCAAGACTATTTAAGCTTATAGGTAAGACAAGGTAGATATATGTGGAGCTGCAGCAAGCGACTAGCAAGTATGGTGGCTAACTTATTCGCAAAAGAGAGCGAGAAGAGGAGGCAAAGCACGAGCGAGAAACTAGAGAGCAACCTATGCAAACATTAGTCCAACACCGTGTCCACTTCCCGGACTCCGCCGAGAAGAGGCCATCACGGTAACACACTCGGTTGATTCATTTTAGTTAAGTTAAGGTGCAAGCTATCTACAACCGGACATTAACAAATTCCCATCTGCCCATAACCGCGGGCACGGCTTTCGAAAGTTCAAATCCCTGCAGGGGAGTCCCAACTTAGCCCATGACAAGCTCTCAGGGTCAACGAAGGAATAGACCTCCTCCCAAGACGTTCTGATCAGACTCGGTATCTCGGTTACTCAAGACACTTCGACAGGTTAAAACAAGACCAGCAACACCGCCCGAATGTGCCGACAAATCCCGATAGGAGCTGCACATATCTCGTTCTCAGGGCACACTCAGATAGGTCAAGCTACGAGTAAAACCAACCCTCGAGTTTCCCCGAGGTGGCCCCGCAGGCTGCCCGGTTCGGACCAACACTCAGAGGAGCACTGGCCCGGGGGGGGGTTAAAATAAGATGACCCTCGGGCTCCGGTAACCCAAGGGAAAAAGAGGCTAGGTGGCGAATGGTAAAACCAAGGTTGGGCATTGCTGGAAAAGCTTTAATCAAGGCGAACTATCAAGGGGTTCCCATTATAACCCAACCGCGTAAGGAACGCAAAATCCGGGAACATAACACCGATATGACGGAAACTAGGGCGGCAAGAGTGGAACAAAACACTAGGTGAGAGGCCGAGCCTTCCACCCTTTACCAAGTATATAGATGCATTAAGATAACAAGATAATATAATGATATCCCAACAAGTAAATAAATGTTCCAACAAGGAACGGCCTTCAATCTTCACCTGCAACTAGCAACGCTATAAGAGGGGCTGAGCAAAGCGGTAACATAGCCAATCAACGGTTTGCTAGGACAATGGTGGGTTAGAGTTTTGACATGGCAATTTGGGAGGCTTGAAAGCAAGTGGTAGGCATCATAGAAATGGCATAGCAAAAGAGCGAGCAAACTAGCATAGCAAAGATAGTAGTGATTTCGAGGGTATGATCATCTTGCCTGCACAGTTGTCAGAGTTGACTGGATCCTCGAAAGCAAACTCAACGGGCTCCTCGTTAGCGAACTCGTCTCCCGGCTCTACCCAAACAAGACAAACAAGCAACAAGGGCACAATCAACCACGTGCAAACTCAAACAACACAATGCAAAGATGATATGCTATGCGGGATGCGATGCGGGATGCAAAATGCAAGATATGACAGGAAATGTATGAACCTGGCCTCAACATGGAAATCCAAGTGTGCCACTGGAAAGATGAGACGAAATCGCTTGAAAACGATATAAAGAACACCGGAATCGGAGTTACGGTTTGGAAATGGCAAGCGATTCAAATATGACACCGGTCTGCGATTTACAGCAAGTAGCCAACTAAATGCAATGAGATGAACATGCTACAACAACCAAACATGACAACAAAATGCATGGCAGGGATGCATTCAAGATTCTTAATAAAAGTCTAGCACTGATCTACGGCCAATTCATCCATTAACAGGTTCAAACAAGCATGGCAAAAATGCATATGACAAACAGATCTCAGACTTAGTGAAATTAACACTTGTCTGGAATTTCAGATCAGGTAGCCCTCTTCGGAGCCACAAAACTACAAGCTACAGGATCTGAACATAGCAAATTAAAGCATGGCATGGAGCTACTCAAAGAGCTTAACAAAAGTCCCTTAGTGATCTTGAGCCAAAAGGGATCAGAAAATACAATTGCAAGCATGTGAACATAGCAAAAACATAATCAGTTTTTAGACTTAGTGAAAACTGGCACATGCTGAAATATAACTCAAGTAGGCATGTTTACGAGCTCGATGCACTCACTACAGAGCAAGTCATGGCAAGAGAAGCATACATCCATCAAGAAGGCACAAAATGCAAGCTAGACATGGCAAGAACAATAGCATAGCATGCACGGATCAACTACAACATCACCGGCAAAATTGCAAACAAGTTGACAATGTGCCCAGATTCACAAAGTAGAAAAAGTAGAGTTCGATTGACTCAAGCTAGAGTGCTCCCTAACTGCAAACAAAGACATGGATGGATAGAGCACTACAAGATTAAAAAAACATCCTTACTGATCATCCTCAAAAGAGGCACGGATCACTAGGAAACAACATGAACATATGGCATCATGAGATAAACAGCTCAAGGACTTAATGGAAATGCTAGGTCCCTGAAAACAGAATTACTAAGTGCACCACTTTGCAAGCTTGCACTAGTCACCTCACACATCACAAAAATACATGGGTTGCACCTCTGGAAAGATGACAAAACCCTTAACAAAACACATGTAGAGCATCAGGGCATATCATGCACACATTAATCATGGCAAAAATGACAAAAACCTAAATGGAGTAGCAGATCTGACAATTAACTCAAGTAGCCCTCTTCTAACAGCATTTCTGGCATCAAGATGAACTCAAATGAAAATGACGCAATGGAATGAAATGATGTACTCTCTGAGATGAACATTTTGATATGCTATATGCATGAATCGGAGCTACGGATGCAAAATTACGAAGCTACGAACAGAGGCACTTGGATCTGAGAATTTCGGGACTTAGAGAAAAAGAGACCACCTAGGGTTTCACTGTAGCGGATCTGGATCGGGGCGCGCTGCACTATTCACGGCCGGCGGATCCGAGGTCGGCGGCGGCCGGCGAGCGCGAGGCGAGGCCGGAGAGGTCGCTGGGGTGGCGGAGCTCGTCGGGGCGGCGGCCGGAGCGCGGCGGAGGCGGCGAGCGGCACCACGGGGCGTCGGGACAGCGCGGCGACCCGGGAGGAGAGGCGGCGTGGCGCCGGCCGAGGCGGACGCCGGCGATGGCGAGGCGGCGGCGCGGCGAGCGAAGGCGGCGGGGTCGAGGCGCGGGCGAGGGAGCCGGGCGGCGGCGGCGCGTGGGCCGGGAGGGCCTCCCGCGGGCCGCGGCGGGCTTCGGCGGCGGCGGCGGCGACAGCCAACGGTGGCGTGCCACGTGGCGGCGGCGGGGCGGAGCGGACGCGTCCGGCCGGATTCGGACGTGTCCAGCCGGTGCGGGGGCGATTTCTAGGGTTTCAGACAAGGGGGATCTGGATTTTCGGAGGAGGGGCTAGTTTTATAGGTAGAGGGAGCTAGGATAGTCCAAATGAGGTGTGGTTTTCGGCCACGCGATCGTGATCGAACGCTCTAGATGATGGAGCAGAGTTAGGTGGGTTTTGGGCCAAATTGGAGGGGTGTTGGGCTGCAACACACACGAGGCCTTTTCGGTCCCTCGGTTAACCGTTGGAGTATCAAACGAAGTCCAAATGATACGAAACTTGACAGGCGGTCTACCGGTAGTAAACCAAGGCCGCTTGGCAAGTCTCGGTCCAATCCGGAAATGTTTAATCCCCACACACGAAAGAAAGCTAGAAATGACCACCGGAGGAGAACGAAGCGCCGGAATGCAAAACGGACAACGGGGAAAATGCTCGAATGCATGAGACGAACACGTATGCAAATGCAATGCACATGATGACATGATATGAGATGCATGACAACGCCAACAACACACAGAGACAAAGACCCGAACCTGAGAAAATAAAATAACTTAACGCCGGAAACGGCAAGAATTGGAGTACAAATTGGGAAGGTTACATCCGGAGTGTTACACAACACTCAGAGGAGCACTGGCCCGGGGGGTTTAAATAAGATGACCCTTGAGACCGCGGAACCCAAGGGAAAAAGAGGCTAGGTGGCAAATGGTAAAACCAATGTTGGGCATTGCTAGAAGAGTTTTATTCAAGGCGAACTATCAAGGGGTTCCCATTATCACCCAACCGCGTAAGGAACGCAAAATCCGGGAACATAACACCGATATGACGGAAACTAGGGAGGCAAGAGTGGAACAAAACACTAGGCAAAAGGCCGAGCCCTCCACCCTTTACCAAGTATATAGATGCATTAATTAAATAAGATATATTGTGATATCCCAACAAGTAAACATGTTCCAGCAAGGAACAACATCTCCATGTTCCAACAAGGAACAAACTTCAGTCTTCACCTGCAACTAATAACGCTATAAGAGGGGCTGAGCAAGCGGTAACATAGCCAAACAACGGTTTGCTAGGACAAGGTGGGTTAGAGGCTTGGTTCAACAATATGGGAGGCATGATAAGCAAGTGGTACGTATCGCAGCATAGGCATAGCAAAAGAGCGAGCAGCTAGCAAACAAAGATAGAAGTGATTTCGAGGGTATGATCATCTTGCCTGAAATCCCGTAAGGAAGAAGAACGAGTCCATGAAGAAGACAAACGGACGTAGACGAACGGGTCCTCACAATCACGACGTTCTTGGAACCAACCCGAAGAAGAAACACCGGAAAGAAGCACACAACATAGTAAACAACCACGACATGAACATGGCATGATGCACAATCAAGTATGATGCATGTCCGGTTTAATGAAGCATGGCATGGCAAAGTGCACAAGCAACCCTACAAATTAAGTGGAGCTCAATATGCTACAAGTTGCATATTGACGAAACACCACGACAAGTTATTTAGTTCGATCTCGTTTATGTACCTAACAATATTAAATGTTGTTAAACATGGCAAGAGGGTGAAGCAAAGTAAAACTACCTATCTAGACAAGTTTAAATGAGGCCGGACGCAACGAACAACAATTCCGGTAAATCCCCATATGCATATATTAGGTTTGGTACTGTTCTGCCCTAAACACAATTTTAGAGTTATTAAACATGCAAAATAAAACCACCATGTTAAACTAGGCAAAATTCTACCCCATTTACATATAAAGTTTGTTTAAAACCGAGCTACGGTTATTAAGTTATGAAATAAACTATTTTAACATGTCATTTGCGCAAAACAATGCAAACAACAATTTTAATCAGTTTTAACAGGGATAAAAGTTGCATATTTTTAAAGAACATGAAAAACTGAGCAAGATGCATATATGACATGTTTCATTTGGATGCATGGATATTTAGTTATGAGCATTTTAAACTGATGGCATTACTGTAAATAAGAATGCACTGGGAAATGGTAAAATGCACATACTGAAAAAAATATGCACGGGCCGGATACAACGCATTGTGCAAGCCCGGTAGCAGATTTGGCCCGAAGTGGATGTGCGCGTGCAAACGGATATTTAGTTATGAGGATTTTAAACTGATGGCATTACTGTAAATAAGAATGCACTGGGAAATGGTAAAATGCACATACTCAAAAAAAATATGCACGGGCCGGATACAACGCATTGTGCAAGCCCGGTAGAAGATTTGGCCCGAAGTGGATGTGCGCGTGCAAACAGTACAGGAAAAACAGAGCAAAAAATGGGGCCAGCTGGGACTTGATCCCACGACCTCCTGGATAGAGGAGCAGGGTGTTTACCACTGCACCGCTACTGCATGTTGTGTAGAACAAGGGCGTCGCTCTACTTGAACAAAACCAGAGACCAGGCCTTCTTTTTCGTGGATCACCAAGGAACTAGGTCACGACGCCGGCGAGCAAGACGGCGACCGTCGCGACCACAGGCTAACGGCGGGGGTGCAGAAAACAGTGAGGATGCAGCTACAGGATGGGCGCGTTCAGCGGCTCGACCTCGAGCTCGCGCTCGACTCGGGCATGGCACGGCGGCTTCAGGCGACGCAGGGCGGCAGTGCTGTTCACCGGCGAAGTTCGGCAGCGACGGCGAGGCCTTGAGGTGGAGCAGAGGCGAGGTCTTGGCGCGGACGAGCAAGGCAGCAGGGAGGCTGGAGACGGTGGATCCGAGGCCGGGGGCGGAGGAACTTGATCCCGGCAATGACGAAGCTTCCGCGGGCGGCCATGCCATATCCCACTCATTCCCTGTGAAGAGAGAGAGGGTGAGGCAAGCGAGATGAGAGATTTCGAGAGATCGGCACGGGGAGGAAGGGAGCAGGGCACGGCCTGGTGGCGCTGGTTGCCGGCGGCGGTGGCGCAAGGGGACGAGGCCGAGCGCTCCTGCTCGGGGCCTCGAGCAGCTACACGATCCATTCGGGATCGAGGGAAAAAGTGGCTTGCGCTGGTTGGTGGGCTGGATCGGGAGGGGATCCCGAGGAAGAGGGGACTGGAGGAGGTGCGGCGGCGTGATGGGATCGATGGGACAAGGCTCCTAGGATCTAGGGTTAGGCAGTATATATAGCAAGGATTTTTGGTCAGGGGCTGATCGGACCCTCCGATCGCAATCGGACGATCGCGAATAAAATAGCTAGGGAGTCCAAATAAGAAAACAGTGATGTTTTGTAGATGTTTGGGGATGATCCGGACACAGCGGTAACGACTATCCGGGTCGGGTCCGGGACAGATTTCGGACGCGCGCGGGAGGAGGTCCGCGGGCAGACGAGAGAGATTAGGTAGGGCCTGGCGGTGAGAGGTAGTGCAGAAGGTAAAGGGCTGAGAAGAGAGAAGAGAAGAGGCCCGGCGACTGTTTCCGGAGACCGAAAACGTCCAACGTTAGACCGGCTATATTGTCGCTATAGTTAATTGTTGGGGCGTCAAACGAACTCCGATTGCGATGAAACTTGGCAGGCGGCCTACCTACACTATAATAAGACCGCACGCCAACTTTCAACCAAATCCGAGAACATTTCTCGGCCACTTATAAAATATTATTTCGGACATGCCGCGGGCGCGTGCAAGTGTGGTTGGGCTCAGAAAGGACAACAGAAGGAATGGGGAGAAACCCGGACGGATGCAGGTTTTGAAAACATGATGATGCAATGCACATGATGACATGATGAAATGCAACACACAAGCAAATGACATGGCAACGCAGCGAATAACTGGAAGACACCTGGCACGTAGGTCTCGGGCGTCACAAAAGAGGGGCAAGAGCTCAAGCTTGGGGATGACCAAGGCACCCCAAGTAAATATTCTAAGGATACTCAAGCATCTAAGCTTGGGGATGCCCCAGTTGGCATCCCATCTTTCTTCTTCAACAATTATCGGTATACCTCGGTTTTTTGTTTCATTCACATGATTTGTGTCCTTTGTGTTTTCTTGTTCTTCCTTTATGAACCATGCTACACTACTGGAATTAGCTTATTTGCCATCTGCTAGTTCTTTGCCGTCCGCTGGCGGACGACAAAGAAGATATTTTCCGTCAGCTTAAGGAAAACGGACGGCAAAGAACTGACAAACGGCAAAGAAGGTCTTTGCCATCAGCCTGTTCTTTGCCGTCCGCTGGCTGGCGGCAAAGAGAGAGCTGGCCCCACTAAACGAGTTAATTGAGGAAAACTTAACGACCCCCCTCTTTGCCGCCTGCTAGCAGATGGCAAAGAGGAAACAAAGCGGACGACAAAGGGTGGGCGGATGACAAAGATTCTTCCTAACTAATGACTGAGCCCCACCCCGCCCCTTCTCTCTGTTTCTCTCCCTCTCTCCTCTCCGACGCCTGCCGCCGCCCCCGCCGCCCGCCGCCGCCCCCACCACTCCGCCGCCCCATCACGTCACCGGCCGACCGCCCCGACGCCCCCACCACCCCGGCGCCCCCTCCACCCGCCCACCACCCGGCTCCACCGCGGCCCCATCGCCCCCGCCTCCCTGCCGGCTCAGCGCCGCCACTCACCGCCCCGGCGCCAGCGTCGCCGCCGTCACCGCCGCTTAATCCGGTGAATTATTTTTTTCTTCTGTTTTTCTTTTTTTTTGCTGTTAGATTTAGTGTTAGATTTAGTTTAGTTTTAGTGCTAGAATATGTAGAAGGGGAAGAAGAAGAAGAAGAAGAAGAGGGGAGAAGGGAGGAAGAGGAGGAGGGAGAAGAAGAAAGAAAAGAAGAGGTAGAGGAATAGTTTTACTTTAGTTTTAGTTTCAGTTTAGTTTTAGTTTTTATTTTTAGTTTAGTTCATTTTAGATTAGTTTTAGTTTTAAGAAGAGGGGAGGAGGGAGGAAGAGGAGGAGGGAGAAGAAGAAAGAAAAGAAGAAGAAGAAAGAAGAAGAAGAAGAAGAAGAAGAAGAAGAAGAAGAAGAAGAAGAAGAAGAAGAAGAAGAAGAAGAAGAAGAAGAAGAAAGAAGAAGAAAGAAGAAGAGGAAAGAAAGGAAGAAGAAAGAAGAAGAAGAAGAAGAAGAAGAAGAAGAAGAAGAAGAAGAAGAAGAAGAAGAAGAAGAGGAGGAGGAGGAGGAGGAGGAGGAGGAGGAGGAGGGAGGAAGAGGAGGAGGAGGAAGATGAGAAGAGGAGGAGGAGGAGGAGGGAGGAAGAGGAGGAGGAGAAGAAAAGAAGAAGAAAAGGGTGTCACGTGCCCCGACCGCGACCCACACCCCGACCCCGAAACCCCGACCCCTGACACCCTGACCCGACACGGCACCCCGACCCCGACACCCCGCACGACACTCCGACCCCGACCCCCGACACCCTGACACCACACCCCGACCCCGACACCCCGACCCCCGACACCCAGACCCCGAAACAGCACCCCGACCCCGACACGGCACCCCGACCCCCGACACCCTGACACCCTGACCCCAACCCCCTGATACCCCGACCCCGACATCCCGACCCTCGACGCCCAGACCCCGAAACGGCACCCCGACCCCGACACGCCACCCCGACACCATATATATATATATATATTGATTTTGTTATGAAAAACATCATATATTATTATTCATGTCGGTATTTTTTTATGTTGTTTAATTTCATTTACTCTTTGTCATGGCAGCTGTTGAAAGATGGTGGGCGCTGGTCTGGAGCGCTCCGAGGCCCCTTCTTTGTCGGCGCGTGGTGGGAGGTCTTCCATTCCACCCGCACAAATCCGACGAGCATTGCTGGACAATATGGCGACACCGCCGAGCCCTTCTTCGTCAACCGCGGTGCCCAGCAGGGGACGAGGAAAGGGAGGGAAGAAGAGAGGAGCTGGAGCACGTGGTCGCGGGAGAGGAGGTAGGGTGACTGCTAGGGTGCCTTCCTCGCCGCCACCCCTAGCTGTTTCACCCGAGCACGTGACTGCTAGGATGCCTTCCTCACCTCCACCCCCAGCTGTTTCACCCGAGCACGTGACTGCTAAGGTGGACTCGTCCGAGGAGGAGGCTACACGGACTCCGGTCCATGAGCCTTGGGTCCACAGGCCTTCGTCCCATGATAGTTGGGCCCACGAGACCCCGGACGAGCACACGTCTGGATGGGGTACCTGGCTGGATCAGCCTGAGGGGCCGAGTGGCCATGCTGATGATGGCAGGGAGCCGACTGATATTGAGGAAGAGGGGGGCACTGTCTACCAGCGTGGTTGTACACGGCTCCCATCCGTGCCGGCGACCCGCGAGCAAAGGTGGTTGATTTTCCCTGATGGGGAGAGGTAAGTGCATTTAATATTTTTGTACCTTCTGCATTCACGTTTCTTCAGATATCTAATGCATTGGCCTTGTCATGTTGCAGGGGTTGGGACCAGCATGAGAAGGTCCGCCGACCCAACTCCGTCCTTGGAGTGCTTTGCCGGCAAAACTTCCCAGGGTTTGTCACGTTGCCTGGTGAGGGGCGGATTCCAGAGCTTGGATTGAGCTGGGAGCACTACTTGGCTGCCCCGGCCCCGCCGGGTGAGATTATCGACGATGTCTTGTGCAACACGAGGGCAGACGTGGTGATCAGAAAGTTCTGGGTAATTTCTCCTTTACACAATTAAAAATATTCAACTAGCTAGTTATTAATTGTACTAATCAATATTGTCTCATTTGATTGCAGACATTCTACAGGTGTGAGGAGGGATATGAGGAGGAGGCGGCAAATGTTATCGAGAACGTCTGCAAGCGCCTACTACAGAACTTACGGCACGAGGCTCGGGTGCAGGCTGTTCGAGACTACTACGCCTTGCGTGGTACCTAGAAGCCCAAGCCGGCGTGCCGCGAGAAGTTCCTGAGTAAGGAGCAAGACATGAAGGTAATTCTTAAGGCCTTGTACTTACTTCCTTCATTTATTAATTCATAGCCGTAGCGCTCAAGTTTCTATTTGCTAACTTAGGCGCCTCCGAGATGGTGTGCGGATCGGATGGATTGTTGGGAGGTGTTGGTCAATGAGTGGTGCTCAAAAGAATGGCTAGCTGTCCACAACGCGACCAAGGATAAACGTGCCCAAATGGAAGGTGTGCCACACCATCAAGGCAGCTCCAACTTATATCAGTTCGGGCGAAACTGGGTATGTGGTTTGCTTCATGATTCATGCAATTCATTCATCATGCTAGCTTGAGCCCTTTAATTACTAATTTATGTTGTTTCTCTCTTTCAGGCACGCTACAATAAGGCGGATAAGGTGCCAGAGGTGTACGACCTCTATGCCATGGCCCATACTGCCTCTTACAAGAAAGTCAAGGCATTCTCTCCGTCTGACCTTGATGATGCAAACAACCTCACCAACATCTCCTCCCATGACAGGCTCGTGAAATATAGAGATGAAGGGAAGGCGAGGAAAGGGGAGGACTTTAACCCGAGCCAGGGTCCCATTGATCCAGAGCTGGTGATGATAGCTGGTGGCGGGAGGTCCCATGGCTCGATAGCCATTAGAGATGGACTTATCCGTTGTCCTAGCACTCTCCCGAAGATCAATGTGCGCCAGTCGAGATCCCCTCCTGAGATAATGCCTCGTGAATGGCCAGTCCAACACGCCTTCAAGGTTAGTTATACGTACTCGGCTATCTTTCTACATTACAGTGTGTGCGCTTCCATCAATGATTACAAATGCTAACGAGGAGTGGTGTTGCAGGCTGCTATACAGAGTGAGAGAGATAGAACGGAGAAACTTCTGTCGGAGGCAGCAGAGAGGCAGCGGGAGTTGGAGGAGAGGACGGCAAAGATGTTGGAGGAGGAGAGGGCATGGAATGACATGCAGGCAAGGGCAATGTACGAGCTCCTTGTGGTAAGTTTCTTCTGCTGATTAGCCAAAACATTCATGTAGTGTTTGTCTCATTACTAACTAGTATGACTGAGTCGTCAAAACCAAATGTGCAGTCTGTGTGCGAGAAGTCCGGTCAGACCGCTCCGCCGATGCCAGTGATTGCTCCTGGGACAACAATGAGTTTAATTTGAATGGACACTACTTGCTAGTCTGAACATTTGAGTGTCATCATGCTAACGAGACATTGGAAATGATCTTTGGTGCAGCGTAACTCCAGACAAGCATCGCACGATCCTTCTCCAGGTACCGACACGAGCCAGCTCGCTCCCACACCTCCATGATCACGGTAAGTTTCTCTAGTGTTTTGCTTAACAAATGCATAAAGACCTAGACTTAGCTTTATTTCCTCCAAAATGACTTAATAAGCTTACTGACCTCCAAAACCATCCATTTTACCTAAGTTAGCTCTAAAACGATCTATACTTAGCTTTGTTTCCGCCAAAATGACCAAAGTTAGCTCTAATATGCTTAGTTAACTAGGTTTGCTCAATATTGACATGTACTTAGCTTACTTATGTCAAAAATGGCATAATTAGCTTAGTTAGCTCATAAACAATCCATTTTACCTAAGTTAGTTCTAAAATGATCCATTTTACCTTAGTTAGCTCATAAATGATCCATTTTACCTAAGTTAGTTCTAAAATGATCCATTTTACCTTATTAGCTCATAAACAATCCATTTTACCTAAGTTATCTCTAAAATGACCCATTTTAACTTACTTAGCTCATAAATGATCCATTTTACCCAAGTTAGCTCTAAAATGACCCATCTTACCTAGGTTAGCTCCAAAATGATCCATCTTACCTAGGTTGGCTCTAAAATGATGCATTTTACCTAAGTTAGCTCATAAACTATCCATTTCACCTAGGTTAGCTCATAGACGATCCATTTCACCTATGTTAGCTCACAAACGATCAATTTCACCTAAATTAGCTCATAAATGTCATATATTCTTCTTCTTCTTCATTTTCTTCATCTTCTTCTTCTTCTTCTTCATCTTCTAATCTTCTTCTTCTAACTTCCTTATTTCCCTTTTTGCAGAATTCATTCGCTTCACGGAAGCTTGCATACATGGAGTGCTTGTTTGGATGAACTATGTTTCTTTTGTATCGATGAACTATGCATGTATGCTTTGATGACACTATTGTAATATGTATGGTTGGATGGATGTATGTGGAACTTGCTATGTATGGTTGATGGAACTATACATTTATGATGAAATTATATGTGTTGGATATCCCATATGTTTGTTGTGAACTTGCCATGTGAAAAATATATATGTATCATCTATTTTTTGTGAAAATGGTTGAGTATAAGAAAAAACAGAAAAAGAGGCAATGCAGGCTCTTTGCCGTCTGCCACCGACGGCAACAGGCTCTTTGTCGCCCGTCGCGGATGGCAAAGAAGCCACGTGGCAACCACCTGTGTTTTCTGGCAGCTGGCCATTTGGTCAATTTGCCTACACTGGCAGACAGCAAAGGCCTGATGCTCTTTGCCGTCAGCCACGGACGGCAAAGACTACCGTTAGCCACCTAACGGACTAACAACGAGTTTATTGCCGTCTACTTTCTTTGTCGTCCGCCGCTGATAGCAAAGGCTCCTTTGCCGTCCGCGTCAGGAAGCAGACGGCAAAGAAGGTCTTTGCCAATCCTTTCTTTGCCGACGCCTTTTGCCATCCACGGCACACGGCAAAGGCCTTTGCCGTCTGCCTTCCATGCCTTTGCCGTCTGCCTTGGCAGACGGCAAAGTAGTTGATTCCTGTAGTGCTAGTATGAGAAAGCCCTTCATTGATTTATAGAATGCTTCATGTGCTTCACTTATATCTTTTAAGTATGATCTTATAGAATTGCTCTTTGTGCTTCACTTAAATCTTTTGAGTATGGTTTTATAGAATGCTTCGTGTGCTTCACTCATACATTTTAAGCTTGGACATTGGTTAGTTTATATTAATTGTAGAATGCTCCATGAACTTCACTTATATCTTTTGGAGTATTAATAATACTATCATCTAAAGTGGGTTTGGAAGAGTGTCAACTTTAGGAACTAGTGATCCTGCTATTCCGAATGGGGAGAATTTTGCTTATGCGGAGAGTAGTAAAATTTCTATGCTTGTAGATCATGAAAAGAATGCTTTATGTGATGGTAATATTGTTGAAATCATTCATGATGCTACTGAAAATTATTATGAGGGGGGAATACATGCTTGTAGGAGTGCAATAATATCAAGTTTTCCTCTCTATGTGCTTAAAGTTTTGAAGTTATACTTGTTTCGCCTTCCTATGCTAGTTGATTATTATTCCCATAAATTGTGTGCTCACAAAATCCCTAGGCATAGGAAGTGGGATAGGTTTAAATGTGCTAGTCATATTCTTCATGATGCTCTCTTTATGTTATTCTTATCTTTTATGTGAGCATCATTGAAATCATCATGCCTAGCTAAAAGGCATTAAAGAAAATCGCTTGTTGGGAGACAACCCAATATTTACCCTTACTGTTTTTGTGTGTTTACATGATTAAGATACTGTAGTAATCATGTTTTATAGCTTTTGTCTCAATAAAGTGCCAAGTAAGACCTTTGGGAAGACTTGGGTGAAAGTTAATGTGATCTTGCTGTAAAAAAATAGAAACTTTGCGCTCACGAGTTTAGATGCCATTTTATACAGAAGAGTGCATTGGTGCTGATTCTTTTTGCAGAAGATTAATAGACAAATTCCTCACGTCCACCAATTTGTTTCATAATTTTTGAGTAGCAGAAGTATGGTTAGTGTTCAGATCATTACAGACTGTTCTGTTTCTGACAGATTCTGTTTTTATTACATAATTTGCTTGTTTTCTAGTTTATATGACTTATATTTCTCAATATGAATTGTAGAAATGATATGGCACTGTAGGCATTGTGTGAGAACAATTATGAGTCTTGACTTTGACAATACCAGAGTGAATGGTCTACTCTTTATCATACTAACCTATCTCACGAAGTTCCATTAAGTTTTGTGTGATTGAAGTTTTCAAGCTTTGGGTGGGATATCGATATGAGGAGAATAAGGAGTGGAAAGATCCTAAGCTTGGGTATGCCCAAGGCACCCCAAGGTAATATTCAAGGAAGACTCAAACACCTAAGCTTGGGGATGCCCCGGAAGGCACCCCCTCTTTCGTCTTCAAAAACTATCGGTATACCTTACTCGGAGCTATATTTTTATTCGTCACATGATATGTGTCTTGCTTGGAGCGTATTTTCAATTTTACTTGCTGTTTGAATAAAATCATTGGCTCTGAAATCCTGAATGAAAAAGAATCCTCCCATGGCTAGTTAATTATTTGACTACTCAGTGTCCTTCACTTATATCTTTTTGGAGTAGTTTGTCATTTACTCACGTGCTTCACATATATCCTATGAGTAAATGGTTAAGGAATTGAATATCATAAATCTGAATTTATATATGTTTCATATGCTTATACCATGGGGAGTAATGACTTCACACAGAATAAGTATAGGTAGTAAACTTATTGAAAGTTAGCAAACGTAGAATTGGTCACTTGAACAATTCATGAAAGAATATTGAAGGAAGAGAGATTTCACATATAAATATACTATCTTGGACATCTTTTGTAATTGTGAGCACTCATTAAAATATGACATGCTAAAAGGTTGATGTCGGACAAGGAAGACAATGTAATGGGTTATGTTTTCTTATATCCAAAATAAAGTATATTGTCTTGGATCATCCAACATGTTGATCTTGCTTTTCCCCCTCATGCTAGCCAAATTCTTTGCACCAAGTAGAGATACTACTTGTGCTTCCAAACATCCCTTAAACTAGTTTTTCCATGAGAGTCTACCATACCTACCCATGGATTGAGTAAGATCCTTTAAGTAAGTTGTCATCGGTGCATGCAATAAAAATTGCCGTATAAATATGTATGATCTATTAATGTGGAGAAAATAAGCTTTATACGATCTTGTGATGTGGAAGAAATAAAAGTGACGGACTGCATAATAAAGTTCCATATCACAAGTGGCAATATAAAGTGACGTTCTTTTGCATTAAGATTTTGTGCATCCAACCATAAAAGCGCATGACAACCTCTGCTTCCCTCTGCGAAGGGCTTATCTTTTACTTTTATCTTCTACCCTTATGCAAGAGTCATGGTGATCTTCACCTTTTCCTTTTACATTTTATTCTTTGGCAAGCACATTGTGTTGGAAAGATCCTGATATATATATATATATCCAATTGGATGTAAGTTATCATGAACTATTATTGTTGACATTACCCTTGAGGTAAAAGGTTGGGAGACGAATCTATAAGCCCCTATCTTTCTCTGTGTCCGATTGAAACTTTGAACCCATAAATATCACGTGAGTGTTAGCAATTGTGAAAGATTAAATGATAGTTGAGTATGTGGAGTTTGCTAAATCAAAGCTCTGACATAGACCCTTCCTGAAAATAAGATGAATTGCAATTGTTTGATGACTGAGAATATAGTTTGTTAGTTTCAAGAAAGTTTACAATCTATACTTTAACATGTGAATAGCTTGTTACTTGATCATGAAAAGCTTTATGAAAATGAGCTACTGTTATGATACATAATGATGCTAGAAAAAGTGACTGGAACTATCATTCATGAAACTTATGCACTTGCTAGCATTCACACTTCATCAATTGTTTCTTGGGTTTTTATCAGTTTTGCCATCGGCTCTCTAGCGCTACTCAGTTTTGCCACTAAACATTTTCACTACTCAAAAATGCCACTGTTCTGTTAAATCAAGCTCAAAAAGACCATTTTTCACCGTTACCGTTTGGTCAATACACATTGACTGAAGTTAGATGACGAAATTACCCCTATCCCATTTGTAAGGGCCGCATGAGAAAAAGAGAAGAAAAATTGGGAGGCTGGGGGTTCGAACCCAAGACCACGGGCTACACAGGCGCACGAGCTAACCAACTGAACCATGGAAAAGATTTGTTTTGTGAGGAGATACAGACCTTATATACAGATGTCTGAACCTAACTAAACCAAATCTTATCTAATCCTTGACCCGATCTATTCGTGGCAGTTTCCCTTTCCCCAGCCGGAACCAATATCCCCAGTCATCGCCGCCGCCTGCCAAAATCCTCACCTGGCACCGCCGGTCGCCGGGCTGCCCGCCCAGCTCCGGCGCGCCCCCACTCGCCGCAGCTGCGGCGCCTCCCGCCGAGTGCCGCCACCCATCCCAGCTTCGGCTCTTCCTCCCGCCCGGCACCGCCACCGGAGGCAGGCAGCTCCGGCGCTTCTCCCGGCTAACTCCGCAGCTCCTCCCGAGTCTTGAAGTGCAATTGTTCCACGGCAATGGCGACGGACAACAGGACTGAATCGGAGGCTTGCATCGGCCACAGGACGCCCCAACACAACATATGCTCTAAAATTCCTGCATTGTGAGTATACTAATTCTTAGTGTGCGTGTGTGGTTGAATATAACTCGTAGAGGTCGAAATTTGTACATAGAATTTGTAGTAGCTGACTTTGCCTTACTGATAATCGCGTGCAATTTGGTACTTGTGTTCCTGATGGTCAGGATGGATGCGGATACTGCTTGTATGCTGTCAGTTAGGATGGAAACAAGCCGTGAGAATAGCGATGGTCTCAAGCGATATGTTGGCGGCTTTGATTTTCATCTATTCGTAGAACCTAGTATCACACACAAAACATTGCTGCACAAACTGTGTGATACCTATCCATGGGGGTGGCGTGATTACGTTGAGTTGAAGTACTATGACAGGGAGCAGAATAAATGGGTTGTTGTCGTATGTGATGATGATGCAGCTTTGATGTTTGGAAAACATCAAGATTCAAAGAAAATATCTATGCAAATTGAGGTTCTTCAAAAATCCCAAACTCCTAGCACACCTAGCCATAATCCACCTACACAACCTTGTTACAGTGAGAGTCAACATACAGGGAGTCAGGCAGTTGATGTTGATACAGTCAACATACAGGGAGTCAAGCAGTCTAATAGTGTTGACGATGCTAATAGAGACATAACCGATGATGCTATACCTGATGATGCTATTCTCTCGGATAATGATGATGAGCGGCAATATCCAGACTTGGTCAAGAAGTCTACCAAATAAGATGATTCGGCAGATATGGAAGAGGAAGATAATCCTCCAGCATATGAATCCACTGACACTAAAGAGGAAGAAGAGAATAGAGACATGGGTTTAGTTGATGAAGAGGAAGAGGAGGAGGAGGACAGACCTGTTGTAGTATATAACAAGGAGAATCCATTATTTGCAGAAGGCTCGGTATTCCCCTCTTTGTTGGACTGCAAGAATGCACTTTCTACTTTTGCAATTAAACGTGAATTTGACTATACAGTCGAAAAGAGTGATTCTAAGAGGCTGGGAGCAAGTTGTGCATATAAGAGGTGTAAGTGGAGAATTCATGGCTCTTATATGAGGAATAGCACAATATTTCAGGTATAACTTGCTAACATCTAATTGATTTGTTTATTGTACCCTTTATTTTGTGGAATTGGTAACTATACAAATGTGGCAAGTTTAACATACTAGCAACATACTAACTGATTTTGTTGTTTCCTACAGATCAAGGTGTGTCCTTTCTCTCATACATGCCCAACTAAGCTGAGAAGTGAGAAGTTCAAGCCGGCAAAGAGCAGGTGGGTTGCTGATGTTGTGCTGGAGTGGGTGAGAAAGAACCCAGATATTGGCCCTACTGCTCTTCAAGAGAAGATCCATGAGAAGTACCACTTCATGGTGCCATACATGCGTGTATCTCGTGGTAAGGACAAAGCAATGGATATGATTAGCGGAAAATGGGAAGATAGCTTCCATCATCTCTATAGTTTCAAGGCTGAGGTGGAGAAGTGTTCTCCTGGTAGTGTAGTGGAAATAGACAAAGAAACTGTGCAGTACAAGATCAAAGGAAAAGTGAGGGAGAAGGAATGCTTTAGGAGGGTGTTTGTTTCATTCAAGGCATGTTGGCAAGGCTTTTTAAATGGATGTCGACCATACTTGGTCGTAGACTCAACTGCACTAAATGGGAGATTCAAAGGGCAACTAGCTTCTGCTTGTGCCATTGATGGCCGTAATTGGCTTTACCCAGTTGCATATGGGGTGCTAGAGACAGAATCATCTGAAAGTTGGGCTTGGTTTCTTCAAAATCTGCGTGGGCTTATTGGGCATCCTGAAGGACTAGTCATACACACTGACGCTTGCAAAGGTTTAGAGACAGCAGTAGAACAAGTGTGGCCTGGAGTGGAGCATAGGGAGTGTATGAGGCATCTTGCTGCAAATTTTCGAAAAAAATTCAAGGGCAAGGTCTATGATGATAATCTTTGGGCTGCAAGCTTAACTTTCAGCTCTAGAAAGCACAACTGGCATATGAAACAGATCCTTGCTAAGAAGAGTGTCCAAAAATATATGGTTGAACACCACACAAAGATATGGTATAGAAGCAAGTTCAATGAAATATGCAAGGTTGACTACGTCAACAACAACCTCGCAGAGTCATTTAATAGCAAAGTTAGAAAAGTTAAGTCTCTTCTTATTGTCGACATGTTGGACAAGATTAGGCAGATGATAATGGAGAAGTTTGATCTACGGATGAGGATAGCATTAGAAAAATGGCTTGGCCAGCTCATAATACCAATTGTGATAAAGGCTCTGCATGCCAAATCCAAAGGTAAATATCTTGCACTCTTTCAATTGATTAATTTCATAACAACTCAATTCAATAATTAATGTTTTGTTTTCTTTTCAAGGCTGAAGATGATGGTAATTAGACGCAGTGATGTTGAGGCAGAAATTACTGCAGTGGACAAAGAGAATAGGGAATGGAGGTACCCTGTTGACATCGCAAAGGAAACATGTAGCTGCAGGCAATGGCAGGTCAAGGGTTTGCCATGTATCCATGCCCTATACTTTATTACTTCACTACGAGGTCCAGTATCAGAAATTGAACCATATGTACATGAGTTCTACTCCGTTGCAAAATTTAAGGCTGCATATGCGGACAACACACCTGCAATGGTAGGAAAGCAACAATGGGACATTGTTGACCCTGGCTTTAAACTACATGCTCCAGTGTTGAGGAGGCCAAAAGGCCGACCAAGGAAGACTAGAATTAGATCTAGTGTTGAAGGTGCTGGCGTGAGCGCCAGGAAAAGGAAGTGCAAGCGATGCAGAGGCTTCGGGCACATTGCCAGATTGTGCACAAATCCAGTTGACCCAGCATTTGGAGAAGATGAGGCTGACCTCCAAGCTAGGGAAGCCCCTTTTGTGGCAGGAGAAGGCGACCCTGAACTATCAATGGTTGCAAGTTCTGCTAGGTAACATCAAAAGAACATGTGCTTTTCTATATGTATTTTCAACATCTATTTTCATTCTTTTTTGCAACATGACTAACTTCTGTACAGCTCAAAGAAAAGTGTGAAGAAAACAAGTGTGAAGAACACTAGGAAAAGGAAGGACATGCAAAATGAAGTTTGTACCACAACCGATGGACCTGCAAGTGGATTTGTTTCATCTCCCATGCATATTCGAATTGCAAATGCGGAACCACCAGACAGTCCTGCTAAAAACACAAGAAGCAAAAAGAAGCTACATATGTGAAGTTTGTGTGATCGTGACCTTTTGCTTGTGAACCTGGACATGTTTCCTTTCAACCTTATGCATGTTTGAGAATTTCGACCTTTATATTTTGACCAACAAGTGGATGTTATTGAACCTTATTTATGTTTGTGAACCTGATTTGTGTGTGCTGAAAAAACAACAAGTTGATATTTCGAACCTTATTTATGTCTGTGAACCACTTTGTGTTTGTGTCGTTTTCAGAAAAATGGGCAGCAACCATGCTGAAATTTTCATAGAAATATAGAATAATATGTGATCGTGCTGTCATATGTGTTGTTTCTGTCAATTAGTGTGTGACCATCAAAAAATTTGGGTGTGGCGGTCTGCCTCATTTGTTTATGTCTACTAGTACCAGATAGTTTCTTCTAGCCGTCCAGCCGCTCATGCGGATCTGTTGTCCATAGTAACTTTCAAACCGAAGTTCAACTATTTAGCAGCAGGAAAATATACGAGACGTTGCTGTGTTGGAATATTATTCCATATAACATATAATGGATATATCTCCTTCTGCAACATAACATCTCCTTAGCTCAGTTGGTTTGCTCGCTCTTTACTGGAGGTTGTGGTCTTGGGTTCGAAACCCCAAGACGACAATTTTTATTCTATTTTCATGCACACCTTACAAATGGTCCCACAAGTCAACACAGAGAGATGGGGGGTGTCGGTGTCAAAACGGGCGGATGTCGGGTAGGGGGTCCCGAACTGTGCGTCTAGGCCGGATGGTAACAGGAGGCAAGGGACACGAAGTTTTACCCAGGTTCGGGCCCTCTCGATGGAGGTAAAACCCTATGTCCTGCTTGATTAATATTGATGATATGGGTAGTACAAGAGTAGATCTACCACGAGATCAGAAAGGCTAAACCCTAGAAGCTAGCCTATGGTATGATTGTTGATGTGTATGTTGTCCTACGGACTAAAACCCTCTAGTTTATATAGACACTTGAGAGGGTTAGGGTTACATAGAGTCGGTTACAATGGTAGGAGATCTGAACATCATTATCGCCAAGCTTGCCTTCCACGCCAAGGAAAATCCCTTCCGGACACGGGACGGAGTCTTCAATCTTGTATCTTCATAGTCCAGGAGTCCAGTTGAAGGTATAGTTCGGCTATCCGAACACCCCCTAATCCAGGACTCCCTCAGTAGCCCCTGAACCTAGCTTCAATGACGACGAGTTCGGCACGCAGATTGTCTTCGGCATTGCAAGGCGGGTTCCTCCTCCAAGTACTTCATAGAAGATTTTGAACACAAAGATAGTGTCCGGCTCTGCAAAATAAGTTTCCACATATTGCCATAGAGAGAATAATATTTACACAAATCTAGTCTGCTGACGTACTCCGTAGTGTGACATCACACCACGGCCAAGCTTTTATTCGAACCGTTTCACTGTCCCATCTTAGCGCGTTATGCGAGGCGGTTTCCTTGGCATGTCTTGTTAAAGCAGATATCGTGTCCCCTTATTCGGGGATTCTCATCAATACGGGCGTGGGTAACCCAACCATGCCATTGATTACGGCGCTTGGAGATAAGCGAGTTTTACCAGGCTGGTGGGGACATGTAGTTGCATCCACCCATATAAGGGGATAAGGATCCACCTTTTCACCCACGCCTTCTTCCTCCTTTTCCTATCCATTCTTGCGCACTCGAGCTCCAGCGCCCAAGTCCGCACTACCACCTCAACCTTCTCCAGTCATGTCCGGAGCGGGAGGCAAGTGGATGGTCTCCTCCATCATGGAGGGACACATCAAAAAGCTGAGGAAGGCCGGATATCTGGCCAGCGACATCGCGCACCGGATTCCCGAAAAGGGGCAGCTCATCCCCACCCCTAGGCCCCATGAGAGGGTGGTACTCCTCCCCCATTTCCTCCGCGGACTGGGCTTCCCTCTGCATCCATTTGTCCGGGGGCTCATGTTCTACTATGGCCTAGATTTCCACGATCTGGCCCCGAATTTTGTCCTCAACATCTCGGCGTTTATCGTCTATGCGAGGCTTTCCTCCGCATCCGCCCCCATTTCGGCCTATGGCTCAAGACCTTCAACGTCAAGCCGAAGGTGGTGCGCGGCAACCAGGCGGAGTGCGAAGGAGCCATGGTGGGCAAAATGGCCAACATCCTATGGCTCGAGGGCTCCTTTGTGGAGACCCTGAAGGGGTGGCAATCGGGGTGGTTTTACATCACCGAGCCGCGCGACCCCGAATGGGTCGCAGCCCCCGAGTTTCGGTCCGGACCCCCTACGCGGCTCACCTCCTGGAAGGAGACCGGCCTGTTGTGGGGTAAAAAAGGAGAGCTGACCGGACTCCAAACATGCGTCAAAACCCTCGTGGACAAGAAGCTCAGACTTGTCAACGTAGTCCAGGTTATGCTCATCCGCTTGATCCTCCCATGCCAACAACGGGCTTTCAACCTGTGGGAGTTCGACCTGGCGCGGCACCAGACTCTGAACAGGCTCTTCGAAACTCTCGCAGGTTGAAAGCCCGTTGTTGGCATGGGAGGATCAAACGGATAAGCATATACGAAGATGCCTGGAAGGTGCTTTTCAAGGGCGCCGAGGCTCCCGCATCCGCTACTGAGGATCGCGGATTCAGTGCGCAGCGTCACGCTCTCGCGGTAAGCTATTTTTTCCTTTTACAGGGTGTCAGTTTTTCATAGTTTGACTCTATGCGGGATCTAAACTCCCTTACCTTTGACAGGATTGGTAGGTGATGTCCGGACAGATCAACTGTCCGGCTCCTTTGCCCGAAGGCCCGGCGGACGCTCACTTGGCGAAGCTGCTGGTTCCGGCACCCTATGTGGTGCTGGAGAAGAAGGTCAAGAAGAAGGCCATGGGTACTCGAAAGAGTGCCCGACGCCCGGAGGTGTCGGATTCATCATCCGACGAATCCAAGACGCACTCCTCCCGTGAAGACGAGGAGGAGGAAGAAGAGACCCCTCCCCCTCCAGCGGGGGAAGGGAAGAAAAGGAAGGCCGCCCTCTCTGAGGAGGCCGGAGGGTCCAAGAAGGGGAAAACCCTTTCTCTGGACTACTCGACCGACGCCGACGACGGTGGAGATGAGTGGCAGCCCAGGGCTAAGCCCCTGGCAAAATCGTAAGTATCTGGATACCGGAGTAATTCATAGTATTCGTTTATTGCACAGCTTTCCCTTATGTCGAATATGCTTATGCAGCCCACCCAAAGACCGGCTCGACGCGTCGTCGAGCGGCTCACTGGACTCGTCGGAGGTGAACTCGCTTCCGACGGCTTCCTCCCCCCGCCCTACGGACGACACCGAAGTGTTGTCCCAAAAGGTTCCAATCCGGGAGGAGGTGGTCCTGGAGGCGCCGCGAGGCGACCTCCCGGACTCTAGGAGTAAGGGGGATGAAATTCCCCAGGGCTCCAAGTCCGGCCCTAGGCCGGACACCGCTCCGGAACCTTCAAAGGTTCAAGAGTCCGGCGGGGGACCTCCTTCCAAGAGGAGCAAGCCCGCCGTGCCGGTGACCTTCGTCCAACCTGAGGCGCCGGACAATATGTTGGAGGCGCTCCAAGGCACCTCCATTGACGAGGGGCACCACACTTATGAGTGCGGTGATCCAGAAGGTTCAGTCCGCCAAGAGCGGACTGACTGAAGCTTGTACAAGCCTTTTGACAGGCTTCGAGGTAAGTAAAGAAAGTGTAAATAATAGTACCGCATAGACAGTAGCCCCTGATACTCTGTTTGGCGTTCGAGAAGAAAAGCCGAATAGAGGATCAAATAAAATTCACAGGAGTCTAACAAAAATGAGTCAATATGCATGTGCAGGCTACCCTACTGGCGTCCGCCGCACTGACTGCAGAAGTGGACATGCTAAAGCAGGACCTCGAAAGGTCCGAGCAAGAGCTTAAGCGTGCCAAGAAGCAGCTCAAGGACAATGAAGGTGAGAAATACCTTGTTAAAAAAAATATATATAAAAAACGTGCAATTGCAAAAAATGACAGGATTATCATGGCTATTGTAGGGGCCACATCTGAGGTGGCGACCCTTAAGCAAGCGCTGGACGAGGCCGAGAAGAATTCGGCCTTGGAGGGCACCGAGCGGGAGAAGTATGAGGCCGAGGTTGGCAAGGTGCGGCAAGAGCTCCAGGCTCTCATGGAAAAACATGAGAGTTTGGAGCGTGACTCGAAGACACAAGCGTCCGAGCTTGCGGTGGCTATTGAAAATGCCAAATCTGCCAAGGCTGGATCCCAGAAGACCCTCCAAGAGTTGGATGAGGTGAAGAAGATAGCGGCGGGTAAGGCATTCTTTATGCAAAGTAAACACATAAACGTGAGTTACTTGATACTTACCCGAATCCGGAGCTCTCCAGGGGCATTTGCAGATCTTCCCCGGAGTGTATCCGATGCCGCCACATTCTATCGAGCCGAGGAGGGCAGCTCGACGGAGAAGGTGTTCTGGTCTCAGTATGCTGAGGCCGGACACCCCGTGCCCCTGAGCGACCAGCTGAAGCAACTGGTCGAGCTCTACAAGGCGGCCGAACAGGCCATGAAGGGCCTCCTAGTTCGGCTGTGGCCTGGAGAGGCTCTGCCTGGGAGCTATTTCGGGCTGGTGTGGCGGCTGGTGGAGGCCTGTCCAAGGCTCGAAGTCATCAAGTGCTCCGTCTGTATTGAAGGTGCCCGTAGGGCCTTTGCCCATGCAAAGGTGCACTGGGGCAGGCTGGATGCGGAGAAGCTTGTGAAGGACGGGCCACCAGCGGGGAAAGAGCATCGCAAGCCCGAAAATTACTATAAGGATGTTCTGAAGGGTGCCCGCCTTGTGGCGGATGAATGTACTAGGGATGTAATTTTTGAGTAAAACTCGCTCGTGTTTGTCCTGTGCGCTGAAAACTTGTTCATATGCGCTGAGCAATGCTGCTTGAATTTAAAATATTACCTTCTGTGCGGCTGTTTATCAATACTGAGAGATGGCGAGTCGTCGGCTTCTGCCCCCTTGCCGCTAGTGCTGGGGTGTTCGGGGATAAACCTGGGCGCTCTTTTTCCCATATTTGGGTCCTTCGAGGGAGGCGCTCAGCCCAACGAACGAGGCAATTGGACTATAATGCGTGAACACTCTCACTTAGCCATAGAATTCTATAATTTTAAATTTCGGCGAAGCCCCTAGTATTCGGAAGACCGAGTTCGGGGCGCTATCCACACCTTGGCCGGACAGAGCCGGATCCTCGCCCTAAGCGGCATAAGTCTTTAGGGACTCGAGAAACCTCTCGAACAGCGACCAGCTCTCGCTTCATCATGACAGTCAGTTTTAGCTTTCTCCACTGAGGTGCTCGACCCAGCTCAACCGGGGCACAATCGCAGTGGTTCTCCTAGTGCTACCTTAGCCGATATAGCGGAACGTAAGGCACCAAAACATAGGAGCCGGGCAAACCCAACTATTGACCCAAGACATGATTCGTAGCCGATGCATATAATGCTATAAGTTCGGGGTGCCGCACTTGTTAAAGTGTTTGGACTTCTCACACCATATTGAGGGGTGCTAAAAGCCCCTGGCGTATTTTGGCCGTACCAAGTTGTACGGGTGCAACATGTCGTTAAGGAACATTTATTTATAAAAAGATAATGCAAAAATAGACAAAAGCTATGCATTGTTTAAAAATAGCTGCGATCAAAGCAGAACGATACAAGTAATGCGATAAACGAAAAGTTGGACTATTTAACATGTCTGCTCCTGGGGCAAGCTGCGGAATAGTATGCGAAACAGGTATACTGCTCGTGATAGAGACCACCTGGGATTTCCGTAATGCGGCATGGCTTGTCTGCTTCCCTGGTCCTTGTATCGTTTGTGCGGCAATTGAACTGCAGAACAGGCCTTCCGAAGAGTAGAGTCCTGGAAGTAAGAGAAAAGTAAAAAATTGGCAGCGGTTTAAGCCGTGTTTTGGGCGTGCCGTGATGGTGCCCCTCCCCCTATGCCCATGGTATTTCCAAAGCGTAGTTATGGACGCGAAGTACTGGCATCGCCTTTTTGCGAGGGTTGGGGTTGGGGCCGCATTGCTACGCCTGCTCGGATCATGCCAGGCGGTCTTGTTGTAGGTTACTCCGGGCGCGCTTGACGGTGTCCGGTCGTTTAGTGGCCGGACTGGAGAAATGCCTGGAGAGGCTGCTTTGTACTTCCGCTGCAAGGGCCGCCATGTGCTCCTCTGTTCGGAGGGAGCGTTCGGTGTTTCCATTGACCGTAGTTACTCCTCGAGGGCCTGGCATCTTGAGCTTAAGGTATGCGTAATGCGGTACCGCATTGAACTTAGCGAATGCGGTTAGCCCGAGCAGTGCGTGATAACCATTGGGAAACGGGACTATGTCGAAGATTAACTGCTCGCTTCAGAAATTATCCGGAGATCCAAAGACCACTTCAAGTGTGACTGAGCCTGTACAGTTGGCCTCTACACCTGGTATTACGCTAAGTTTTGGTGGGCTTAATCCTCGAGGGATCTATGCCCATTTTCCGCACTGTATCCTGGTAAAGCAGGTTCAGGCTGCTGCTGCCGTCCATAAGGACTCTAGTGAGATGAAATCCGTCCATAATTGGGTCTAGAACCAATGCGGTGAAGCCACCGTGACGGGTGCTAGTGGGGTGGTCCCTTCGATGAAAGGTGATCGGGCAGGAGGACCATGTGTTGAACTTTGGGGCGACTGGCTCTATCACGTATACGTCCCTTAACGCGCGCTTCTGCTCCCTCTTGGGGATGTGGGTTGCGTATATCATGTTCACCGTCCACACTTGTGGGGAAAACCCTTCTGTCCCCTGTTGCTCGGCGGCCGGGGCTCCTCGTCGTCATCGCTATGCAGCCCCTTGTCTTCGTTTTCGGTGTTTAACTTGCCTGCCTGCTTGAACACCCAACAATCCCTGTTGGTGTGATTGGCCGGCTTTTCGGGGGTGCCATGTATCTGGCATAAGAGGTCGAGTATTCGGTCCAAACTAGACGGGCCCCTAGGATTCCTTTTGAATGGCTTTTTCCGCTGACCGGATTTAGAGCCTCTGAATCCGGCATTAACTGTCGTATCCTCAGCATTGTCGCCGTTAATGCGGCGCTTCTGCTTGGTCCGACGTGACTTGCCACTACTGTCCCTGGTGTCCGAATTACTAGGGTTCTTGGGTATATTGTTGCTACGAGCAAGCCAGCTGTCTTCTCCCGCGCAAAAGCGGGTCATGAGTGTCGTGAGTGCTGCCATAGATTTCGGCTTTTCCTGTCCAAGGTGCCGGGCAGCCACTCGTCACGGATATTGTGCTTGAAGGCTGCTAGGGCCTCAGCGTCCGGACAGTCGACTATTTGATTTTTCTTTGTTAGGAACCGTGTCCAGAATTGCCTGGCCGATTCATCTGGCTGTTGAATTACGTGACTTAGGTCATCGGCGTCTGGGGGTCGCACATAAGTGCCCTGGAAATTGTCGAGGAATGCGGCTTCCAGGTCCTCCCAACAGCTGATTGATTCTGTTGGCAAGCTGTTAAGCCAATGCCGAGCTGGTCCTTTAAGCTTGAGTGGGAGGTATTTGATGGCGTGGAAATCAACGCCGCGGGCCATGTGGATATGAAGGAGATAATCCTCAATCCATACCGCGGGATCTGTTGTGCCATCATATGATTCGATGTTTACGGGTTTGAAACCCTCGGGGATTTGATGATCCATTATTTCGTCTGTAAAGCAGAGTGGGTGTGCGGTGCCTCTGTACTAGGGTATATCATGACGTAGCTCCAATGAGCTTTTTCTACTGTGCTCGGCCCTGCCGAATTTGTGGCTGGCGTGACGGTTGCCGTCTCGAGCCGTGGGACGCCCACGCGATCCGTAGATCGATCTTGTTTGCCTTGCGTTGTCCTCCAACATATCTCGTAAGTCCGGCGCATATTCCTGTGCCTTGGTACGGGGTGCGGCATGAGTGGAGGGCTGGGAGGCCTCTCTGTCGCGGCCATGAGGTGGCCGTTCGGTCGCATCAAGTGCTTCCTCCTCTAATCGGGGTAGCAACTTGCGCTTTGGGTAACTCTTGGAGGGGCATTCGAGTTTATGCTCTTCGGCCGCAAGGACTTCAGTCCATCTGTCAACCAGCAAATCTTGATCAGCTCTGAGTTGTTGCTGTTTTTTCTTGAGGCTTCCTGCCGTGGCCATAAGCCTGCGTTGGAAATGCTTTTGCTCAACGGGATCCTCTGGCACGACGAATTCCTCGTCGTCGAGGCTTGCCTCGTCTTCGGAGGGAGGCATATAATTATCGTCCTCGACCTCTCTGTCTGCCGCTCTCTCGTGAGGGCTGGTTTCTCCATCCTCCTATGCTAAACCTTGCTGGAGGGGGTTTTCTTCGGCACTCTCCGGAGTATTATTATCTCGCGTGCTGGAATCACCGTTTTTGTGTTGGCGGGATTTTGAGCGGCGCCGCTGACGCCGACGCTTGGGCTGTTTCTTGGAGGGGTCATCCTCCGCTGTTCCATCGCCCTCTCCCTCTTTTGGGGTGTCCACCATGTATATGTCATATGACGAGGTGGCTTTCCAGGGCCTAGTAGGCGCTGGTTCTTCATCGTCTCCTTCATCGGCGTCCATACCGTTGATGTCTTCGGAGTCGAAGTCGAGCATGTCGGTCAAGTCGTCGACAGTGGCTACAAAGTGGGTGGTGGGTGGGTTTTGAATTTCTTCATCGTCCGTACCCCAACCTTGCTGACCGTAGTCCGGCCAGGGCTATCCTGATAAAGAGAGAGACTTCAGTGACTTCAGGATATCGCCGAAAGGCGAGTGCTGAAAGATGTCTGCGGCAGTGAACTCCATGATCGGTGCCCAATCGGATTTGACTGGCAGGGGCGTGGAGGGTTCAGATTCCGGAGAGGAGTCCGGCTCCTTGGAGTCACGAGCCTCGCAAAGTACGGGGCTGGTGTTCGGCTCAACCACCGTTGGGATCACAGCCCCCGAGGTGGCGTCCAACCGCCCATCCTCGATCGGTGCGGTTGGCTCCGAACTAAGGGTCGGAGCCGATGCAGGTGCGGCCTCCAGGGCACTGTTCGACGGTAGAGCTAGATCGTGCTCGTCGTGACAGTGCGGCGCGCTCAGCAGTGGTTCGAATCCGTCGAAGATCAAGTCTCTGCGGATGTCAGCCATGTAGTTTAAACTTCCGAATCTGACCTGACGGCCAGGGGCGTAGCTTTCGATCTGCTCTAGATGGCCAAGTGAATTGTCCCGCAGTGCGAAGCCGCCAAAGACGAAGATCTGTCCGGGGAGGAAGGTCTCACCCTGGACTGCATCGCCATTGATGATCGTAGGAGCCATCGGGCCTGACGGCGACGGCACAGAGGAACTCTCAATGGAAGCACCAATGTCGGTGTCAAAACCGGCGGATCTCGGGTAGGGGGTCCCGAACTGTGCGTCTAGGCCGGATGGTAACAGGAGGCAAGGGACACGAAGTTTTACCCAGGTTCGGGCCCTCTCGATGGAGGTAAAACCCTACGTCCTGCTTGATTAATATTGATGATATGGGTAGTACAAGAGTAGATCTACCACGAGATCAGAGAGGCTAAACCCTAGAAGCTAGCCTATGGTATGATTGTTGATGTGTATGTTGTCCTACAGACTAAAACCATCCGGTTTATATAGACACCGGAGAGGGTTAGGGTTACATAGAGTCGGTTACAATGGTAGGAGATCTGAACATCCGTATCGCCAAGCTTGCCTTCCACGCCAAGGAAAGTCCCTTCCGGACACGGGACGGAGTCTTCAATCTTGTATCTTCATAGTCCAGGAGTCTGGCTGAAGGTATAGTTCGGCTATCCGAACACCCCCTAATCCAGGACTCCCTCAGGGGGACAGGGGTATTTTTGTCATCTACCTCCAGTCATCGTGCATTGACCAGACGGTAATGGTGAAAAATGGCATTTCCGAGTTTGTGTCTAACGGAACAGTGGCATTTTTGATTAGTGAAAACATTTAGTGGCAAAACTGAGTAGCGTTAGACAGCCGATGGCAAAACTGATAAAAACCCTTGTTTCTTTTATCATTTACCTACTCGAGGACGAGCAGGAATTAAGCTTAGGGATGCTGATACGTCTCCAATGTATCTATAATTTATGAAGTATTCA
The DNA here is from genome assembly GCF_056163025.1 of Triticum urartu. NCBI lineage: Eukaryota > Viridiplantae > Streptophyta > Magnoliopsida > Poales > Poaceae > Triticum > Triticum urartu. The sequence goes on along the minus strand of NC_141873.1, from coordinate 385,728,380 downwards.
TGCTATTATATTATCAACCTTGGATGTTTTATATGCATTTATATGCTATTTTATATGATTTTTGGGACTAACTTATTAACCTAGTGCCCAGTGCCAGTTTCTGTTTTTTTCTTGTTTTTGAGTTTTACAGAAAAGGAATATCAAATGGAGTCCAATTGACGTGCCAATTTTTGATGATTTTTTTGGACCAAAAGAAGACCCCGGAGTAAAAGAGTTGGGCCAGGAGAGTCCCGGGGCATCCACGAGGGTGGGGGCGCGCCCACCCCGCCCCCAGGCACGTGGGCCTGCCTCGTGGACGCCTCGGGCACCTCCTTGACGTGAGACCGATGCCAAAAATTCCTATAAATACAGAAACCTCGGAAAATTAACCTAGATCAGGTGTTCCGCCGCCAGAAGCCTCCGTAGCCACCGAAAACCAATCTAGGCCCTCTCCGGCACCCTGCCGGAGGGGGCCATCATCACCGGAGGGCATGGAGGAGGATCCCGGAGGGGCCATCATCACCATGAAGGCCAAGGACCAGAGGGGTAACCTCTCCCCATCCAGGGGGAGGCCATGGAGGAGGAAGCACAAGGGGGAGAACCTCTCCTCCTCTCTCTTGGTGGCACCAGAGTGCCATCGAGAGAGGAATCATCACCGCGGTGATCGTCTTCATCAACATCACCACCATCATCACCATCCTCATCTCTTTTACACGGTCCACTCTCCCGCACCCCGCTGTAATCCCTACTTGAACATGGTGCTTTATGCCACATATTATGATCCAATGATGTGTTGCCATCCTATGATGTTTTGAGTAGATATCCTTTGTCTTTGGGTTGATTGATAATCTAGATTGGTATGAGTTGTATGTTTTACTTTGGTGCTGTCCTATGGTGCCCTTCGTGTCGCGCAAGCGTGAGGGACTCCCGCTGTAGGGTGTTGCAATACATTTATGATTCGCTTATAGTGGGTTGCGTGAGTGACGGAAACACAAAACCGAGTAAGGGGGTTGTTGCGTATGGGATAAAGAGGACTTGATGCTTTAATGCTATGGTTGGGTTTTACCTTAATGATCTTTAGTAGTTGCGGATGCTTGCTAGAGTTCCAATCATAAGTGCATATGATCCAAGTAGAGAAATTATGTTAGCTTATGCCTCTCCCTCATATGAAACTGCAATAGTGATTACCGGTCTTGTTAACGATTGCCTAGGACAATTCCGCCTACCGATCTACCATTATTCCACACTCGCTGTTTATAATATTTAGTAATATATTATAAATTTATGATAACAGCACCTACTTTTATATTTTAGCTCTCCGATATCATACAAAGTTATACTCTTCATACCCACAACATAGTTTTATTTCTCGCTGCTAGTTGGAAGCAAACGTTCGGTGTACGTAGAGTCGTATCAGTGGCAGATAGGGCTTGAGAGAATATTGATCTTACCTTTAGCTCCTTGTGGGTTCAACACTCCATACTTATCACTTCCACCTTTGGAAATTACTACGATGATTCCTTGCACTTGGGGATTATCACCCACAACCCAAGAATAAAAGATATGATAAAAGAGACTTTGTTGCTAGAAAACACGGTAAAGAAAGAGAAATGTGGGTTCAAAAACCTATGCCCTTTTCACCAAGGTCAAATAAAAAGAAAGATGATGAAGAATTTGAACGCTTTGCTGAAATGCTAAGGCCAGTCTTTTTGCCTACTCGCTTGACTGATATCTGAAAAGTGCCTCCTTATGCAAAGTACATGAAAGACATCATCACCAATAAGGGAAAAATACCGAAATCTGAAATCTCCACCATGCTTGATAATTATACTTTTAAAGATGGAGTACCTAAAAAACTTGGAGATCCGGGAATACCAACTATACCTTGCTCCATCAAAAGAAACTATGTGAAAACTGCTCTATGTGATTTGGGAGCGGGTGTTAGTGTTATGCCTTTCTCTTTATATAAAAGACTTGATTTGAATAAACTCACACCTACTGAAATATCTTTGCAAATGGTTGACAAATCAACTACCATACCTATCGGTATTTGTGAGGATGTGCCTGTTGTTGTTGCTAATGTTACTATTTTGACTGACTTTGTTATACTTGAGATTCTCGAGGATGACAACATGTCGATTATCCTTGGTAGACCCTTCTAGAATACTGTAGGGGCTGTTATTGATTGCAATGAAAGCAAGCTCACTTTTCATATCAATGGTAATGAGCATACGGTGCACTTTCCGAAGAAACAATTCCAAGTGAATGGTATTAATGATATTGAAAAATCTCCAAAAATCACTATTGGAAGTTTTCAAATACCTCTACCTACTCTTAAATATAAATATGAAATGCTTATGGTTGAAGATATTCATATCCCCGTTGACGTAACTTAGTGACTTATGAAAGTTCTTCGGATTCATGTTAATCGAAAGTGGTTCTTAATAAGACTTGATCAACCTTATTAATGGATCATTTTTGAGAGGTATGAGGTTGATGAATTTAGTAAGCACTACCTTCTGTCCCTACCTTTTGTTTTCTGTTTTATTAGTTAAATAAAATAAAATGCCATGTTTTATCTGTTTTCTGAATTTCTCATGCACTAAAAATGGCCAAAAAATAGAAGTTCTCTGAACGCTCTAAAAATTTAATACGACTTTTTCTGAATATTTAACATTTTTTGGTGCAAATAATATCAAAGGGAGGTTGATACGGCTTGAAGCTACGTCAGTATTTCCCTAAAGAGGAAGGGATGATGCAGCACAACGACAGTAGGTATTTCCCTTAGTGACGAAACCATGGTTATCGAACCAGTAGGAGAACCAAGCAACAATACGTAAACGGCACCTGCACACAAATAACAAATACTCGCAACCCAACGTATTAAAGAGGTTGTCAATCCCTTTCTGGTAACGGCGCTAGAAATTGGCAAACGAATGTGAATAAATTATAGTAGATTGATAGATCGAATGCCAAATAAAATAAATAAGAATAAACTGCAGCAAGGTATTTTCGTATTTTTGGTTTAATAGATTTGAAAATAAAAGCAAAGGAAAATAGATCGCAAAGGAAAATAATATGAGAAAGAGACTCGGGGGCCGTAGGGTTCACTAGTGGCTTCTCTCGAGAAAAATAGCAAAACGGTGGGTAAACAAATTACTCTTGGGCAATTGATTGAACTTCAAATAATCATGACGATATCCAGGCAATGATCATTATGTAGGCATCATGTCCAAGATTAGTGGACCGACTCCTGCCTGCATCTATTACCATTACTCCACACATCGACCGCTATCTAGCATGCATCTAGTATATTAAGTTCATGGAGACACGGAGTAATGCAATAAGAACGATGACATGATGCAGACAAGATCTATTTATGTAGAAGTAGACGCCATCGTTTTATCCTTAGTAGCAACGATACATATGTGTCGGTTCCCCTTCTTGAAGGAAATATGCCCTAGAGGCAATAATAAAGTTGTTATTTATATATCCTTATATCATGATAAATGTTTATTATTCATGCTAGAATTGTATTAACCGGAAACTTAGTACATGTGTGAATACATAGACAAACAAAGTGTTACTAGTATGCCTCTACTTGACTAGCTCGTTGAATCAATGATGGTTATATTTATTGACCATAGACAAGAGTTGTCACTTGATTAACGGGATCACATCATTAGAGAATGATGTGATTAACTTGACCCATCCGTTAGCTTAGCACGATGATCGTTTAGTTTGTTGCTATTGTTTTCTCCATAACTTATACATGTTCCTATGACTATGAGATCATGCAACTCCCGAATACCGGAGGAACACTTAGTGTGCTATCAAACGTCACAAAGTAACTAGGTGACTATAAAGATGCTCTACAGGTGTTTCCGATGGTGTTTGTTGAGTTGGCATAGATCGAGATCGGGATTTGTAACTCCGAGTATCAGAGAGGTATCTCTGGGCTCTCTCGGTAATGCACATCACTATAAGCCTTGAATGAAATGTAACTAATGAGTTATTTGCGGGATGGTGCATTACAGAACGAGTAAAGTGACTTGCCGGTAACGAGATTGAACTAGGTATTGAGATACCGACTATCGAATCTCGGGCAAGTAACATACCGATGACAAAGGGAACAACGTATGTTGTTGTGCAGTTTGACCGATAAATATCTTCGTAGAATATGTCGGAACCAATATGAGCATCCAGGTTCCGCTATTGGTTATTGACCGGAGATGAGTCTCGGTCATGTCTACATAGTTCTCGAACCCGTAGTGTCCGCACGCTTAATGTTCGGTGACAATAGGTATTATGAGTTTATGTGTTTTGATGTACCGAAGGTAGTTCAGAGTCCCGAATTTGATCACGGACATGACGATGAGTCTCAAAATGGTCAAGACATAAAGATTGATATATTGGAAGCCTATGTTTGGACATCAGAATGGTTCCGGATGAGTTCAGGCATTTTCCGGAGTACCGGGAGGTTACTTGAACCCCCTGGGGAGTATATGGGCCTTATTGGGCCTTAGTGGAATAGAGGAGAGGAAGGGAAAAGGTGGGAGGCGCGCCCCCTAGCCCTATCCGAATTGGGTGGGGGCCGCCCCCCTTCCCTTCCTTCTCTCCTCCCCTTCCTTCTCTCCTACTCCTACTACTTGGAAGGGGGGAATCCTACTCCCGGTGGGAGTAGGACTCCCCTAGGGCGCGCCATAGAGGGTCGTCCCTCCCCCTCCTCCACTCCTTTATATACAGGGGAGGGGGCACCCCATAGACACACAAGTTGATCATTGTCTTAACCGTGTGCGGTACCCCCCTCCTCCATAATCCACCTCGGTCATATCGTAGCGGTGCTTAGGGGAAGCCCTATTCCGGTAGCTTCATCATCACCGTCATCACGCCATCGTGCTGATGAAACTCTCCCTCGACACTCAGCTGGATCTAGAGTTCATGGGACGTCACCGAGCTGAACGTGTGCAGATCACGGAGGTGACGTACCTTCGGTGCTAGGATCGGTTGGATCGTGAAAATGTTCGACTACATCAACCGAGTTGTCATAACGCTTCCGCTTACGGTCTACGAGGGTACGTGGACAACACTCTTCCCCTCTCGTTGCTATGCATCACCATGATAGATCTTGCATGTGCATAGGAATTTTTTTAAATTACTGCGTTCCCCTACAGTGGCATCCGAGCCAGGTCTATGTGTAGATGTTATATGCATGAGTAGAACACAAAGGAGTTGTGGGTATGGGTATATACATGTTGCTTGCCGTCACTAGTTGATTCTTGATTCAGTAGTATTGTTGGATGAAGCGGCTCAGACCGACATTACGCGTACGCTTACATGAGACTGGTTCTACCGACGTGCTTCGCACATAGGTGGCTAGTGGGTGTCAGTTTGTCCAACTTTAGTTGAACCGAATTCAATGAACAGGGTTCTTTCTGAAGATCAAAAAGCAATCACTATACCGCGTTGTGGTTTTTGATGCGTAGGTAAGAATGGTTCTTGCTCAGCCCTTAGCAGCCACATAAAACTTGCAACAACAAAGTAGAGGACGTCTAACTTGTTTTTGCAGGGCATGTTGTGATGTGATATGGTCAAGACATGATGCTAAATTTTATTGTATGAGATGATCATGTTTTGTAACAGAGTTATCGACAACTGGTAGGAGCCATATGGTTGTCGCTTTATTGTATGAAATGCAATCCCCATGTAATTGCTTTACTTTATCACTAAACGGTAGCGATAGTCGTAGAAGCAATAGTTGGCGAGACGACAACGATGCTTCGATGGAGATCAAGGTGTCAAGACGGTGACGATGATGATCATGACGGTGCTTTGGAGATGGAGATCAAAGGCACAAGACGATGATGGCCATATCATATCACTTATATTGATTGCATGTGATGTTTATCATTTATGCATCTTATTTTGCTTAGTTTGACGGTAGCATTATAAGATGATCTTTCACTAAATTTCAAGGTACAAGTGTTCTTCCTGAGTATGCACCATTGCCACAGTTCATCGTGCCGAGACACCATGTGATGATCGGGTGTGATAAGCTTTGCGTTCACATACAACGGGTGCAAGCCAGTTTTGCACACGCGGAATAATCGGGTTAAACTTGACGAGCCTAGCATATGCAGATGTGGCCTCAGAACACTGAGACCGAAAGGTCGAGCGTGAATCATATACTGGATATGATCAACATAGTGATGTTCACCATTCAAAACTACTCCATCTCACGTGATGATCGGACATGGTTTAGTTGATATGGATCACGTGATCACTTAGATGATTAGAGGGATGTCTATCTAAGTGGGAGTTCTTAAGTAATTTGATTAATTGAACTTTAATTTATCATGAACTTAGTACCTGATAGTAGTTTGCATGTCTATGTTGTTGTAGATAGATGGCCCGTGTTGTTGTTCTGTTGAATTTTAATGCGTTCCTAGAGAAAGCTAAGTTGAAAGATGATGGTAGCAACTACACGGACTAGGTCCATAACTTGAGGATTATCCTCATTACTGCATAGAAGAATTACGTCCTGGAAGCACCGCTAGGTGACAAACCCACTTCAGGAGCAACGCCAGATATTATGAACACATGTCAGAGCAAAGCTGATGACTACTCGATAGTTCAGTGTGCCATGCTTTACGGCTTAGAACCGGGACTTCAATGACGTTTTGAACGTCATGGAGCATATGAGATGTTCCAGGAGTTGAAGTTAATATTTCAAGCAAATGCCCGGATTCAGAGATATGAAGTCTCCAATAAGTTCTATAGCTGCAAAATGGAGGAGAATAGTTTTGTCTGTGAAAATATACTCAAGATGTCTGGGTACCACAACCACTTGACTTAGCTGGGAGTTAATCTTCCTGATGATAGTGTCATCGACAGAGTTCTTCAATCACTACCACCAAGCTACAAGAGCTTCGTGATGAACTATAATATGCAAGGGATGGATTATACTATTCCCGAGCTCTTCGCAATGCTAAAGGCTGCGGAGGTAGAAATCAAGAAGGAGCATCAAGTGTTGATGGTCAACAAGACCACTAGTTTCAAGAAAAAGGGTAATGGGAAGAAGGGGAACTTCAAGAAGAATAGCAAGCCAGTTGCTGCTCAAATGAAGAAACCCAAGTCTGGACCTAAGCCTGAATGTAACATCCCAAATTTTCAATTTGGAATGTTATACATTAGGTCATCCTTGCATATGATATTTTCTTGCATTTTGGCCCGATCCGCGAAATCCTAAGCAACTCAAGGACCCTCGGAGAGGAGTTGGGGATTTCACTGTTTCATATTTGTGATTTTATCAAATATTGAAACGAGGATTTTGGTTTTAATTATTTTTCTCCCCAAAAATATTTCATGTTAAAATATATGAGAGGAGATAATATGACTTCTCCAAAATAAATGAAATATTGGATGAAAAATATTAAAGTCAAATATTTGATTTTATTCGGATTTTATTGTTATTTTATTTGCATTAGAAAAAATTGCATGTTTTCAAAATTGCATTTTTAGGGCCAAGAAAATGTTCATCATGTTCTAAATATTTAATTTAGACGGTGGAAATTTATTTTGGCATTTTTAGATTTTTATTTATTTTTCTAGGATTTATTTTTGCTAGAATCTGTTTTTTTTAAAGAGAGAGAGAGAGAGAGAGAGCCCGCCGGACCGAGCTGGGCCGAGGTCCAGCTGGCCCAGCCACCCCGCGCCGCCGTCACCCACCCGGAGACCGCGACCGCCGCCACCGCTCGCCGTGGCCGAGTCAGCCATGCCACCCCGCCCCCTTCCCCAAGCTACCACCACCCACTCTTTAAAAGCTGACCCGGGGCCCCCCATGGAGCCCCGAAGCCGAGCCGCCGCCGCCGCAAGTCGCCCGCCCTGCCGCCTTGCACCGCCGCCGCACGCCACCGCTCGCCGCTGCCGCTGCTGCCACCGCACGCCACCGCTCGCCACCCCACGCTGCCCCCGCCTTGCCGTGCCGCCGCGGAAGCCGCAGAAGCCGCCGCCGATCCGATCCGATCTCGGCGTTCGTTTTTTTCGGTTTAGGTAAAAACCGTTGGTTTTTTAAGACCCTAGTTTCATTTTTTTCGGTTCGCCGGTTTCTCAGTTTAGTTTATTTAGCAGACATTCGTCCGTAAGTTCGTTTTAACGAACAGTGTTCACTCATTAGCCGTAGACAGCGAACGTTCATTCGTTAGCCTGTTTGTCAGTTTTTCTTTTTCTCAGATTTTCCGCGATTATTTCCAATCGCGATTTCTGATCCGAATTTCGTTTAGTTTATCTTTTCGCTCGTTTATCGGAATCAGGCGATTCAAGCGCCTAGATCTTCGTCTCGAAACCCTCTTTCCGTTTAATCAACTTGAACAAGATTTTGATGCAGTAAAATTTGACCTTAGTCCATATTAGTAATCGGATCTTGTTTCTTTCGTAGTTTGACTTTCGTTGCTCCGTTTGATTTGATTCTTTTTGCAAACCGGAGTTCTTAAGTTGAACTTTCTGGTTAGATCTCTTATTTGAGTTTTGCACGTGCTTCTTTGCTTGATTGCTTATGTATGCTATTGTTTGTTTGTGATAGAACACCCAGAGTGCGAAGCGTGCTACTACGAGTCTCTAGGTTTTGCGGATCATCGGCAAGGAAAGTAACACTTTGATCATATCCCTTTATCACCCAGTTTTTATGCACTAGTTCCAATCCTCAAACATTGCATGGTTAGGACTTGATAACATGTGGGATTGGGAAGTAGTTGATGAGGTAGAACCTATTGCCCTGTTATTATCAAACCCTTGGGAGTTACTTCTACATATTGCTTATATTGCTATGCTATGCTCGTAGACGTGGTTTGGGTGAGTGAATCCATGACAGATGTGAGATTTTTAATTAATGGTTCAACGTAAGGTGGCAAATTTAATACATGTCTGGGTGGATTGCTTGTCGGGCACCTGGATGAATCCAGTGTTGTCCTAGGATATCCCGGAGTACCCGTGTGATAATCCTACAGTCCACCACCAGGCTCAAAGGGAACCGAGATATTTCATGCTAGAAACTTTCGTGTGCAGCCACAAGCTATTATGGGCTCTAGCATAGTTGAGTAAGTTGCGTGAAGCTCTTGAAGAGGTAGACTAGAAGGTAGTGGGTTGTAGGTGGTATAGTCTATCCGGAGTAGAGAGTTAATGCTTCTGAAAAGCTGTGTCTCGGTCATCTGTTTCTCAAACATCATGTAGTGCGAGAAATCCAATGGAGGAGATCGAGTCTTGTGGGGAAAAGTGTGCAAACCTTTGCAGAGTGTATAAACTAATCATGGTTAGCCGTGTCCCCGGTTATGGACATTTTGAGTATCTAGTAAAGGAAATATGCCCTAGAGGGAATAATAAAGTTATTATTTATTTCCTTATATCATGATAAATGTTTATTATTCATGCTAGAATTGTATTAACCGGAAACATAATACATGTGTGAATACATAGACAAACAGAGTGTCACTAGTATGCCTCTACTTGACTAGCTCGTTGATCAAAGATGGTTATGTTTCCTAACCATAGACATGAGTTGTCATTTGATTAACGGGATCACATCATTAGGAGAATGATGTGATTGACTTGACCCATTCCATTAGCTTAGCACTTGACCGTTTAGTTTGTTGCTATTGCTTTCTTCATAACTTATACATGTTCCTATGACTATGAGATTATGCAACTCCCGTTTACCGGAGGAACACTTTTTGTGCTACCAAATGTCACAATGTAACTGGGTGATTATAAAGGTGCTCTCCAGGTGTCTCCAAAGGTACTTGTTGGGTTGGCGTATTTCGAGATTAGGATTTGTCACTCCGATTGTCGGAGAGGTATCTCTGGGCCCTCTCGGTAATGCACATCACTTAAGCCTTGCAAGCATTGCAACTAATAAGTTAGTTGTGGGATGATGCATTACGGAACGAGTAAAGAGACTTGCCGGTAACGAGATTGAACTAGGTATTAAGATACCGACGATGGAATCTCGGGCAAGTAACATACCGATGACAAAGGGAACAACGTATGTTGTTATGCGGTCTGACCGATAAAGATCTTCATAGAATATGTGGGAGCCAATATGAGCATCCAGGTTCCGCTATTGGTTATTGACCGGAGACATTTCTCGGTCATGTCTTCATAGTTCTCGAACCCGTAGGGTCCGCACGCTTAAAGTTTCGGTGACGATTGTATTATGAGTTTATGTGATTTGATGTACCAAAGGTATTTCGGAGTCCCGGATGAGATCGGGGACATGACGAGGAGTCTCAAAATGGTCGAGACGTAAAGATCGATATATTGGATGACTATATTCGGACATCGGAAAGGTTCCGAGTGATTCGGGTATTTTCGGGGGTACCGGGGAGTTACGGCAATACGAGGAAGAAGTAATGGGCCTCATGGGCCAAGTGATGGAAGAGAGGAGGGAGGGCACGTGGCCCCCCTAGCCCAAACCAAATTGGACTAGGGGTCCAGCCCCCCCTTTCCTCCTTTTCCTCCTTCTCCTTCCTTCTCCATCTCCTCCTTCCTTTCCTCCTCCTAGTAGGAGTAGGAAAGGGGAGTCCTACTCCTACTAGGAGGAGGACTCCTCCTCCTGGCTCGCCCATAGAGGGCCGGCCGGCCTCCCCCCTTGCTCCTTTATATACAGGGGTAGGGGGGCACCTCTAGACACACAAGTTCATCAGTTGATCTCTCCCAGGCGTGTGCGGTGCCCCCCTCCACCATATTCCACCTCGGTCATATCGTAGCGGTGCTTAGGCGAAGCCCTGTGTCGGTGTCAAAACCGGCGGATCTCGGGTAGGGGGTCCTGAACTGTGCGTCTAGGCCGGATGGTAATAGGAGGCAAGGGACACGAAGTTTTACCCAGGTTCGGGCCCTCACGATGGAGGTAAAACCCTACGTCCTGCTTGATTAATATTGATGATATGGGTAGTACAAGAGTAGATCTACCACGAGATCAGAGAGGCTAAACCCTAGAAGCTAGCCTATGGTATTATTGTGTTGTCCTACGGACTAAAACCCTCTGGTTTATATAGACACCGGATAGGGTTAGGGTTACATAGAGTCGGTTACAATGGTAGGAGATCTACATATCCGTATTGCCAAGCTTGCCTTCCACGCCAAGGAAAGTCCCTTCCGGACACGGGACGAAGTCTTCAATCTTGTATCTTCATAGTCTAGGAGTCCAGCTGAAGGTATAGTCCGGCCATCCGGACACCCCCTAATCCAGGACTCCCTCAGTAGCCCCCGAACCAGGCTTCAATGACGATGAGTCCGGCGCGCAGATTGTCTTCGGCATTGCAAGGCGGGTTCTCCTCCAAATTCCCTGTACCTATTGAATAAAGTCCGGTTTCTTATAAATGTTGCGCTCCTTGGCTTCTACGCCCAATAATGGCCGTCTCCCATGTGTCAAACGAATATGAAAAGTCTGATTGTTTTTACATCCACACCCCTAGCCGCGTAAATGAGCCGCCCATTTAAGGGGACGAGGATTTAGATCCAAACCACACCTTCTCCCTTTCGCGAGTGTTCATCAGAGCGCAACCGACAAAGGTCCATTCCACCATGGCTAGCCGCTGCAACTCCTCCCTTCGCCCTTCCAGCCCTAAGCCTGGATATTGGGATAGATGCTCCATCCCGCATAGCGAGCTAGTGACGCTCCAGACCAAGGGGTTTCTCCCCCGGCCTATATGGTCCCGGTTCGAGCCGGTCTTGCCGTTTATAATGGTGGAGAGCAAGCGGAGAGTGCCCCTAATCCCTCCAAAGGAGAGCGGGTATGCCTTGTCCCTTATCTAATAAGAGGGCTTGGATTTCCAATCCATCTGTTTCTCCGGGGGCTACTGGAGTACTATGGCCTCCAGCTACACAATCTTACGCCCGCCTCCGTATTGCATATCGCGGGCTTCGTAGCCCTCTGCGAGCTATTTTTGGGTGTTGAGGCTCATTTCGGGCTGTGGAAAGAGCTATTCTGCCTTGTGCCCCGTTCTAAGAAGGGGTCAATGTATCAAGTGGGCGGAGCCGGAGTTTGGCGCATCGTCGGGACCGGATACCTATCCGGAACCCCAAAGAAAGCGTCCGAGGACTGGCCTTCGGAATGGTTTTACATAGAAGACGTCCCGCTGCCGGATCCTGTCCGGATCGGCCTCCCTGAGTTTGACAGTGCCCCACTAAAGAAGCGCCTAAGTTGGCGTCCATGGAGCCCTCAGAGGGAAAGCGACAAGGACGTTTTTTACCTGATGGGCCGGATAAGATTGTTAGCTCATTCTGGACTGACCATGATCGGGGTCATGGCCGCATGCATCATGCGAGGGGTGCATCCACTACAGTATAGAGTCCACCCCATGTGGGACTTCAATGGGGAGGACGACACCACCCGCTACGGCCGTAAGGGGCCGGATTCGGCTGCGGCTCTAATAAAGACCTTGTCCGCTTTGTACAAGGGAGAAGAGGAGGATTTTCTCTGCGTCGACCCAGAGGGTGGATTTTCTATGTACAATCCTCCAAGCTGGGTAAGTGGTCGCATCTTGCCCGTCCGTTTTATATTCCCATTGTTAAATATTCAGTCTAGCGACTTCAACACAGGAACTGCGCCATGCTGTTAAAGAAATAAACAGCCCTCCTCCACAACCCGAGGACCCATGACGGTCCCTCGACCCGGACTCTCAAGAGGATCCGAACTTTTCGGTGGAGCTGATTGATGGAGTGTTCCATCAATTGAGCAAGGACAATGGCTTGGTGGCCATTACGGCTAATTACCCAGGGCTAATCCCGGCCTCCCAGAAACGGGAGGCCGAACCTGCGGCGACAAGCCAACGAGGGGCCGCAGGGCCCTGTGGGCAGAAAAGAGGTGCAGCCCGGACCGAGACATCAGCGCAAAGGTATGGCACGCCCCCTTATCCCAGGTGTTACACCTTCAAGGCACATTAACACTCGTGCTCTCTTCAGGACAAAGAGACCTCGCCGAACTATATTCGGAGAGACTGCCAATCGCGCCTCCACCAGCCAGGCTCCAAAGCCTGGTCCGGAAGCGGAGCCGAACACAAGGCACGCACCGGACGCTCCTCCGATGGAGGATGTGGATAGGTTTTCTGCCACCAACTCTGAGGTGGAGAGTGCCATGAACCACAGGCGTCGTCGGACAATTCTTCGTGACGCTTGTTTCTCCCAAGAGGCGTTAGATGCCTTCAAGTCGGGAGATGCATACCTCCGTGCCGCGCAAAATGGTCTAGCCAGAGCCACGGAGCAATATCTAAAAGACATATGGGTAAGAAAATTTTGGTAATTATATATAGATACCAGTAGCACCCGTGACTTGAAACAGTTAGAATAACTGATTTAAGGATCATTTGTTATGCAGGTTCTTACAGAAAAGAATTCCCTACTGTCCAAGGATCTAGAAGAGTGCAAAGCCCAACTTGAGGCCGCACTAGCCGCGGTAGGGGAGCCCAAGGAGACCCCCTCTGGTAATATACACTTCGAAAGATAAGTATTGTGCGAAGCACGGCATGGGTGCGAATCTGACAAATGAAATTGCAGATGGCGCCGGATTGAATCCGGAAAGGCAGCACCTCCTACGCCAGCTAAAGGCTGGTGAGAAGGTGCTGACAACAGTGAGGCGGGAGAAGAACGATCTCCAGGATGCCAACACCAAGCTGGGCGTCGAGCTGAAAGATGTTCGTGCCCAGCTGTTAGATTCCGTGAAGGAGAATCAGCGGCTTCGGCGCGACATATTTAGTAAGTTCTTGAACGAACCTTTAAAAGAAAGTTTGGCGGGGAATTCGACTAACAGAGCAATGTTTGTAGGTGTGCTAACAGGTCGTCCTGCAGAGGAGATGCCCGGTTCTACGGGTGACCTTCTTCCCGAGCTCTCGCAACTGCTCGATCGAGTTCGGCAGGCGATGCAAGATGTCGCCCAGGCCCTGTGGCCATCCATCTCCATGCCCGAAGGTCTTGGAGAGCTTGCGGAGAAGCTAAAGGGAGCACGGCGGCGCTTCCGATTGTGGAAGATATCGGCCTGCCGTCAAGGCGCTAGGGAGGCCTGGGCCATGGTGAAGACGCGGTACACAAAGGCTGACCCCAACCACATGGCCGAGGTCGGTCCTGTAGGGCCCGATGGGAAGGAGATCCCTATAAGCTTAGTATACGACCAAGTAGAGTTGGCCGCAAAGTATTCCCAGCAGGACTGTAAATTAGACAGCATGTTAGATGGTATTGAAGAGGAATACAATCAGTCAAAATAACTATGTAATTTAATTGACATTTATAATGCCTTCTAGACGGATTGTAGATCATTTGTCATGGCCGACCTTTTCGCTTCAGCCTCGGGACCTGATGGTCTGGAGTGTGTCCGAATTCCCATGCGGTTATATAGGAACCAGGGAATGCATGGAGACCAGGCGTAGGGGTCATTAGTGCGTGAACAGACAAGTGCCCGACTAGTTATGTTATATTACATGGTTAGTAAGAAACATCTTCCAGGGAGAATAGTTCCGTTAGGGGTTCCTTTCCTTGGGAGGCATGCCCTAAAGTGCATGTCCATGCTGCGAAAAGAAACGCAGGAAAAACATCTGGGGGCGTATAGATAAATAAAATAAAAAAAGATCATCTTTAGTTCACCGACCGAATATTCCCTTAAGAACACTAGCTTTTGGCTTCACCCAGTCTGAGGTACACGTCCGGCTGACCCGGCAGTAACAATCGCAGAGGTGCTCCCTTTACCACCTAGCCGAACAATCGGGAACATAGGGGAAAGCACAGGAGCCAGGCAACCCAGCTTGGCCAAAACTTAAGTCATATCGATGCATATAATGGTGAATAAAAGGTACATGCAGAAGTGTGACACATGTGTTGGGCATGAAGCCCGTATAAATAAGCTTCTGTTTAAAGAAGCCCCCAGGTTTAATGAGCGCGGATAGCGCGTCACTTTATGAGCCTTTAAAGGCTATAAGAGAGAGAGAGAAGAAGAGGAATGTAAGACAGAAAGTATATAAAAAATGGACAGAGGAAGGAGACGAACACAGAGTCCGGCGCTAGGCATAGAATCTTCGGAGACGGGCTGTGTTCCATGGGTTCGGCTCGAGTCGGTTATCCAATGCATCTCGTAGGCGGTACGCTCCACCAGTCAGGACTTGGTCAATTATGAAGGGACCTTCCCGCTTGGGCTTGAGTTTGTCCTTTTTCTTGTCTGGTAGTCGTAGAACTAATTCGCCAATGTTGTAATTTTTGGCCCATACTTCTCTGCTTTGGTATCTTCGAGCCTACGGTTGATAGAATGCGGAACGGGCTTTTGCCACATCATGCTCCTCCTCCAATGCGTCCAAGATGTCCTGCCGATCGAGCTCCGCTTCTCTTTCTTCGTACATGCATACTCGAGGTGAGTCATGAATTATGTCGCAAGGTAGAACTGCCTTTGCGTCGTACACCATAAAGAATGGTGTGTATCCGGTGGTGTGATTCGGCGTGGTCCGCAGCCCCCAGAGTACGGAGTCGAGCTCCTCTACCCAGTGCGTCTTAGACTCCTTGAGGGACCACACTAATCTGGGTTTGATGCCGCTCATGATGAGACCATTTGCACGTTCGACCTGGCCGTTAGTTTGTGGGTGATAGACGGAAGCATAATCGAGCTTGATGCCCTTGTTTTTGCACCAGAGTTTTACTTCGTCGGCCGTAAAGTTCGTGCCGTTATCCGTGATGATGCAGTGGGGGACGCCGTAACGGTGTACAACCCCGGATATAAAGTCCATCACCGGTCCGGATTCGGCCGTCTTGACAGGCTTGGCTTCTATCCATTTGGTGAACTTATCCACCATGACCAGTAAGTATTTTTGCTTGTGGGTTCCGCCTTTAAGGGGTCCAACCATGTCAAGCCCCCAGACCGCGAAGGGCCAAGTGATGGGGATAGTTTGGAGGGCGGTGGGTAGCATATGGCTTTGGTTTGCAAAGAGCTGGCAACCAGTGCATCGTTGGACTAAGTCCTAGGCGTCTGCTCGGGCCGTCGGCCAAGAAAAGCATGTACGGAAGGCCTTGCTCACAAGGGACCGAGCTGCCGCGTGATGACCGCCGAGTCCGGCATGAATTTCAGCCAGGAGGTCCCGCCCTTCCTCTTCGGAGATGCACCTTTGAAGGACTCCGGTAGTGCTTTTCTTATAAAGCTCTCCCTCGTGGACTTTGTAGGCTTTGGATCGCCGCGCTATGCAGTGTGCCTCATTTTGGTCCTTGGGGAGTTCCTGCCTAGTAAGGTAGGCGAGGAATGGTTCCGTCCATGGGGCGATAACGGCCATTATTACGTGGGCTGAAGGTGTTATTTCGCTGGCAGAACCTCCGATTGTATCGGAATGTTCGGTGTCGGGCAGTGCGGTTGGGTCCGGGCTGTTATTGTTCGGCTCCCCTTCCGATACTACGGATGGCTTGAACAGCCTTTCCAAGAAGATGTTGGGGGGGACTACATCGCGTTTTGCGCCGATGCGTGCCAGGACATCTGCCGCCTGATTATTTTCCCAGGCTACATGGTGGAATTCAAGCCCTTCGAACCGAGCTGACATTTTTAGGACGACGTTGCGGTAAGCTGCCATTTTTGGATCCTTGGCATCGAAGTCTCCATTTATTTGGGATATTGCGAGGTTCGAGTCCCCGCGCACCTCTAGGCGTTGAATGCCCATGGACACTGCCATCCGGAGACCATGTAGAAGGGCCTCATATTCGGCTGCATTGTTGGAGTCCGTGTACATAATCTGGAGTATGTATTGAACTGTGTCTCCTGTGGGGGACATCAAAACGACGCCAGCCCCCAGTCCGGCCAACATCTTGGAGCCGTCGAAATGCATGATCCAATTTGAATATGTGCCGTACTCTTTAGGGAGTTCGGCCTCCGTCCATTCTGCGACGAAGTCAGCCAAGACTTGCGACTTGATGGCTCGCCATGGCTTATAAGTTACGTCGAACGGGAGGAGCTCGATGGCCCATTTTGCAATCCGGCCCGTTGCGTCATGGTTGTTTATAATATCGTTAAGTGGTACTTCCGAGGCTACTGTTATTGAACACTCTTGAAAGTAGTGTCATAGCTTCCGGGATGCCATGAATACTGCGTACTGAATCTTTTGATAATGCGGGTACCGTGATTTGCAGGGAGTGAGGATAGTGGACACATAATAGACCAGCTTTTGAAGGGGGGATTTGTGTCCGTCCATTTCTCGTTCGACGACGAGCACTGCGCTTACAACCTGATGTGTTGCTGCAATGTATAATAGCATTGGTTCGCCAATGTTTGGCGCGGCCAGGACTGGGTTTGTTGCCAGTATGGCTTTTATTTCGTCGAGTCCAGCCGTGGCTGCATCCGTCCATTCGAAGTGTTTGGTGCGCCGAAGGAGGCGGTAAAGGGGTAGGGCCTTTTCTCCCAAGCGGGAGATAAAGCGGCTTAGAGCCGCCACGCATCCGGTTAATTTTTGTATTTGTTTGAGGTCCTTTGGGATATCCAATTGTTACAGAGCTCGGATCTTGGCTGGATTTGCTTCAATTCCTCTACCGGATACAATGAAGCCCAAGAGCTTTCCGGCTGGGACGCCAAAAACGCATTTTTCCGGGTTGAGCTTGATGTCGTATGTTCGGAGGTTATTGAATGGGAGCCTCAAGTCGTCTACTAGAGATTCGACATGTCTTGTTTTGACGACCACATCATCTACATATGCCTCCACTGTTTTGCCGATCTAGTTTGCCAGACATGTCTGAATCATGCGCTGATATGTTGCGCCGGCGTTTTTGAGCCCGAAGGGCATTGTGTTGAAGCAGAATGGGCCGTATGGTGTGATAAATGCCGTTGCGGCTTGGTCTGATTCTGCCATCTTGATTTGATGGTAGCCGGAATATGCATCGAGGAAACACAACAAGTCGTGTCCTGCGGTAGCATCGATAATTTGATCGATGCGGGGGAGGGGGAGGGATCCTTTGGGCAAGCCTTGTTAAGGTCTTTAAAATCAACGCACAGGAGCCAGGATTTGTCCTTCTTTGGTACCATCACCAGGTTTTCTAGCCAGTCCGGATGTTTTATATCTCTGATGAATCCGGCCTCCAATAGCTTTGCTAGCTCCTCTCCCATGGCCTGTCTCTTAGGTTCGGAAAAATGCCGAAGAGCTTGCTTGACTGGTTTGAATTCTTTTAGGATGTTGAAGCTGTGCTCAGCCAGCCTGCGTGGGATTCCTGGCATGTCTGAAGGGTGCTAGGCGAAAATGTCCCAGTTCTCTCGTAGGAACTCTCGCAGTGCGGCATCTACATCAGGGTTTAAATGTGCCCCGATGGAAGCTGTTTTATTGGGGTCCGTTGGATGGACCTGGAATTTGACTATTTCGTCTGCCAGTTTAAAGGAGGTGGACTTGGATCTTTTGTCGAGTACCACGTCGTCTCTATTCACCGTGGAGCGCAGCGCAGTCAGTTCCTCAGCCGCTAGGGCTTCGGGTAGTGCCTCAAGGGGCAGTGCGGCTGTCTTGTTTTCGGCGCGGAGTGCTATGTCCGGATCACTAGCGAGAGTGATGATCCCGTTGGGCCCGGGCATCTTGAGCTTCATGTACCCATAATGGGGTATTGCTTGGAAGATTGTAAACGCTTCCCGCCCTAGCAGAGCGTGATAACCGCTGCTGAACGGAGCCACATGGAACGTGACCTCTTCGGACCTGTAATTATCCGGCGTGCCGAACACCACATCTAGTGTGAATTTTCCTGTACAGTGCGCTTCCCGACCGGGGATTATTCCTCTAAAGGTTGTGCTACTTCGCTCAATGCGGTTCCAGTCTATTTCCATTTTTTGAAGGGTTTCCTCGTAAATGAGGTTCAATCCGCTGCCGCCGTCCATGAGTACCTTGGTAAGACGAAAGCCGTCCACTATTGGACTGAGGACCAATGCAGCTGGTACTCGGGCTGTTCGGAATTTAGGTTCATCACTGGCGTTAAAGGTAATAGCCGTGTCACTCCATGGGTTTATTGTTGCCACTTGGTAGATTTCGGCAAGGCTACGGAGTGTCCTTTTTCGCATGTTATTTGATGCGAAAGTCTCGAAGACTGTTAATACCGTATTGGTGTCTCTGGGGTGGCTTTCTGTGGCCTCCGGAATTAGGAGATCTTCGCCAATTTTGGCCACCTGCCGGAGTATCCAACATGCTCTAAGGCTGTGAGTTGGTGTGGCGTCCTCTGTACTGTGAATTTTACAGGGTCCATTAAGCCATCCTTCCAATACGGTTCCATGCCCTGTAGAGGGTTTTTGCTTTTTGGTGTTTGACCCAGGTGTCTGGCGATGATGCACCCTTTTATTTCGGACTGGGTTTGCATTCAGGGCCGGATTATCCCAAAATTTTATTTCGGTTTTCCAGGCGCTTTCCATCGCACAGTACTTTCGTACTATGGATGCCAAGTCAGCGAAGCGTGTAATATCACGGCGACTTATGGCGTTGAGGATTCCCTTGTCCGTGCAATTATTGCAGAAGAATGAAATCGCGTCTTCCTCGCGGCAGTCCTTTATCCTGTTCATAACCAGGAGGAATCTGGCCCAGTAATGATGTACTGTTTCTTCGGGCTCTTGCCTAATTTGGGATAGATCGCTAATGTTCGGGTGGGTGGGTGGAATTAAATCCGAAGCCTCACCCCATCTGAGGCTCAGAGGGCGAGGAATTTCCGAACTCGAAAATTTGGATTCCCGGATGTTGTCCAATGAATCCAGTCCGTCGCCTGACTCTAAGTTCAGGTCTTGAGTGATATCCTCCCCTCCGTGGGTATCCGGCTTGGAGGGGTCGGGAATCCTGACGTAGCTAGTCCTTAAGATAGATGAGGGGTCGCCGCACTGTCCCTCTACCATGGCATCGTGATGGGTGACTTGGGGAGAGTTAATCTCTCTCAGATCGGGCTTGGGCCCAATCTGGTCGTAATCCGTAGCGACTCCCAGGGCGGCGATGCGATCCAAGAGCTCGTTTATGGAGGAGAGCTCCATTGGATCTAACCGCTCGGTGAGTACCGAGCTGACATGAAGATTGTTTTCGATGGATCGAGAGGTCATCGTCGGCGCAGAAGCTGAACAGGTGGTCATAAGAAAACTACCTAGTCGGAGGGTTTGGCCGACAACCAAAGCTCCCTTAGAAACGGTGCCGTCTTTGAAGACGGGGCGAGGCATCCTTCCTGATGGCGACAACACAGAGGAACTCTCAATGGAAGCACCAATGTCGGTGTGAAAACTGGAGGATCTCAGGTAGGCGGTCCCGAACTGTGCGTCTAGGCTGGATGGTAACGGGAGGCAAGGGACACGAAGTTTTACCCAGGTTCGGGCCCTCTCGATGGAGGTAAAACCCTACGTCCTGCTTGATTAATATTGATGATATGGGTAGTACAAGAGTAGATCTACCACGAGATCAGAGAGGCTAAACCCTAGAAGCTAGCCTATGGTATGATTGTGTTGTCCTACGGACTAAAACCCTCCGGTTTATATAGACACCGGATAGGGTTAGGGTTACATAGAGTCGGTTACAATGGTAGGAGATCTACATATCCGTATCGCCAAGCTTGCCTTCCATGCCAAGGAAAGTCCCTTCCGGACACGGGACGAAGTCTTCAATCTTGTATCTTCATAGTCCAGGAGTCCGGCTGAAGGTATAGTCCGGCCATCCGGACACCCCCTAATCCAGGACTCCCTCACCCTGCGTCGGTAGAAACATCATCACCATCACCACGCCATCGTGCTGACGGAACTCTCCCGTGAAGCTCTGCTGGATTGGAGTTCGCGGGACGTCATCGAGCTGAACATGTGCTGAACTCGGAGGTGCCGTGCGTTCGATACTTGGATCGGTCGGATCGTGAAGACGTACGACTACATCAACCGCATTGTGCTAACGCTTCAGCTTTCGGTCTACGAGGGTACGTGGACAACACTCTCCCCTCTCGTTGCTATGCATCACCATTATCTTGCGTGTGCGTAGGATTTTTTTTGAAATTACTACGTTCCCCAACAGTGGCATCCGAGCCTAGGTTTTATGCGTTGATGTTGTGCACGAGTAGAACACAAGTGAGTTGTGGGCGATATAAGTCATACTGCTTACCAGCATGTCATACTTTGGTTCGGCTGTATTGTTGGATGAAGAGGCCCAGACCGACATTACGCGTACGCTTACGCGAGACTGGTTCTACCGACATGCTTTGCACACAAGTGGCTGGCGGGTGTCAGTTTCTCCAACTTTAGTTGAACCAAGTATGGCTATGCCCGGTCCTTGCGAAGGTTAAAACAACACCAACTTGACAAACTATCGTTGTGGTTTTGATGCGTAGGTAAGAACGGTTCTTGCTAAGCCTGTAGCAGCCACGTAAAACTTGCAACAACAAAGTAGAGGACGTCTAACTTGTTTTTGCAGGGCATGTTGTGATGTGATATGGTCAAGACATGATGCTAAATTTTATTGTATGAGATGATCATGTTTTGTAACCGAGTTATCGGCAACTGGTAGGAGCCATATGGTTGTCGCTTTATTGTATGCAATGCAATTGCGCTGTAATGCTTTACTTTAACACTAAGCGGTAGCGATAGTCGTGGAAGAATAAGATTGGCGAGACGACAACGATGCTACGATGGTGATCAAGGTGTCACGCCGGTGACGATGGTGATCATGACGGTGCTTCGGAGATGAGATCACAAGCACAAGATGATGATGGCCATATCATATCACTTATATTGATTGCATGTAATGTTTATCTTTTATGCATCTTATCTTGCTTTGATTGACGGTAGCATTATAAGATGATCTCTCACTAAATTTCAAGATAAAAGTGTTCTCCCTGAGTATGCACCATTGCCAAAGTTCGTCGTGCCCAGACACCACGTGATGATCGGGTGTGATCAGCTCTACGTCCATCTACAACGGGTGCAAGCCAGTTTTGCACACGCAGAATACTCAGGTTAAACTTGACGAGCCTAGCGTATGCGGATATGGCCTCAGAACACTGAGACCGAAAGGTCGAGCGTGAATCATATAGTAGATATGATCAACATATTGATGTTCACCATTGAAAGCTACTCCATTTCACGTGATGATCGGTTATGGTTTAGTTGATTTGGATCACATGATCACTTAGAAGATTAGAGGGATGTCTTTCTAAGTGGGAGTTCTTAAGTAATATGATTAATTGAACTTAAATTTATCATGAACTTAGTACCTGATAGTATCTTTCTTGTCTATGTTTGATTGTAGATAGATAGCCCATGCTGTTGTTCCGTTGAATTTTAATGCGTTCCTTGAGAAAGCAAAGTTGAAAGATGATGGTAGCAATTACACGGACTGGGTCCGTAACTTGAGGATTATCCTCATTGCTGCACAGAAGAATTACGTCCTGGAAGCACCGCTAGGTGCCAGGCCTGCTGTTGGAGCAACACCAGATGTTATGAACGTCTGGCAGAGCAAAGCTGATGACTACTCGATAGTTCAGTGTGCCATGCTTTACGGCTTAGAATCGGGACTTCAACGAAGTTTTGAACGTCATGGAGCATATGAGATGTTCCAGGAGTTTAAGTTAATATTTCAAGCAAATGCTCGGATTGAGAGATATGAAGTCTCCAATAAATTCTATAGCTGCAAGATGGAGGAGATAGTTCTGTTAGTGAACATATACTCAAAATGTCTGGGTATCATGATCACTTGACTCAACTGGGAGTTAATCTTCCTGTTGATAGTGTCATTGACAGAGTCCTTCAATCACTGCCACCAAGCTACAAGAGCTTCATGATGAACTATAACATGCAAGGGATGGATAAGACAATTCCCGAGCTCTTCGCAATGCTAAAGGCTGCGGAGGTAGAAATCAAGAAGGAGCATCAAGTGTTGATGGTCAACAAGACCGCCAGTTTCAAGAAAAAGGGCAAAGGGAAGAAGAAGGGGAAATTCAAGAAGAACAGTAAGAATGTTACTGCTCAGGAGAAGAAACCCAAATTTGGACCTAAGCCTGAAACTGAGTGCTTCTACTGCAAGCAGACTGGACACTGGAAGCGGAACTGCCCCAAGTATTTGGCGGATAAGAAGGATGGCAAGGTGAACAAAGGTATATGTGATATACATGTTATTGATGTGTACCTTACTAGAGCTCGCAGTAGCACCTGGGTATTTGATACTGGTTCTGTTGCTAACATTTGCAACTCGAAACAGGGACTACGGATTAAGCGAACACTGGCAAAGGACGAGGTGTCGATGTGCGTGGGAAATGGTTCCAAAGTCGATGTGATCGCGTTCGGCACGCTACCTCTACATCTACCTTCAGGATTAGTTTTAGACCTAAATAATTGTTATTTGGTGCCAGCGTTGAGCATGAACATTATATCTGGATCTTGTTTGATGCGAGACGGTTATTCATTTAAATCAGAGAATAATGGTTGTTCTATTTATATGAGTAATATCTTTTATGGTCATGCACCCTTGAAGAATGGTCTATTTTTTATGAATCTCGATAGTAGTGATACACATATTCATAATGTTGAAGCCAAAAGATGCAGAGTTGATAATGATAGTGCACTCATTTGTGGCACTGCCGTTTAGGTCATATCGGTGTAAAGCGCATGAAGAAACTCCATACTGATGGACTTTTGGAATCACTTGATTATGAATCACTTGGTACTTGCGAACCGTGCCTCATGGGCAAGATGACCAAAACACCGTTCTCCGGTACTATGGAGAGAGCAACGGATTTGTTGGAAATCATACATACAGATGTATGTGGTCCGATGAATATTGAGGCTCGTGGCGGATATCGTTATTTTCTCACCTTCACAGATGATTTAAGCAGATATGGGTATATCTACTTAATGAAACATAAGTCTGAAACATTTGAAAAGTTCAAAGAATTTCAGAGTGAAGTTGAAAATCATCGTAACAAGAAAATAAAATTTCTATGATCTGATCGTGGAGGAGAATATCTGAGTTATGAGTTTGGTCTACATTTGAAACAATGCGGGATAGTTTCGCAACTCACGCCACTCGGAACACCACAGTGTAATGGTCCGTCTGAACGTCGTAATCGTACTTTACTAGATATGGTGCGATCTATGATGTCTCTTACAGATTTACCGCTATCGTTTTGGGGTTATGCTTTAGAGACGGCTGCATTCACGTTAAATAGGGCACCATCGAAATTCGTTGAGACGACGCCCTATGAACTGTGGTTTGGCAAGAAACCAAAGTTGTCGTTTCTGAAAGTTTGGGGCTGCGATGCTTATGTGAAAAAGCTTCAACCTGATAAGCTCGAACCCAAATCGGAGAAATGTGTCTTCATAGGATACCCAAAGGAAACTGTTGGGTACACCTTGTATCACAGATCCGAAGGCAAGACTTTCGTTGCTAAGAATGGATCCTTTCTAGAGAAGGAGTTTCTCTCGAAAGAAGTGAGTGGGAGGAAAGTAGAACTTGATGAGGTAACTATACATGCTCCCTTATTGGAAAGTAGTACATCACAGAAACCGGTTTTTGTGACACCTTCACCAATTAGTGAGGAAGCTAATGATAATGATCATGAAACTGCAGATCAAGTTACTACCGAACCTCGTAGATCAACCAGAATAAGATCCGTGCCAGAGTGGTACGGTAATCCTGTTCTGGAAGTCATGCTACTAGATCATGATGAACCTACGAACTATGAAGAAGCGATGGTGAGCCCAGATTCCGCAAAATGGCTAGAAGCCATGAAATCTGAGATGGGATCCATGTATGAGAACGAAGTGTGGACTTTGGTCGACTTGCCCATTGATCGGCAAGCAATTGAGAATAAATGGATGTTCAAGAAGAAGACTGACGCTGACGGTAATGTTACTGTCTACAAAGCTCGACTTGTTGCAAAAGGTTTTCGACAAGTTCAAGGTATTGACTACGATGAGACCTTAGGTTTTCGACAAGTTCAAGGGATTGACTACGATGAGACCTTCTCACCCGTAGCGATGCTTAAGTCTGTCCGAATCATGTTAGCAATTGCCGCATTTTATGATTATGAATGGATTTGGAAAATGGATGTTAAAACTGCATTCTTGAATGGATTTCTGGAAGAAGAGTTGTATATGATGCAGCCAGAAGGTTTTGTGGATCCAAAGGGAGCTAACAAAGTGTGCAAGCTCCAGCGATCCATTTATGGACTGGTGCAAGCCTCTCGGAGTTGGAATAAACGCTTTGATAGTGTGATCAAAGCATTTGGTTTTGTACAGACTTTTTGAGAAGCCTGTATTTACAAGAAAGTGAGTGGGAGCTCTGTAGCATTTATGATATTATATGTGGATGACATATTATTGATTGGAAATGATATAGAATTTCTGGATAGCATAAAGGGATATTTGAATAAGAGTTTTTCAGTGAAAGACCTCGGTGAAGCTGCTTACATATTGGGCATTAAGATCTATAGAGATAGATCAAGACGCTTAATTGGACTTTCACAAAGCACATACCTTGACAAAGTTTTGAAGAAGTTCAAAATGGATCAGGCAAAGAAAGGGTTCTTGCTTGTGTTACAAGGTGTGAAGTTGAGTAATACTCAATGTCCGACCATCGTAGAAGATAGAGAGAAAATGAAAGATGTTCCATATGCTTCAGCCATAGGCTCTATCATGTATGAAGTGCTGTGTACCAGACCTGATGTGTGCCTTGCTATAAGTCTAGTAGGAAGGTACCAAAGTAATCCTGGAGTGGATCACTGGACAGCGGTCAAGAACATCCCGAAGTACCTGAAAAGGACTAAGGATATGTTTCTCATATATGGAGGTGACAAAGAGCTCATCGTAAATGGTTACGTTGATGCAAGCGTTGACACTGATCTGGATGATTCTAAATCGCAAACCGGATACGTGTTTATATTGAATGGTGGAGCTGTCAGTTGGTGCAGTTCTAAACAAATTGTCGTGGCGGGATCTACATGTGAAGCGGAGTACATAGCTGCTTCGGAAGCAGCAAACTAAGGAGTCTCGATGAAGGAGTTCATATCCGATCTAGGTGTCATACCTAGTGCATCGGGTCCAATGAAAATCTTTTGTGACAATACTGGTGCAATTGCCTTGGCGAAGGAATCCAGATTTCACAAGAGAACCAAGCACATCAAGAGACGCTTCAATTCCATTCGGGATTTAGTCCAAGTGGGAGACATAGAAATTTGCAAGATACATACGGATCTGAATGTTGCAGACCCGCTGACTAAGCCTCTTCCATGAGCAAAACATGAGCAGCACCAAGGCTCCATGGGTGTTAGAATCATTACTGTATAATCTAGATTATTGACTCTAGTGCAAGTGGGAGACTGAAGGAAATATGCCCTAGAGGCAATAATAAAGTTATTATTTATTTCCTTATATCATGATAAATGTTTATTATTCATGCTAGAATTGTATTAACCAAAAACATAATATATGTGTGAA
The DNA here is from genome assembly GCF_056163025.1 of Triticum urartu. Taxonomy (NCBI): domain Eukaryota; kingdom Viridiplantae; phylum Streptophyta; class Magnoliopsida; order Poales; family Poaceae; genus Triticum; species Triticum urartu. Next base: position 385,701,994 of record NC_141873.1, on the reverse strand, counting down.
TACATAGACAAACAGAGTGTCACTAGTATGCCTCTACTTGACTAGCTCGTTGATCAAAGATGGTTATGTTTCCTAACCATAGACATGAGTTGTGATTTGATTAACGGGATCACATCATTAGGAGAATGATGTGATTGACTTGACCCATTCCATTAGCTTAGCACTTGATCGTTTAGTTTGTTGCTATTGCTTTCTTCATAACTTATACATGTTCCTATGACTATGAGATTATGCAAATCCCGTTTACCGGAGGAACACTTTGTGTGCTACCAAACGTCACAACGTAACTGGGTGAATATAAAGGTGCTCTATAGGTGTCTCCGAAGGTACTTGTTGGGTTGGCGTATTTCGAGATTAGGATTTGTCACTCCGATTGTCGGAGAGGTATCTCTGGGCCCTCTCGGTAATGCACATCACTTAAGCCTTGCATGCATTGCAACTAATAAGTTAGTTGCGGGATGATGCATTACGGAACGAGTAAAGAGACTTGCCGGTAACGAGATTGAACTAGGTATTAAGATACCGACGATGGAATCTTGGGCAAGTAACATACCGATGACAAAGGGAACAACGTATGTTGTTATGCGGTCTGACCGATAAAGATCTTCGTAGAATATGTGGGAGCCAATATGAGCATCTAGGTTCCGCTATTGGTTATTGACCGGAGACATGTCCCGGTCATGTCTACATAGTTTTCGAACCCGTAGGGTCCGCACGCTTAAAGTTTCGGTGACGATTGTATTATGAGTTTATGTGATTTGATGTACCGAAGGTATTTCGGAGTCCCGGATGAGATCGGGGACATGACGAGGAGTCTCGAAATGGTCGAGACATAAAGATCGATATATTGGACGACTATATTCGGACATCGGAAAGGTTCCGAGTGATTCGGGGGTACCGGGGAGTTACGGGAATACGAGGAAGAAGTAATGGGCCTCATGGGCCAAGTGGTGGAAGAGAGGAGGCAGGGCGCGCGGCCCCCCTAGCCCAAACCGAATTGGACTAGGGGGCCGGTCCCCCTTTCCTCCTTTTCCTCCTTCTCCTTCCTTCTCCTTCTCCTCCTTCCTTTCCTCCTCGTAGTAGGAGTAGGAAAGGGTAGTCCTACTCCTACTAGGAGGAGGACTCCTCCTCCTGGCGCGCCCATAGAGGGTCGGCCGGCCTCCCCCCTTGCTCGTTTATATACAGGGGCAGGGGGGCACCTCTAGACACACAAGTTGATTAGTTGATCTCTCCCAGCCGTGTGCGGTGCCCCCCTCCACCATATTCCACCTCGGTCATATCGTAGCGGTGCTTAGGTGAAGCCCTGCGTCGGTAGAAACATCATCACCGTCACCACGCCGTCGTGCTGACGGACTCCCGTGAAGCTCTGCTGGATCGGAGTTCGCGGGACGTCATCGATCTGAACGTGTGCTGAACTCGGAGGTGCCGTGCGTTCAGTACTTGGATCAGTCGGATCGTGAAGACGTATGACTACATCAACCGTGTTGTGCTAACGCTTCCGCTTTCGGTCTACGAGGGTACGTGGACAACACTCTCCCCTCTCGTTGCTATGCATCACCATGATCTTGCGTGTGCGTAGGAAATTTTTTGAAATTACTATGTTCCCCAACATCTAGTACTTGGATTATCATTTGTATCTCATCACTCTAAATTAATATTGTTGGGTTGATAATTACTTTTAATTGGGATTGAGTTGGAGGAACCTTCTCAATGATGTTTCAACTACCATGATAGTTAAATAAAATCTATTCCTTTGTTGTAGGGAAAAATTGGCTTTTCGCAAAACTTTAACCGTAGAGCTTTCCACCAGCCAAATATGCATATAGTGATAGCATTATTCTGTTCTTGCTCTACTGTGTTACATTGCCAGCATATTCCATGTGTTGACCCGTTTCGGGCTGCAACTTATTATGTTGCAGACTTTTCAGATGAGGAGTAAGGTTTGTTAGGTCGTTGCCGTGCAGCTCAGCTATGCCGTTGGAGTTGATGGACTCAATTTATCTTCCAAGCCTTCCCCTGTTAATGTATTGGATTGCCTTAAGCCATATTTATTGTAATAAGTTCTCTCTTGAGACATTCGATGTAATAAGTGTGTGATTGCTACTCTGTTATAAATCCTTCGAGTACTGTGTGTGTCAGCATTACCGATCTAGGGATGACACTAAAGCATAGAGACTTGACCGTTTGAGGTCGGGTCGCTACACTGAAACTGAGTGCTTCTACTACAAAGGGACTGGTCACTGGAAGCGGAACTTCCCCAAGTATTTGTCGGAGAAGAAGGATGGAAAAGTGAAAGGTATATTTGATATACATGTTATTGATGTGTACCTTACTAATGCTCGCAGTAGCGCCTGGGTATTTGATATTGGTTCTGTTGCTAATATTTGCAACTCGAAACATGGGCTAGGGATTAAGCGAAGATTGTCTAAGGACGAGGTGACGATGCGCGTGGGAAATGGTTCCAAAGTCGATGTGATCGCGGTCGGCACGCTACCTCTACATCCACCTTCGGGATTAGTTTTAGACCTAAATAATTGTTATTTGGTGCCAGTGTTGAGCATGAACATTATATCTGGATCTTGTTTGATGTGAGATGGTTATTCATTTAAATCAAAGAATAATGGTTGTTCTATTTATATAAGTAATATCTTTTATGGTCATGCACCCTTGATGAGTGGTTTATGTTTACTAAATCTTGATAGTAGTGATACACATGTTAATAGTATTGAAGCCAAAAGATGCAAAGTTGATAATGATAGTGCAACTTATTTGTGGCACTGCCGTTTGGGTCATATTGGTGTAAAGCGCATGAAGAAACTCCATTCTGATGGACTTCTGGAATCACTTGATTATGAATCACTTGGTACTTGTGAACCATGCCTCATGGGCAAGATGACTAAAACTCCGTTCTCCGGAACAATGGAGCGAGCAACAGAGTTATTGGAAATCATACATACTGATGTATGTGGTCCAATGAACATTGAGGCTCGCAGCGGATATCGTTATTTTCTTACCTTCACAGATGATTTGAGCAGATATGGGTATATCTACTTAATGAAACATAAGTCTGAAACATTTGAAAAGTTCAAAGAATTTCAGAGTGAAGTGGAAAATCATCGTAACAAGAAAATCAAGTTTCTACGATCTGATCATGGAGGTAAATATTTGAGTTATGAATTTGGACTTCATTTGAAATAATGTGGAATAGTTTCGCAACTCATGCCACCTGGAACACCACAACATAATGGTGTGTCGGAGTGTTGTAACTGCACTTTGTCAGATATGGTGCGATCTATGATGTCTCTCACTGATTTACCGCTATCATTTTGGGGTTATGCTTTAGAGACAACTGCATTCACGTTAAATAGGGCACCATCAAAATCCATTGAGACGACACCTTATGAACTGTGGTTTGGCAAGAAATCCAAGTTGTCATTTCTTAAAGTTTGGGGTTGCGATGCTTATGTGAAAAAGCTTCAACCCGATAAGCTCGAACCCAAATCGGAGAAATGTGTCTTCATAGGATACCCAAAGGAGACTGTTGGGTACACCTTCTATCACAGATCCGAAGGAAAGATATTCGTTGCTAAGAATGGATCCTTTCTAGAGAAGGAGGTTCTCTCAAAAGAAGTGAGTGGGAGGAAAGTAGAACTTGACAAGGTAATTGTACCTTCTCCCTTATTGGAAAGTAGTTCATCACTAAAATCAGTTCCAGTGATTCCTACACCAGTAAGTGAAGAAGCTAATGATGATGATCATGAAACTTCTGATCAAGTTACTACTGAACCTCATAGGTCAACTAGAGTAAGGTCTGCACCAGAGTGGTAGGGTAATCCCGTTCTGGAAGTCATGTTACCCGACCATGACGTACCTATGAACTATGAGGAAGTGACGATGAGCCCAGATTCCGCAAAATGGCTTGAGGCCATGAAATCTTAGATGGGATCCATGTATGAGAACAAAGTGTGGACTTTGGTTGACTTTCCCGATGATCGGCATGCCATAGATAATAAATGGATCTTCAAGAAGAAGACTGACGCTAACGGTAATGTTACTATATACAAAGGTCGACTTGTTGCAAAAGGTTTTCGACAAGTTCAAGGATTTGACTACGATGAGAGCTTCTCACCCGTAGCAATGCTTAAGTCCGTCCGAATCATATTAGCAATTGCCGCATTTTATGATTATGAAATTTGGCAAATGGATGTCAAAACTGCATTCCTTAATGGATGTCTTAAAGAAGAGTTGTATATGATGCAACCAGAAGGTTTTGTCGATCCAAAAGGTGCTAACAAAGTATGCAAGCTCCAGCGATCCATTTATGGACTGGTGCAAGCCTCTCGGAGTTGGAATATATGCTTTGATAGTGTGATCAAAGCATATGGTTTTATACAAAATTTTGGAGAAGCCTGTATTTACAAGAAAGTGAGTGGGAGCTCTGTAGCATTTCTGATATTATATGTAGATGACATATTGCTGATCGGAAATGATACTGAATTTCTGAATAGCATAAAAGGATACTTGAATAAGAATTTTTCAATGAACATCCTCGGTGAAGCTGCTTATATATTGGGCATCAAGATCTATAGAGATAGATCAAGACGCTTAATTGGACTTTCACAAAGCACATACCTTGATAAAGTTTTGAAGAAGTTTAAAATGGATCAAGCAAAGAAAGGGTTCTTGCCTATGTTACAAGGTATGAAGTTGAGTCAGAATCAATGCCCGACCACTACAAAGATAGAGAGAAAATGAAAGGTGTTCCCTATGCTTCAACCATAGGCTCTATCATGTATGCAATGCTATGTACCAGATCTGATGTGTGCCTTGCTATTAGTTTAGCAGGGATGTACCAAAGTAATCTAGGAGTGGATCATTGGACAACGGTCAAGACCATCCTGAAATACCTGAAAAGGACTAAGGATATGTTTCTCGTTTATGGAGGTGACAAAGAGCTCGTCGTAAACGGTTACGTCGATGCAAGCTTTGACACTGATCCGGATGACTCTAAGTCACAAACCGGATACGTATTTTTATTAAATGGTGGAGCTATCAATTGGTGCCGCTCCAAGCAGAGCGTCGTGCCGGGATCTACGTGTCAAGCGGGTTACATAGCTGCTTTGGAAGCAGCAAATTAAGGAGTCTGGATGAAGGAATTCATATCCGGTCTAGGTGTCATACCTAGTGCATCGGGTCCAATGAAAATATTTTGTGACAATACTGGTGCAATTGCCTTGGCGAAGGAATCCAGATTTCACAAGAGAACCAAGCACATCAAGAGACGCTTCAATTCCATTCGGGATTTAGTCCAAGTGGGAGACATAGAAATTTGCAAGATACATACGGATCTGAATGTTGCAGACCCGCTGACTAAGCCTCTTCCACGAGCAAAACATGAGCAGCACCAAGGCTCCATGGGTGTTAGAATCATTACTGTGTAATCTAGATTATTGACTCTAGTGCAAGTGGGAGACTGAAGGAAATATGCCCTAGAGGCAATAATAAAGTTATTATTTATTTCCTTATATCATGATAAACGTTTATTATTCATGCTAGAATTGTATTAACCGGAAACATAATACATGTGTGAATACATAGACAATGAGAGTGTCACTAGTATGCCTCAATTCCACAAGAGAACCAAGCACATCAAGAGACACTTCAATTCCATCCGCAATCAAGTCAAGGAGGGAAACATAGAGATTTGCAAGATACATATGGATCTGAATGTTGCAGACCCATTGACTAAGCCTCTCTCATGAGCAAAACATGATCAGCACCAAGACTCCATGGGTGTTAGAATCATTACAATGTAATCTAGATTACTGACTCTAGTGCAAGTGGGAGACTGGAGGAAATTTGCCCTAGAGGCAATAATAAAGTTGTTATTTATATTTCCTTATATCATGATAAATGTTTATTATTCATGCTAGAATCGTATTAACCGGAAACTTAGTACATGTGTGAATACATAGACAAAGAGAGTGTCACTAGTATGCCTCTACTTGACTAGCTCGTTGAATCAATGATGGTTATGTTTCCTAACCATAGACAAGAGTTGTCACTTGATTAACGAATCACATCATTAGAGAATGATGTGATTGACTTGACCCATCCGATAGCTTAGCACAATAATCGTTTAGTTTGTTGCTATTGCTTTCTCCATAACTTATACATGTTCCTATGACTATGAGATCATGCAACTCCCGAATACCGGAGGAACACTTAGTGTGCTATCAAACGTCACAATGGAACTGGGTGACTATAAAGATGCTCTACAGTTGTCTCCGATGGTTTTTGTTGAGTTGGCATAGATCGAGATTAGGATTTGTCACTGCGAGTATCGGAGAGGTATCTCTGGGCCCTCTTGGTAATGCACATCACTATAAGCCTTGCAAGCAATGTAACTAATGAGTTAGTTGTGGGATGGTGCATTACCAAACGAGTAAAGAGACTTGCCAGTAACGAGATTGAACTAGGTATTGAGATACCGACGATCGAATCTCGGGCAAGTAACATACCGATGACAAAGGGAACAACGTATGTTGTTGTGCAGTTTGACTGATAAAGATCTTCGTAGAATATGTAGGAACCAATATAAGCATCCAGGTTCCGCTATTGGTTATTGACCGGAGATGAGTCTCGGTCATGTCTACATAGTTCTCGAACCCGTAGGGTCCGCACGCTTAACGTTCGGTGATGATCGGTATTATGAGTTTATGTGTTTTGATGTACCAAAGTTAGTTCGGAGTCCTTGATTTGATCACGGATATGACGAGGAGTCTCGAAATGGTCGAGACATAAAGATCAATATATTGGAAGCCTATGTTTGGACATCGGAATGGTTCCGGATGAGTTCGGGCATTTTCTGCAGTACAGGGAGGTTACCGGAACCCCCCGAGGAGTATATGGGCCTTATTGGGCCTTAGTGGAATAGAGGAGAGGAAGGGAAAAGGTGGGAGGCGTGCCCTCCTAGCCCAATCCGAATTGGGCGCCCCCCTTCCTTCCTTCTCTCCTCCCCTTCCTTCTCTCCTACTCCTACTACTTGGAAGGGGGGAATCCTACTCCCGGTGGGAGTAGGACTCCCCTAGGGCGCGCCATAGAGGGCCGGCCCTCCCCCTCCTCCACTCCTTTATATACGGGGGAGGGGGGCACCCCATAGACACACAAGTTGATAATTGTCTTAACCGTGTGCGGTGCCCCCTCCACCATAATCCACCTCGGTCATATCGTAGAGGTGCTTAGGCGAAGCCCTGTTCCGGTAGCTTCATCATCACTGTCATCATGTCGTCGTGCTGACGAAACTCTCCCTCGATACTCAGCTGGATCTAGAGTTTGTGGGATGTCACCGAGCTGAACGTGTGGAGATCGCGGAGGTGTCGTACCTTCGGTGCTAGGATCGGTCGGATCGTGAAGATGTTCGACTACATCAACCGCGTTGTCATAACGCTTCTACTTACGGTCTACGAGGGTACGTGGACAACACTCTTCCCCTCTCATTGCTATGCATCACCTAGATAGATCTTGTGTGTGCGTAGGCAATTTTTTGAAATTACCTCATTCCCCTACACTTCTGTCACTAGGATCAAGCACCGTAAGATCAAACCCACTAGAAAGCACTCTTCCCATTACAAGATAAATAGATCAAGTTGGCCAAACAAAACCCAAATATCGGAGAAGAAATATGAGGCTATAAGCAATCATGCATATAAGAGATGAAAGAAACTCTAATAACTTTCATGGATAAAAAGATAGGTCTGATCATAAACTCAAAGTTCATCCGATCCCAACAAACACACTGCAAAAAGAGTTACATCATACGGATCTCCAAGAGACCATTGTATTGAGAATTAAACGAAAGAGAGGAAGCCATCTAGATACTAACTATGGACCTGAAGGTCTACAAAGAACTACTCATGCATCATCGGAGAGGCACCAATGGAAGTGGCGAACCCCTCCGTGATGGTGTCTAGATTGGATCTGGTTGTTCCGGACTCTAGGGCGGCTGGAATTGATTTTCGTCGACCCCCCCTAGGGTTTCTGGAATATTGGGGTATTTATAGAGTAAAGAGGCAGTTCATGGGGCACCCGAGGTGGGCACAACCCACTAGGTGCTTCTTCGGCCCATTGTTTGTCTTCTGGTCCAAAAAAATCCACAAAAAGTTTCACTACGTTTGGACTCTGTTTGGTATTGATTTCCTGCGATGTAAAAAACATGCAGAAAACAACAACTGTCACTTGGGACCATGTCAATAGGTTAGTACCAAAAAATGATATAAAATGACTACAAAATGATTATAAAACATCCAACATTGATAATATAACAGCATGGAACAATCAAAAATTATAGATACGTTGGAGACCTGTCAGCATCCCCAAGCTTAACTCCTACTCATCCTCGAGTAGGTAAATGATACAGAATTTTTCATGTGGAATGCTGCCTAACATGTCATCTCATATTCTTTTCTTTATAGCATGGACATTTGGACTTTTATATTGTTCAAAGCAATAGTCTAGTTTTGACATGATAATTTAGATACTCAAGCATACCAACAAGCAACCATGTCTATCAAAATATCAACACTATAATAAGCTATCCCTAGCCCATCATGCTCAATCATTGATCCATTAATGAAACACACTCACATATTAACTACACCCAATGCTCAAGTACGATCATAGTGCCCCCTAGTTGGTGCTTTTATAAGAGAAGATGGAGACTCAAATTCAAAAATAAAAATTGCATAAAGTAAAAGAAAGGCCCTTCGCAGAGGGACGTTGGGATTTGTAGAGGTGCCAGAGCTCAAAGCGAAAATTTAGAGATAAAAACATTTTGAGAGGCATACTTTTCCCACTAACGAAAACGACTTAGAGTTCCCAACACTTTCCATGCTAGATATATCATAGGCGGTTCCCAAATAGAAATTAAAGTGTATTCCCTTTTCCACCATACTTTCACTTTCCATGGCTAACCGTATCCACAGGTGCCTTCCATACCAACAATTTCCAAGGAATTTATTATTTGACAACATAAAGTAAATTCATTTTTCATTTCGGGACTGGGCATCCCTAATACCTTTGCCTTACTCTCATGCAATGACAAGTGCATAAACACTCATCGTGAGAATAACACATATAGCATGCAAAATATTAACCACCCCTCACCGCCTTGCGAGCGGTACGAGCACACAAAAGAGAAATTTATTTTGAATATTATAGATGGCACATACAAATTTGCTTAAAACGGCAAAAGAATACAACATATAGGTAGGTATAGTGGACTCATGTGGCAAGATTTTGGATGCACAAGTAATGATCATACTTAGTGCAAAATGAAGGCTAGCAAAAGATTGAGAAGCGACCAACCAAGAAACGGATAATCTCATAAGCAAGCATTAAGCATAATTAACACCGAATAATGCACCACAAGTAGGATATAATTTCATTGCATGACTATTGACTTTCGTGCTTGCATAGGGAATTAGAAACCTTAACACCAATATTCTTACTAAAGCATAATTACTCATCAAGATGACTCACATATCACATCATCATATCTCAAAACTATTACTAAGAATCAAGTTTATTTTGTCCAATGATCTTCATGAAAGTTTTTAGTATATCCTTCTTGGATATCTATCACTTTGGGACTAATTTTCATGTGTTGCTTTTGATAAGCTCAAACAAATATAAGTGTAGATCATGAGCATAATATTTCTTTCTCTCAAATTAATTTAAGTTAAGCAAGAGAGAATTTCTTCAAAAATACTAAAGCACACCGTGCTCAAAAAGATATAAGCGAAGCACTAGAGCAAATCCATAGCTCATAAAAATTTTAAGTGAAGCATAGAGAGCAATTCTAACAAGTCATGGCATAATTTTGGCTCTCTCAAATAGGTGTGTCCAGCAAGGAATCAAGACTTAAAACACAAAATAAAACAAGCAAAGACTCATATCATACAAGACGCTCCAAGCAAAACACATAGTATGTGACGAATAAAAATATAGCTTCAAGTAAAATACCGATGGTCGTTAAAAGAAAGAGGGAATGCCACTCGGGGCATCCCCAAGCTTAGTTGCTTGCTCTCTTCGGATAATAGCTTGGGATTCCGGGGCATCCCCAAGCTTAGGCTCTTCTTACTCCTTATTCCTTCATCCATCATAAGATAACTCAAAACTTGAAAACTTCAATCACACCAAACTCAACAAAACCTTCGTGAGATCCGTTAGTATAAGAAAGCAAATCACTACTATAAGTGTTGTAGAAAACCAATTCATATTTTGGTCTTGAATTATATCTACTGTATTCCAACTTTTCTATGGCAAAAACTTATCGAAGAAAACCATAGAATCATCAAAACAAGCAGACAACGCAAAGAAAACAGAATCTCTCAAGAATAGAATAGTCTGTAGCAATCTGGATATTTTGAATACTTCTGTAACTCCAAAAACTCTAAAAATTAGGATGAACTGGGCAATTTATATATTAATCTTCTGCAAAAAGAATAGGTATTTTATCGCTCTCTGGTTAGAAATGAGAATTGTTTTCATGAGCGCAAAAGTTTCTGTTTTTTAGCAAGGTCAAACAACTATCACCCAAGAAGATCCTAAAGGCTTTACTTGGTACAAACACTAATTGAAACACAAAAACACAAACATAACAGTAGCATAATTGTGCTAACACTCAAGAACAAAAAGCAAAAGCAAAAATAAATTGTATTCATTGGGTTGCCTCCCGGCGAGTGATATAGTTTTACGCCCTTAGCTAGGCATAAAGCAAGGATCTAAGTTTTATCATCCTTCTTCTTAATTACCTTAGAGGTGTTTTCATCATGTGGTTTTGTAAAAACAACATAAAACATATTATCCATAGAAACTTTAGCACTATTAAGTTGCCCATTATCATAACCGCGTTGATTTCCGGCAACAATCCAAGAGTAATGTTGACTAACATTATTAAAAACTTGTTGAATTACATCTAGAATGGGGACTTCCTTTTTAAGATTCTCATCAAAGATTTTATTATCCCCAAGAAAATTTCTTAATGCATAATCACTATTGTAAAGAATTTCATCTATTACGGGCTTTTCACGATTCATACTATAAATATCAAATATTTCCCTAGCTTCCTGTATGATATAGTCAAACTCATTCATAAGAACGAGGGTGGCCAACTTTTTAGCCTTAGGATTCTTTATAGCGAGGAGCTCAAAAAACAATCTTTGCAAACTAGGATGGGTACGGATAAATTTACTTTCAAGTTTCAGAACTAGTGCTTAAATAGCATCCGCATAAGATCTAGTAGTTCTAAGTATAGGAGCATCATCAAGACTTAGATTTCCCACACAATTGAAAAATTCTTGGATACGTTCCTTTCCCATAACATTCCCTTGCCCCAAGATAAAAGTTTTAGCATCCAGATTGCCTGTACGTACAATCTTAGGAATTAGGCCATCATCTGTTGGTGCCATACCGAAATCACTCATGATTGCCAGCAAAAGATAGATCTGAGAAGAAAACGGCAAACGAAAAACAGGGCGAATAAAACGGCAAATTTTTGTGAAGTGGGGGAGAGGAAAATGAGAGGCAAATGGAAAATAATGTAAATTGCGAGGAGATGATATTTGTGATTAGGAACCTGGTATTTGTTGCAAATCCTCCCCAGTAACGGTGCCAGAAATTGGCACGTGGCCGGGAGACTATCTTGACTTGATCCTCCTCGGCAACGGCGCCATAAATTCCTTTTGATGTGGCTTGAAGCTACGTCAGTATTTCCCCAAAGAGGAAGGGATGATGCAGCACAGCGATGGTAGGTATTTCCCCCAATAATGAAACCAAGGTTATCGAACCAGTAGGAGAACCAAGCAACAATACGTAAACGGCACCTGCACACAAATAACAAATACTCGCAACCTGACGTATTAAAGGGGTTGTCAATTCCTTTCGGGTAACGGCGCCAGAAATTGGAAAACGGACGTGAATAAATTGTAGTAGATTGATAGATCGAACGCCAAATAAAATAAATAAGAATAAATTGCAGCAAGGCATTTTTTGTATTTTTGGTTTAATAAATCTGAAAATAAAAGCAAAGGAAAATAGATCGCAAAGGCAAATAATATGAGAAAGAGACCTGGGGGCGTAGGTTTCACTAGTGGCTTCTCTTGAGAAAAATAGCAAACGGTGGGTAAACAAATTACTGTTGGGCAATTGATAGAACTTCAAATAATCATGAAGATATCCAGGCAATGATCATTATATAGGCATCACGTCCAAGATTAGTAGACCGACTCCCGTCTGCATCTACTACTATTACTCCACACATCGACCGCTATCCAGCATGCATCTAGTGTATTAAGTTCATGGAGAAACGGAGTAATGCAATAAGAACGATGACATGATGCAGACATGATCTATTTATGTAGAAATAGACCCCCACCATTTTATCCTTAGTAGCAAAGATACATACGTGTCGGTTCCCCTTGTGTCACTGGGATCAAGCACCGTAAGATCGAACCCACTACAAAGCACCTCTTCCCATTGCAAGATAAATAGATCAAGTTGGCCAAACAAAACCCAAATATCGGAGAAGAAATACAAGGCTAGAAGCAATCATGCATATAAGAGATCAAAGAAACTCAAATAACTTTCATGGATAAAAAGATAGATCTGATCATAGACTCAAAGTTCATTCGATCCCAACAAACACACCACAAAAAGAGTTACATCATATGGATCTCCAAGAGACCATTGTATTGAGATCAAAGGAGAGATAGGAAGCCATCTAGCTACTAACTACGGACCCAAAGGTGTACAAAGAACTACTCACGCATCATCGAAGAGGCACCAATGGAAGTGGTGAACCCCTCCATGATGGTGTCTAGATTGGATCTGGTGGTTTTGGACTCTGCGGCGTCTGGAATTGATTTTCGTTGACTCCCCTAGGGTTTCTGGAATATTGGGGTATTTATAGAGTAAAGAGGTGGTTCATGGGGCACCCGAGGTGGGCACAACCCACCAGGTTCTTCTTCGGCCCATTGATTATCTTCTGGTCCAAAAAAATCCACAAAAAGTTTCACTGCGCTTGGACTCCGTTTGGTATTGATTTCCTGCGATGTAAAAAACATGCAGAAAACAGCAACTGGCACTTGGCACTATGTCAATAGGTTAGTACCAAAAAATGATAATAAATGACTATAAAATGATTATGAAATATCCAAGATTGATAATATAACAGCATGGAACGATCAAAAGTTATAGATACGTTGGAGACGTATCAGAGGTGCACCAGGAGGGCACAACCCACCTAGGCGCGCCAGGACCCACAAGCGCGCCCTGGTGGGTTGTGGTCCCCACGTGGGCCCCTCACTTATCTCTTCATCCCACATCACCACCTACCTCCAGAAAAAATCACCAATGGTCTCTCTCTCGTGTTCTTTCTCTCAAACCCGTGGATTTTGATCTCTTTGCTCGAAGCTCCACTTCCGAAACTATTTCGGGGGATTGTTGCTTGGTATGTGACTCCTTTGTTTGTCCAATTAGTTTTTGCTTTAGTGGTTTATATTTTGAATAATTAGTTACTCTCGGTGCTGCAATAGATGTGCTTGCATGTTGAATTCTTAGAGTTCTAAGTAGTTTGAATGCTTGATATGGCTTCTATGCATCCCTATGAGTAGTTGCTATCAATCTTGCTAAAGTTTTGTTGATAAATTTTTGTCACCCAAAAATTTTCAGAAAACTATACGCAAATATGAAGAACCTTTTTGGAAGGACATCTTCAAGGAGGAGACCCTTGGAGGCATCTTCTAGTGACAGCTTCGTTCATCGGTCTTATGTTGAACCAAGTGAAAGTTGCATATGAGATGTCGCCACCAAAACATGCCTATGGCCATGCAACGATTATATTGTGAGTGTGGGCATCAAGGAGCAATTTGAGAAATATGTTCACAATGCCGGTCTCGGTCCCAACATTTCAGATAAGTGTAACAACAGCACACTCTCACTGAATCATTTGTCAAAGGATTTAAATTCCATCCCCGTGAGTCTAGGGTGTCATTTAAACTATATGAAAATCCATTTACCATATCTTTAGAGAGATTTGCTCACCACTGCAAAATTCCATTCTAGGGTTCGCTTGACGAACCACCAAGATCTGAGTTCCAAACATTTTTGACTAGTCTTTGCTATGGTGAGACTAGGGGAGTGACGCAAGGTAGAATAAAGAGCATTCATTTTCCCGCAATTCAGTACTTTGCATTATTTAATGGAAAATGTATTGTAGGCAAACAAGATTGTAGTACACTTTGTGCTCTAGACTTGAGCTCTGGCGCCGCCGCAAATTGATAACCCACGAGTATAGGGGATCATTTGTGGCCTTTTTACATAAATAAGAGTGTCGAACCCAACGAGGAGCTAAAGGTAAAACATATATTCCCTCAAGTTATATCTGTTGGAAATATGCCCTAGAGGCAATAATAAATTGGATATTATTATATTTCCTTGTTCATGATAATCGTTTATTATCCATGCTAGAATTGTATTGATAGGAAACTCAGATACATGTGTGGATACATAGAAAACACCATGTCCCTAGTAAGCCTCTAGTTGACTAGCTTGTTGATCAATAGATGGTTACGGTTTCCTGACCATGGACATTGGATGTCATTGATAACGGGATCACATCATTAGAAGAATAATGTGATGGACAGGACCCAATCCTAAGCCTAGCACAAGATCATGTAGTTCGTATGCTAAAGCTTTTCTAATGTCAAGTATTGTTTCCTTAGACCATGAGATTGTGCAACTTCCGGATACCGTAGGAGTGCTTTGGGTGTGCCAAACGTAACAACGTAACTGGGTGGCTATAAAGGTACACTACAGGTATCTCCGAAAGTGTCTGTTGGGTTGGCACGAATCGAGACTGGGATTTGTCACTCCGTGTAAACGGAGAGGTATCTCTGGCCCACTTGGTAGGACATCATCATAATGTGCACAATGTGATCAAGGAGTTGATCACGGGATGATGTGTTACGAAACGAGTAAAGAGACTTGCCGGTAACGAGATTGAACAAGGTATCGGGATAGCGACGATCGAATCTCGGGCAAGTATCGTACCGCTAGACAAAGGGAATTGTATACGGGATTGATTAAGTCCTTGACATCGTGGTTCATTCGATGAGATCATCGTGGAACATGTGGGAGCCAACATGGGTATCTAGATCCCGCTGTTGGTTATTGACCGGAGAGTCATCTCGGTCATGTCTGCATGTCTCCCGAACCCGTAGGGTCTACACACTTAAGGTTCAGTGACGCTAGGGTTATAGAGATATTAGTATGCGGTAACCCGAAAGTTGTTCGGAGTCCCGGATGAGATCCCAGACGTCACGAGGAGTTCCGGAATGGTCCGGAGGTAAAGAATTATATATAGGAAGTGCTATTTCGGCCATCGGGACAAGTTTCGGGGTCACCGGTATTGTACCGGGACAACCGGAAGGGTCCCGGGGGTCCACCGGGTGGGGCCACCTGCCCCGGGGGCGCACATGGGTTGTAGGGGGTGCGCCTTGGCCTATATGGTCCAAGGGCACCAGCCCCAAGAGGCCCATGCGCCAAGAGAAGAGGGAAAGGAAGAGTCCTAAAGGGGGAAGGCACCTCCTAGGTGCCTTGGGGGGGATGGACTCCTCCCTTGGCCGCACCCTTCCTTGGAGGAAGGGCCAAGGCTGCGCCACCCCCTCTCCCTTGGCCCTATATATATAGTGGGGGAAGGGAGGGCAGCAACACCTAAGCCCTGGCGCCTCCCTCTCCCTCCCATGACACAGCTCCCTCCTCCTGCAGCGCTTGGCGAAGCCCTGTTGGAATCCCGCTACTTCCACCACCACGCCGTCGTGCTGCTGGATCTCCATCAACCTCTCCTCCCCCCTTGCTGGATCAAGAAGGAGGAGACGTCACTGCTCCGTACGTGTGTTGAA
Organism: Triticum urartu; assembly: GCF_056163025.1. Classification (NCBI taxonomy): domain Eukaryota; kingdom Viridiplantae; phylum Streptophyta; class Magnoliopsida; order Poales; family Poaceae; genus Triticum; species Triticum urartu. The sequence continues at coordinate 385,686,032 of NC_141873.1, read as the reverse complement.
CGCGGAGGTGCCGTCCGTTCGGCGCTAGGATCATCGGTGATTTGGATCACGACGAGTACGACTCCATCAACCCCGTTCTCTTGAACGCTTCCGCGCGCGATCTACAAGGGTATGTAGATCCACTCCTCCCTCATTGCTAGATGACTCCATAGATAGATCTTGGTGACACGTAGGAAATTTTTGAATTTATGCTACGTTCCCCTACAGTGGCATCATGAGCTAGGTCTATGCGTAGTTTCTATGCACGAGTAGAAGACAAAGTAGTTGTGGGCGTTGATTTTGTTCAATATGCTTACCGTTACTAGTCCAATCTTGATTCGGCGGCATTGTGGGATGAAGAGGCCCGGACCAACCTTACACGTACGCTTACGTGAGACCGGTTCCACCGACTGACATGCACTAGTTGCATAAGGTGGCTGGCGGGTGTCTGTTTCTCCCACTTTAGTCGGATCAGATTCGATGAAAAGGGTCCTTATGAAGGGTAAATAGCAATTGGCATATCACGTTATGGTCTTTGCGTAGGTAAGAAACGTTCTTGCTAGAAACCCATAGCAGCCACGTAAAACATGCAAACAACAATTAGAGGACGTCTAACTTGTTTTTGCAGGGTATGCTATGTGATGTGATATGGCCAAAAGGATGTGATGAATGATATATGTGATGTATGAGATTGATCATGTTCTTGTAATAGGAATCATGACTTGCATGTCGATGAGTATGACAACCGGCAGGAGCCATAGGAGTTGTCTTAATTTATTTATGACCTGCGTGTCAACATAAACGTCATGTAATCACTTTACTTTATTGCTAACCGTTAGCTGTAGTAGTAGAAGTAATAGTTGACGAGACAACTTCATGAAGACACGATGATGGAGATCATGATGATGGAGATCATGGTGTCATGCCGGTGACGACGATGATCATGGAGCCCCGAAGATGGAGATCAAAAGGAGCAATATGATATTGGCCATATCATGTCACTATTTGATTGCATGTGATGTTTATCATGTTTATACATCTTATTTGCTTAGAACGACGGTAGTAAATAAGATGATCCCTCATAATAATTTCAAGAAAGTGTTCCCCCTAACTGTGCACCGTTGCGACAGTTCGTTGTTTCGAAGCACCACGTGATGATCGGGTGTTAGATTCTAACGTTCACATACAACGGGTGTAAGACAGATTTACACACGCGAAACACTTAGGTTGACTTGACGAGCCTAGCATGTACAGACATGGCCTCGGAACACAAGAGACCGAAAGGTCGAGCATGAGTCGTATGGTAGATACGATCAACATGAAGATGTTCACCGATGATGACTAGTCCGTCTCACGTGATGATCGGACACGGCCTGGTTGACTCGGATCATGTAATCACTTAGATGACTAGAGGGATGTCTATCTGAGTGGGAGTTCACAAGATGAACTTAATTATCCTGAACATAGTCAAAAGGTCTTTGCAAATTATGTCATAGCTCGCGCTTCATTTCTACTGTTTAGATATGTTCCTAGAGAAAATTTAGTTGAAAGTTGATAGTAGTAATTATGCGGACTAGGTCCGTAAACTGAGGTTTGTCCTCATTGCTTCATAGAAGGCTTATGTCCTTAATGCACTGCTCAGTGTGCTGAACCTCGAACGTTGTCTATGGATGTTGCGAACATCTAACATACACATTTTGATAACTACGTGATAGTTCAGTTAAACGGCTTAGAGTTGAGGCACCAAAGACGTTTTGAAACGTCACGAAACATATGAGATGTTTCGAGGGCTGAAATTAGGATTTCAGGCTCGTGCCCACGTCAAGAGGTATAAGACCTCCGACGATTTTCTTAGCCTGCAAACTAAGGGAGAAAAGCTCAATTGTTGAACTTGTGCTCAGATTGTCTGAGTACAACAATCGCTTGAATCGAGTGGGAGTTGATCTTCCAGATGAAATAGTGATGGTTCTCCGAAGTCATTACCACCAAGCTGCTTGAGCTTCATGATGAACTATAATATATCAGGGACATATATGATGATCCTTGAGATATTCGCGATGTTTGACACCACAAAAGTAGAGATCAAGAAGGAGCATCAATTGTTGATGGTTGGTGAAACCACTAGTTTCAAGAAGGGCAAGGGCAAAAAGGGATGCTTCATGAAACGGCAAATCAGCTGCTGCTCTAGTGAAGAAACCCAAGGTTGAACCCAAACCCGAGACTAAGTGCTTCTGTAATAAAGGGAACAGCCACTGGAGCAGAATTACCCTAGATACTTGGTAGATGAGAAGGCTGGCAAGGTCGATAGAAGTATATTGGATATACATTGTGTTGATGTGTACTTTACTAGTACTCCTAGTAGCACCAGGGTATTAGATACCGGTTCGGTTGCTAAGTGTTAGTAACTCGAAATAAAAGCTACGGAATAAACGGAGACTAGCTAAAGGTGAGCTGACGATATGTTTTGGAAGTGTTTCCAATGTTGATGTGATCAAGCATCGCACGCTCCCTCTACCATCGAGATTGGTGTTTGCGTTCAGCATAGACATGATTGGATTATGTCTATCGCAATACGGTTATTCATTTAAGGAGAATAATGGTTACTCTGTTTATTTGAATAATACCTTCAATGGTCTTGCACCTAAAATGAATGGTTCATTGAATCTCGATCATAGTAATACACATGTTCATGCCAAAAGATATAAGATAGTAATGATAGTACCACCTACTTGTGGCACTGCCACTTAAGTCATATCGGTATAAAACGCATGAAGAAGCTCCATGTTGATGGATCTTTGGACTCACTCATTTTTGAAAGGATTGAGACATGCGAACCATGTTTGTTGGTAGATATGCATGAAGAAACTCCATACAGATGGATCGTTTGGACTCACTTGATTTTGAATCACTTGAGACATGCAAATCATACCACATGGGCAAGATGACTGAAAGCCTCGTTTTCAGTAAAATGGAACTAGAAAGCAACATGTTGGAAGTAATACATTTTGATGTGTGCAGTCCAATGAGTGCTGAGGCGTGTAGTGGATATCGTTATGTTCTTACTTCACAGATGATTTGAGTAGATGTTGAGTATATTTACTTGATGAATCACGAGTCTGAATTATTGAAAGGTTCAAGTAATTTCAGGGTGAAGTTGAAAGATCATCGTGACAAGAGGATAAAAGATCTATGATATGATCATAGAGATGAATATCTGAATTACGAGTTTGGCACAGAAATAAGACATTGTGGAAATTGTTTCACAACTAATACAACCTGGAACACCATAGTGTGATGGTGTGTCTGAACATCATAACTGCACCCTATTGGATATGATGCATACCATGATGTCTCTTATCGAATTACCACGATAGTTTATGGGTTAGGCATTGAAGACAACCGCAATCACTTTAAATAGGGCACCACGTAATTCCGATGAGATGACACCGTATGAACTATGGTTTAGAGAAACCTAAGCTGTCATTTCTTAAAAGTTTGGGGCTGCGATGCTTATGTGAAAAAGTTTCAGGCTGATAAGCTCGAACCCAAAGCGGATAAATGCATCTTCATAGGACACCCAAAACAGTTGGGTATACCTCCTGTCTCAGATCCGAAAGCAATAAGGGATTGTTTCTAGAATCGGGTCCTTTCTCGAGGAAAAGTTTCTCTCGAAAGAATTGAGTGGGAGGATGGTGGAGACTTGATGAGGTGATTGAACCGTCTCTTCAACTAGTGTGTGGCAGGGCACAGGAGTTGTTCCTGTGGCACCTACACCAATTGAAGTGGAAGCTTATGATAGTGATCATGAAACTTCAGATCAAGTCACTACCAAACCTCGTGGGATGACAAGGATGCGTACTACTTCAGAGTGGTATGTAATCCTGTCTTGGAAGTCATGTTGCTAGACAACAATGAACCTACGAGCTATGGAGAAGCGATGGTGGGCCTGGATTCCAAAATGGCTCGAGGCCATATAATCCGAGAGAGGATCCATATATGAAAACAAAGTGTAGACTTTGGAAGAACTACTTGATGGTCGTAAGGCTGTTAGGTACATATGGATTTTAAAAGGAAGACGGACAATGATGGTAGCTATCACCATTAAGAAAGCTCGACTTGTCGTTAAGATGTTTTCCGACAAGTTCAAGGAGTTGACTACGATGAGACTTTCTCACTCGTAGCGATGCTAAGAGTCTGTTGGAATTATATTAGCGATTACTGCATTATTTATGAAATGTTGCAGATAGGATGTCAAAAACCCATTATTTCCTCGATGATTTTCTTGAGGAAAGGTTGTATGTGATACAACCGGAAGGTTTTGTCAATCCTGAAAGATGCTAACAAGTATGCAAAGCTCCAGCAATCCTTCTAAGGACTGGAGTGAGCATCTCGGAGTTGGAATGTATGCTTTGATGAGATGATCAAAGATTTTGGGTGTATACAAAGTTTATGAGAAACTTGTATTTCCAAAGAAATGAGTGGGAGCACTATAGAATTTCTGATGAATATATGTTGTTGACATATTGTTGATCAGAAATGATGTAGAATTTCTGGAAAGCATATAGGGTTATTTGGAAAGTGTTTTTCAATGGAAAGCCTGGATTAAGCTACTCAACATTGAGCATCAAGATCTATAAGGATAGATCAAAATTCTTAATGGTACTTTCAATTGAGCACATACCTTGACATGATCTTGAAGGTGTTCAAGATGGATCAGTCAAAGAAGGAGTTCTTGCCTGAGTTGTAAGGTATGAAGTTAAGACTTAAAGCTCGACCACGGCAGAATAGAGAGAAAGGACGAAGGTCGTCCCCTATGCTTAAGACATAGGCCCTACAGTATGCTATGTTGTGTACCGCACCTGAAATGTGCCTTGCCATGAGTCAGTCAAGGGGTACAAGAGTGATCCAACAATGGATCACAAGACAACGGTCAAAGTTATCCTTAGTAACTAGTGGACTAAGGAATTTTCTCGATTATGGAGGTGGTAAAAGAGTTCGTCATAAAGGGTTACGCCGATGCAAACTTTGACACTAATCCAGATTATTCTGAGCAGTAAACTGGATTTGTATAGTAGAACAGTTATTTGGAATAGCTCCAAATGTAGCGTAGTAGTTGCATCTACAAGATGACATAGAAATTTGCGAAGTACATACGGATCTGAAAGATTCAGACCCGTTGACTATAACATATCTCACAAGCATAACATGATCAAACCCAGAACTCATCGAGTGTTAATCACATGGTAATGTGAACTAGATTATTGACTCTAGTAAACTCTTTGGGTGTTAGTCACATGGGGATGTGACCTTGAGTGTTAGTCACATAGCGATGTGAACTGGATTATTGACTCTAGTGCAAGTGGGAGACTGTTGGAAATATGCCCTAGAGGCAATAATAAATTGGATATTATTATATTTCCTTGTTCATGATAATCGTTTATTATCCATGCTAGAATTGTATTGATAGGAAACTCAGATACATGTGTGGATACATAGACAACACCATGTCCCTAGTAAGCCTCTAGTTGACTAGCTCGTTGATCAATAGATGGTTACGGTTTCCTGACCATGGACATTGGATGTCATTGTTAACGGGATCACATCATTAGAAGAATGATGTGATGGACAAGACCCAATCCTAAGCCTAGCACAAGATCATGTAGTTCATATGCTAAAGCTTTTCTAATGTCAAGTATCATTTCCTTAGACCATGAGATTGTGCAACTCCCGGATACCGTAGGAGTGCTTTGGGTGTGCCAAACATCACAAAGTAACTGGGTGGCTATAAAGGTACACCACAGGTATCTCCGAAAGTGTCTGTTGGGTTGGCACGAATCGAGACTGGGATTTGTCACTCATGTAAATGGAGAGGTATCTCTGGGCCCACTCGGTAGGACATCATCATAATGTGCACAATGTGATCAAGGAGTTGATCATGGGATGATGTGTTACGAAACGAGTAAAGAGACTTGCCGGTGACGAGATTGAACAAGGTATCGGGATAGCGACGATCGAATCTCGGGCAAGTATCGTACCGCTAGACAAAGGGAATTGTATACGGGATTGATTAAGTCCTTGACATCGTGGTTCATCCGATGAGATCATCATGGAACATGTGGGAGCCAACATGGGTATCCAGATCCCGCTGTTGGTTATTGACCGGAGAGTCATCTCGGTCATGTCTGCATGTCTCCCGAACCCGTAGGGTCTACACACTTAAGGTTCGGTGACGCTAGGGTTATAGAGATATTAGTATGTGGTAACCCGAAAGTTGTTCGGAGTCCCAGATGAGATCCCAGACGTCACGAGGAGTTCCGGAATGGTCCGGAGGTAAAGAATTATATATAGGAAGTGCTATTTCGGCCATCGGGACAAGTTTCGGGGTCACCGGTATTGTACCGGGACCACCGGAAGGGTCCCGGGGGTCCACCGGGTGGGGCCACCTGCCCCGGGGGGGCACCTGGGCTGTAAGGGGTGCGCCTTGGCCTATATGGGCCAAGGGCACCAGCCCCAAGAGGCCCATGCGCCAAGAGAAGAGGGAAAGGAAGAGTCCTAAAGGGGGAAGGCACCTCCTAGGTGCCTTGGGGAGGATGGACTCCTCCCTTGGCCGCACCCTTCCTTGGAGGAAGGGCCAAGGCTGCGCAACCCCCCTCTCCCTTGGCCCTATATATAGTGGGGGAAGGGAGGGCAGCAACACCTAAGCCCTGGCGCCTCCCTCTCCCTCCCATGACACATCTCCCTCCTCCCGCAGCGCTTGGCGAAGCCCTGTTGGAATCCCGCTACTTCCACCACCACGCCGTCGTGCTGCTGGATCTCCATCAACCTCTCCTCCCCCCTTGCTGGATCAAGAAGGAGGAGACGTCACTGCTCCGTACATGTGTTGAACGCAGAGGTGCCGTCCGTTCGGCGCTAGGATCATCGGTGATTTGGATCACGACGAGTACGACTCCATCAACCCCGTTCTCTTGAACGCTTCCGCGCGCGATCTACAAGGGTATGTAGATCCACTCCTCCCTCGTTGCTAGATGACTCCATAGATAGATCTTGGTGACACGTAGGAATTTTTTGAATTTATGCTACGTTCCCCTACAATATCGACCACCGATACAACTCTACGCACACTTGATGTTTGCTTTACATAGAACAAGAATAAAACTAGGAGTACTTTGCGAGAATGAAACTACAAATAAATTTCAAGGTAATAAAAGTGGGTAACTTTTGTGAACAAGAATGTCATTTGTCCCTAGGCAATCGATAACAAGTACAAGTAATCATTCTTGTAATTCTATATGAGGGAGAGGCATGAGCTAACATACTTTCTCTACTTGGATCATATGCACTTATGATTGGACCCCTAGCAAGCATCCGCAACTACTAAAGATCATTAAGGTCGTGAAACCCAACCACGGCATTAAGTATCAAGTCCTCTTTATCCCATATGCAACAAGCCACCTACTCGGGTTTAAGCTTCTGTCACTCTCGCAACCCACCATAAGCAAATCATGAACGTATTGCAACACCCTACAGCGGGGACCCCTCATGTTTGCGTGAGACGGAGGTCACCGTAGGACAGTGAAAGTGCTAGTTATTGACTAGAGGGGGGTGAATAGGTGATTTTTATGAAAGACTGCAAAAACATGAGGTCTTTGAAGACAAGCAGATGAAATGAGCCTATTGATATGCAGCGGAAGATAGACTACCCTAGACAAGCCATAGTCAAGTAAGCAATTGTAGCGACCAGACCTAAAACAGTCTGATCTCTGTGCTCAGGTGTCATCCCTGGATCATTAATGCTGACACCACACAGTACTCGGAGGATTTATAACAGAGTAGCAATCACACACTTATTACATCGAGTGTCTCAATAGAGAACTTATTACAATAAATATGGCTTAAGGCCATCTAATAACTATAACAACGGAAGGCTTGGAAGATAAGTGAGTCCATCAACTCCAACGGCATAACTGAGTATAGAACCACGACCTAAAACTCCTTAATCGTCGTCTGAAAAGTCTGCAACATTAACGTTGCAGCCCGAAATGGGTCAGCACATGGAATATGCTGGCAAAGTAACACATAGAGAGTAATGGAATGAAACAGCTATACTATATGCATATTTGGCTGGTGGAAAACTCTATGGTTACCATTTTGCGAAAAGCCAATTTTTCCCTAATGCAAAGGAATACATTTTATTTAACTATCATGGTAGTTGTTAAACATTAAGAATGGTTGACAGCACCCTCAATCCCAATTAAGCATCATCATTAAACAAAACCCAACAAAATTAATTTTTAGAGTAACATGTTGAGATTCACATGATAATCCAAGTACTAGATACTCAAGCTGTCCATAACCGGGGACACGTCTAACCATGATTAGTTTATACACTCTGCAGAGGTTTGCACACTTTTCCCTACAAGACTCGATCGCCTCCATTTGGTTTCTCGCACTACATGGTGTTTGAGAAACGGATGACCGAGACATAGTATTTCAGAAGCGCTAGCACCTTACGATGGATAGACCGTTACACCTACTTTCCCCTACATCTGCTAGTCTACCCTGTAAGAGTTCGCACGACTTAATCAACTATGCTAGAGCCCATAATAGCTTGTGGCTGCACACGGAAGTTTCTAGTATGAAAAATCTCATGATCCCTTTGGGCCTGGGTGGCGGTCCATAAAGAAAAACAGGCAATCCTGGAATACCCAGGTACCTCAATCCACCCAGATGTGTGTTTAAGTTGCCACCTTAGATAAACCATTAATTAACAAACTCACATATGTCATGGATATCACTCACCCAATCCACATCTACTAGCATAGCATGGCATAATAGGCAACGTAGATGTAACTCCCAAAGGTTTGAAAATAAACAGGTAATAGGTACTACCTCAACTACTTCCCATCCTACAATTTAATTAGATCCTAATCATGCAATGTCTGAGGATTGATCTAATGCAATAAAACTGGGTAGTAGGAGGTATGATCAAAGTGTTACTTGCCTTGCTGATGATCGACGAAACCTAGAGATTCGAAGTAACAGGCGGCGCACTCCGGGTATTCTATCGCAGACAAACAAACAAGCATACAATAAGTATTCATCTAATGCACGGGTAAACTCAAATAAGAGATCTAACCAGAAGGTTCAACTTAAGAACTCCGGTTTGCAAAAAAAAAATCAAATCAAACGAAGCAACGAAAGTCAAACGGCAAAATAAACAAGCTTCGTTTACTATTCTGGATCTAGGGAAATTTTTACAGTGGCAAAAACTTGTTTAAGTTGGTTAAACAGATAGAGGGTTTCGAGACGAAACTCTAGGCGCTTGAATCATCTGATTCCGATAAACGAGCGAAAAGTTATACTAAAACGAAAATCGGATCAGGAATCGCGATCAGAAAAATTGTGGATTTAATCCGAGAAAAAGAAAAACGACGAACGTTCGCTAGAACGAACGAACGGACGAACGCTCGCTAAATAAATAAACCGGAAAAACCGATCTATTTAAAAAACCAAAACTAAAAAAAATAAAAACCGCAACTTTTTTTCTTTAAAAAAACGGGCGGCGAAAACGAGGTTGACCTCGGGCGGCGGGTCCTGCGGCGGCAGCTCCGGCGGCAACGGCGGCGGTGGCGGCGGCTGATTAGGGTTTCGGGCGCGGTGGGCTGGCGGCTCAGGTCGGGCGGCTTATAAAGGCTGCCCCCGGGCGGAGTCCCGCTCGGGTACGGCCCAAAGTGGGTTCACGTTTTTTTTATTCCGCGCAGAAAAACAAATAAAAGAAATACTAAACGGACTCCAAAAATCCCGAAATAAATTTCCCAGGCTTCTAAAATCAAGCCGCACAAGGTGAACATTTATTTGGGGCCTAAATACAATTTTGAAAAACGAACATTTTTCCTAAATTCAAATAAAATACCGAAAAACTCCGAAATAAATATTATTTGATTTTCTTATTAAATCCTCAATATTTCTTTATTTTGGGAAAGTCATTTTATTCCCTCTCTCATATTTTTGTAATAGAAATAATTGATGATAAAATAGTTAAAATCAAATGATCCTATTCGCAAAATTTGAGAAAACTCAAAGATGAAAATAACGAAATCCCCAACTCTCTCCATGGGTCCTTGAGTTGCGTGGAATTTCTAGGATCAAAACCAAAAGCAAGTAAATTATGATATGCAATGATGGTCTAATGTATAACATTCCAAATTGAAAATTTGGGATGTTACAAACCTACCCCCCTTAAGATGAATCTCGCCCTCGAGATTCGGGTTGGCTAGAAAATAGGTGAGGGTGGTCCTTGAGCAAATCTTCCTCTCACTCCCAGGTGGCTTCATCCTCCGTGTGGTGGCTCCATCAAACCTTGCAAAACTTGATAACCTTGCTGCGGGTGACTCGACTGGCATACTCTAGAATCTTAACTGGTTTCTCCTCATAGGTCAAATTGTTATCCAACTGAATTGCTTCCAATGACATTGTGTCTCACAAGGGTATGTCAGCCATCTCCGCATGGCACTTCTTCAACTAAGAAACATGGAACACATCATGAACTCCTGACAATCCTTCAGGCAATTCCAACTTGTAGGCCACTTCTCCCATACGTTCCAATACTCGGTATGGTCCTACAAATCATGGCACTAACTTTCCTTTAACACCAAAGCGCTTTGTTCCCCGAAGTGGGGATACTCGAAGATAAGCTCTATCTCCAACTTCGTAAACTGTCTCCTTCCGTTTAGAATCTGCATAACTCTTTTGTCTGGACTGGGCTATCTTGAGCCTATCGCGAATCTATTTCACCTTCTGTTCAGATTCCTTAATCAAGTCAGGTCCAAACAACTGGCGGTCTCCAACTTCATCCCACGTCAACGGTGTCCCGCACCTCCTTCCGTACAAGGCTTCGAAAGGGGCCATCTTTAAACTGGATTGATAGCTATTGTTGTAAGAGAACTCGGCATACGGAAAATTCTCATCCCAACTAGATCCATAATCTAGCACACAAGCTCTCAGCATGTCCTCCAAAATCTGATTGACTCTCTCGGTCTGTCCATCTGTCTGTGGATGAAAAGCTGTGCTGAACTCTAGCCTGGTACCCAAAGTTTCATGCAACTGATTCCATAACTTTGAGGTAAACTGGGTTCCTCTATCTGATACTATACTTCTCGGAACTCCATGTAAGCATACAATCCTGGTCATGTATATCTTTGCCAACTTAGCACTGGTGTAAGTGGTCTTTACCGGGATGAAATGAGCTACTTTCGTCAACCGATCAACTACAACCCAAATCGAGTCATAGCCTGAATGAGTCCTGGGTAATCCCATGATAAAATCCATGCCTAACTTATCCCACTTCCATTCGGGTATCGACAATGGTTGTAGCAATCCTGTTGGCTTCTGATGCTCTGCCTTTACTCTTTGACATACATCACAAACTGCTACATACTCCGCAATATCCTTCTTCATTCGGGTCCACCAGAAAATATCCTTCAAATCCAGATACATCTTGGTATTTCCTGGGTGAATCGAATATGGTGAATCGTGTGCCTCTTGCAGAATCAACTTCCTGATCTCCGGGTCATTGGGCACATAAACACGGTCTTCAAACCATAGGGTGTCGTGCTCATCCTCATGAAATCCTTTAGCCTTTCCTTCGCTCATTTTCTCCTTTATAGAGGCAATCTCCTTGTCAGTCTTCTGAGCTTCTCTGATTCTATCCATCAAAGTTGATTGAATCTCCAATGCTGCTACATAGCCTCTCGGAACTATTTCCAAACATAGTTCACGAAGATTTTCAGCTAACTCCCTTGGTATTTCTCACGTCATTAGTGTATTGACATGGCTTTTGCGACTCAATGAGTCAGCTACTACATTAGCCTTTCCGGGATGGTAATGCAATCTCATATCATAATCCTTGATGAGCTCCAACCATATCCTTTGTCTGAGGTTCAACTCCTTCTGCGTGAAAATGTACTTCAAACTCTTGTGATCCGTGTACACCTCACAATGATTTCCAATGAGGAAATGTCTCCAAGTCTTCAGTGCATGCACTACGGCTGCTAACTCCAAATCATGCGTAGCATAATTCAACTCGTGAGGTTTCAGTTGTCTTGAGGCATATGAAACAACTCTTCCTTCCTGCATAAGCACTGCTCCAAGTCCTCGACGTGAAGCGTCGCAATAGACCTCATAATCCTTGGTCTGGTCTGGCAAAATCAACACTGGTGAAGTAACCAAGCATTTCTTCAACTCCTGGAAACTAGCCTCACACTCCTCGGTCCATATTAATTTGGTATCCTTTTTTAGTAACTCAGTCATAGGCTTCGCAATCTTTGAGAAATTCTCAATAAATCTCCGGTAGTATCCTGCGAGTCTAAGGAAACTCCGGATCTCTCCAACTGTTGTTGGTGCCTCCCACTTGGTCACGGTATCAACTTTAGTGGGATCTACTGATATACCTTCTCCGGATATAACGTGTCCGAGGAATCCTACTTGCTACAACCAAAACTCACATTTTCTGAACTTGGCATACAACTGATGTTCTCTGAGCTTCTCAAGTACCAATCGCAAATGTTCCTTATGCTCCTCTTCACTTTTCGAGTAAACCAAAATATCATCAATGAACACCATGACGAACTTATCCAAGAACTCCATAAAAACTTTGTTCATCATGTTCATAAAATAGGCAGGTGCGTTAGTCAGACCAAATGACATAACGGTATACTCGTACAGCCCATACCTGGTGGTAAAAGATGTCTTAGGTATATCATGTTCTCGAATCTTCAATTGGTGGTATCCTGATCGCAGATCAATCTTGGAAAATACCTTAGCTCATTGCAATCGATCAAAAAGATCATTGATCATTGGTAGTCGGTACTTGTTCTTGATCGTTACTTCATTCAATCCTCGATAATCGACAACCATCCTTAACGATCCATCCTTCTTCTCCACTAGAAGTACCGGCGATCCCTAAGGCGATGAACTTGGGTGAATGTAACCTTTATCCAGTAACTCCTTAATCTGCTTCTTAATCTCCACCAAATCCTTTGCAGGCATCCTGTATGGTCTCTTTGATATCGGCCCTGTGCCTGGCAATAGCTCAATCAAAAACTCAATATCTCTATCCGGTGGCATGCCTGGCAACTCTTCTGGAAATACTTCAGGGAAATCCCTTACCACTGGTACTTCCTCCTGCACAACTCCTGTTAAACAATTTACTTGAGTCCCTTTTGGCACATGTTGGGATACATACTTGATCCTTCTCCCTTCTGGGGTGGTAAGCAAAATTGTCTTACTGGCACAATCAATGTTTCCTCCATACATCGACAGCCAATCCATACCCAGAATTACATCCAATCCTTGTGATTCCAAAATGATTAAATCTGAGGGAAACACATGCCTACCTATACTCAATGGCACTTGAAAACATCCTTGACTGGCCATATACTCCGCTCCTGGTGAGCTTACTAGCATAGGTGTTCTAAGAACCTTAGTGGGCAAGTTATACTTATCCACAAATCCCCTTGATATGTATGAATGCGATGCACCAGTATCAAAAAGAACGAGTGCAGTAAATGACTTAACCAAAAACTTACCGATTACTGCATCCGGTTGCTCTTCAACCTCCTCCATGTTAACGGGTTCACCTGTCCCCTGTTGAAAGGGTTCGGCTTCTTCCCAGAGCTTCCATTGCCATTTTGGCCTTCAGGACATTCATTGGCATAATGTCCGGTCTTCTGGCACTTAAAGCAAGTGACTTGGCTCATGTCCTTCTTGGCTGGGGTTGATGGGTTGGTACGGTTTTGGCCGTTGCTTCCTCCATTGCCATTACCATTCTTGGTGCCGTTGTGATTGTGCGAGCTACCTCCTCCATGGGTATGCTAAAAATGTCCTCCCGATCTAGGGGTAAAACGTGGCTTCTGCTGGGCTCCAGAATTGTACTTCCCTTGTACATACTTCCTCTTGCAGTTCTCAATTTGCTGCTGCTTGCCTTCAATCATAAGAGCACGGTCTACCAACTCCTGGTAGTTGTTGAAGGTTGCTACCATCAACTACACGCTCAACTCATCATTCAGTCCTTCCAAAAACTTCTCCTGCTTAGCTGCATCTGGAGCAACGTCATCTGGGGAATAACGTGCTAATTTACTAAAGTCCTCCACATACCGGCCAACTGTCCGTCCTCCTTGGCGCAAGTTGCGAAACTCACGCTTCTTCATGGCCATAGCTCCTGCTGAAACATGGGCAGTTCGAAAAGCCTGCTGAAACTGGTCCCACGTGACAGTGTCGACAGGGAAAGTGGCTGTGAAATTCTCCCACCATGATGCTGCGGGTCCTTCTAGCTGATGTGGGGCAAACTTCACCTTCTCCGCATCTGTACATCCTGCTGTGGTCAACTCTCTAGCTGTCTTGCGGAGCCAATCATCTGCGACTATCGGCTCGGTGCTACTGGAAAACACCGACGGATTCAGCCTAAGAAAACGGGCTAAGTGATCAACAGGTGGTGGTGGTGGTGGGTTGTTGTTGTTGTTCCCCTGATTCCGATTCTGGACTAGCAACTACATCAATGTGTTCCGCTGCTGGATCAACTAGGTGAGCTCCGGTGGAAAGGTAAATCCGGGGTCACGTCTCGGAGGCATCTGAGGGTTTAGAAAAGATGAGATTTAAGAATAGAGGGGGTCTAAAGAGAAAACACTACCCATATGCACGTGAGGCAAAAGCAAACAATTCACTTCATTCAATCAAACAAGGGCATACAATCGATCTAACCATCGCAAAAGTGCTCGGACTATTGCATTTACATGGTGGACTACTACTACTGATGAGGTGGTCTACTAGAAATATTCTTCGGTTGCAGACTCCATGATATCTGCTCCGGCTTCATCAACATAGTCATCATCGCTGTCATCTGGGTCCGAGTCGGTGTCGTCGATGATGATGTAGTCTTCCGAGAGAATCTCCTTGGGTTCTTCGTCTTCATCTACTGGTGTAGGGCCTCCCATAAATATCCCGATCTTCTTGATCAGATCGTCATTCTTCTCCACCAATACTTCAATTTCCTGTTCATAATCTTCACGTGTAGCCTTAAGTTCTTCCTCCAGTTCCTTGATTCTTGTCCTTGCCTTCTTCAGGTCTATCATGTCGGCGCACATCTGGTTCTCCTGTCGTCGAATGTGCTGGTTTAATTCCTAGATAAAAGCCTCAATTGATCTATCCTTTCTGGTGCTGATCATCTCCCAGTTCTCATCTCGGTGCCCACAAATCTGGTAGATAGTATCCTTGAGATCATTGCGGTAGACTTCTCCAATGCATCCCATGGCGATGTGAGCTGCCATGCTCTTTCCTAGACTCCAAGTTGGTGCATCAAAAGAAAACTCTATGGACTCAGTGACTGGCATGAACGTCCTTCCTGGAACTTGAACTTGAATCATACAGCGCTCTTCTTCAGGTAAAGTGGCGTTGTAGGTTCCGGTGAAGCTTGGTACTCCTATGTTCAGGTATCTAGTGACTTCCTTCAAGTGACGTCCAAAGGGTGTATCGTCATCCGGTTGCGTGAACTTGTTCCTTGCATCCGCCATCCTAAAGAGTAGAAAAGATGAGAGGTCAGAAGAGAAGAGAGTGAATAGTGATCTAGGTATTTAGCTTAGTGGTCGTGTCCTACAGTCAGCGTGTGCTCTGATACCATCTCTGTAGCGACCAGACCTCAAACAGTCTGATCTCTGTGCTCAGGTGTCATCCCTGGATCAGTAATGCTGACACCACACAGTACTCGGAGGATTTATAACAGAGTAGCAATCACACACTTATTACATCGAGTGTCTCAATAGAGAACTTATTACAATAAATATGGCTTAAGGCCATCTAATAACTATAACAGCGGAAGGCTTGGAAGATAAGTGAGTCCATCAACTCTAGCGGCATCACTGAGTATAGAACCACGACCTAAAACTCCTTAATCATCGTCTGAAAAGTCTGCAACATTAACGTTGCAGCCCAAAACGGAATATGCTGGCAAAGTAACACATAGAGAGTAATGGAATGAAACAGCTATACTATATGCATATTTGGCTGGTGGAAAACTCTATGGTTACTGTTGGGGATATTACTACTAGGCGTAAACCGGCCTACCTGGGCCGGGTTAACTTCGTCAGTCGTTAAGTATATTAAAGCCCAAGAAGGCAGATGAGGGCTCAAAGCCCATGGTCGGTTCAAGGCCTGTAGCCGTAAACCGGCGTTAGTAGTTAAACTTGTATTGTAAGTTAGGAATAAGTAGAGACCAAACCGGACACATCTATGAGCCGGTATTGGGACTTTGTGAACCGACGGGCGTCACCCGTGTATATAAGGGGACGACCCGGCGGCGGTTCAAGGACGAGAGACAACAACTCGAGACATAGGCGAAGCTTGTTTGCTCCCTAGTCATCGAAACCCCATCAATTCCATCACAACTAGACGTAGGCTTTTACCTTCATCGAAGGGGACGAACTAGTATAAACTCTCTTGCGTCCCTGTGTCCGCTTTAACCCCTTCAAGCTAACCCATCGCGATGGCTCCACGACTAAGTCCTTCCTCTAGGACATCTGCCGTGACAAAACCACGATAGTTGGCACCCACCGTGGGGCTATCGCACGATGGTTTCAGGTTCTTGGAGGGCCGCTTTGAAGGACTCGAGGGCTACGTTGTAGGCCGGATGACTAAGAGTCGTCGCGGCAAGCTCTACATCGACGACGCAGGCTGGGGCCCCGAGGCCGGCTCAGTTGAGTATGGGTACCGGGTCCCCTTTGGTGGCATTCATGTTTTCATTGGCAAGATCGGTGAACCGGGCCTTGAGCCAGACATCTGCACCGACCTCGTCGAGACGGCTCAGCGTGCGCGATCCACCCGGGTTAAACCGGCCATGAAGCGTGCCTTCGTGGGAGTCATCCATGGAGGAAGTTATGAGGATGGATCGGAATCTCGTGGCGAGACCGTCGTTTGTTCCGAGGACGAGTCATCGACCGGAGAAACCGAATCTCTTTATCAGCTACAAGACGGCCGGATTGGGGGCTGTTCCGATGGCGACAGTATTCCGCACCCCTCTGATCTGCCCAACCGGGTTGGAATATTCATGGCCGGCACACAAGCAGCGCTTCATTCTTCGACCGCAGCGGCAACAACCTCCGGTTCAGCAGCGGCGACGGCTGCCGGGGCAGGAGGCCCTGTGCACCCGCCGGCTCAAGTTCTATCAGAGCTATTTGATGCATTGGCTGTGCTTATGGCGGAAGCTAATCCGGCGGATCAGGGCGTTCACAACGCGGAGATTGCAAAGGTGAAGGAACAGATCACCCAGGCCAAGGCGGATCTGGCAGCTGAGGACACCAGGATGACCATAGAGCGGGCCGCTCTAGACGCACAAGCCTACATGCTCATGTTGGACCAGAGCGCGTCGCATGAAGTCATGAGGAGGAAGCACCGATCATGTTTGCCTCCGGTTTTCGAGGCCAGAGACCTTTTCAACACCCCAGTAGCAGGAACCAGTAATCCGCTGGAGGGAAACCGGGCGGAAGCTCCTGGGACCGGTGCACCGGTGCATCGGTACTTCACCATGATGCTTGAAGGAACGGCCTGTGCTTGGTTAAAAAGCTTGCCGGCTAATTCTATCAGTTCATGGGCCCAATTACGAGCCCGGTTTATCAGCAATTTCAAGGATACATGTAAATAGCCTATGTCGATAGTGGACTTAGCTGCCTGCGTCTAGGAGGAAGGGGAGTCAACAACTCATTGGGTGCACTGGGTTTCACAAGTATTGCACTCATCAGACCGCATCAACGCTGACACCGCAGTATTAACCCTAGAAGGCAACTGCCGGTTTGGGCCCCTAAAGCTGAAGTTGGGACGGATGAAGCGTCATTGCACTGACATGGGGACCCTCATGGCCGCTTTGGTGAAGTATGCTGATTCTGATAGTACCAAGGATCCCGAATCTGATGATGACAAGGCAAGGAAGGGAAAGAGGAACAGCAACTCCAAAGGTCAGCAGCATCACTGGCAGGCAATGGTGGTGGAGGCAAGCGTAAAGCGGATGGTAACATGGACTTTGTGGCTAATACCAACGCGCAGGACAATGGCCAGCGACGCAAGGGTAAACCGAAAAATCGCAACGGGGCACCCAACCCTAACTCGGACCGCCTAAACTATCTACTAAGCCAGCCCTGTCCAAGACATGGGACGAAGGAGGCGCCAGCAAACACCTTTGGAAGGATTGCTTCATTATGCAGGAGTTCAAGAATTCTAATGCTTTCCGGTATGATCATGGCTCCGGCGGTGGCTCAGGGTCTGGGCCGGGTTACGGTGGAGGAAATTCCGGTTCGGGATTTAATGGTAATCCGGGCGGACATAATAATCAAAATAGTCAGAACAACCAGGGTGGTTACAACCAACAGCAGCAACAGTCAGGTTACCAGAGCAACCCAAAGCAGTTGAGTAGTGGGCAGTACCATGTCTTCACCACTAGCTTGGACAAGCGAGACCGGAAGGTTCAGAGGCGGGCAGTTAACTCTGTTGAACCGGCCATACCCCGTTACCTACGCTGGTCTGAACAGCCAATCATATGGAGCAGAGAGGATCACCCTCCCCAGGTTGATAATCCGGGTCAGTTGGCTCTGGTGGTGGCGCCTCAGGTGGGAGGTTACAAGTTCACCAAAGTGCTCATGGATGGAGGGAGCAGCATTAATATCTTGTACTATGAGACCTTCCGTCGTATGGGACTAACAGGTAAAAATCTCAAACCATCTAATACGGTGTTCCACGGTGTAGTACCTGGCAAATCAGCATATCCTGTTGGTAAGATAGCCCTGGAGGTGGCCTTTGGGGATGATCATGATTCCAGGTTGGAGACATTGACGTTTGAAGTGGTGAAAATCCAAAGTCCATATCACGCCCTGTTTGGGCGACCGGCCTATGCCAAGTTTATGGCACGGCCCTGTTATGTGTATTTGCAGCTCAAGATGCCGGGTCACAAGGGGACAATAACGGTTCACGGAAGCTGCAAAATCGCTTTGGAGTGCGAGGAAGGAGATGCGGCCTATGCAGAGTCGGTTTGTGCCACCGAGGAGTTGAAGTATTATAAGGACAATGTTGATCCGGCGGACATGAGTCCATTAAAGAAGCCAACTATGGAGCATGATCCGGCCCTGAAGTTCAAATCGGCAGCAGAAACTAAGCTTGTTGACTTCGTACCTGGCGATTCGTCCAAGCAGTTCAGCATCAGTGCCAACTTGGATCTGAAATAGGAAAGCGCGTTCATCGAGTTCATCCGTGAGAATCGGGACATTTTTGCATGGAAGCCCTCTGACATGCCAGGTGTCCCGAGGCAACTCGCTGAGCACACCCTTAATGTGGATCCTAAATACAAACCGGTGAAACAGTTCCTCCGCCGGTTTAACGAAGAAAGACGCAAAGCGATTGGAGAAGAGGTAGCCAGGCTCTTAGCAGCTGGCTTTATTGTTGAAGTTTTTCACCCTGAGTGGCTTGCCAATCCGGTGCTGGTCCTTAAGAAAAATGGCACCTGGCGCATGTGTGTGGATTACACAGATCTTAATAAGGCTTGTCCAGCAGATCCTTTTGCCCTCCCCCGTATTGATCAAATTATTGATGCTGCGGCGGGTTGTGAGCGTTTAAGTTTTTTAGATGCATATTCTGGTTATCATTAGATCAAAATGGTAGTTAAGGACCAGGAGAAGATGACATTTATAACTCCCTTTGGAGCCTTCTGCTATGTGTCTATGCCCTTTGGGCTCAAGACTGCCCAGGCAACTTATCAACGGTGTGTACAAAATTGTCTTCACAAGCAGATTGGCCGTAATGTACATGCTTACGTGGATGATATCGTGGTTAAGTCCAGGGAGAAGGAGACTCTGATTGATGATTTGAAGGAAACCTTTGATAACCTGAGGACATACAAGATGATGCTTAATCCGGACAAGTGCGTCTTTGGTGTACCGGCGGGCAAGTTATTGGGCTTTCTGATGTCCAATAGGGGAATTGAGGCTAATCCGGAGAAGATCACAGCCATCACCTCCCTGGCTAAACCGAAGTGTATCAATGATGTTCAACGCCTGGCAGGCTGGATTGCCGCGTTAAGCCGGTTTATCAATCGTCTTGGTGAGAAGGCAATCCCTTTGTATCATATTTTGAAGAAGACGGATCAGTTTGTCTGGAGTTCTGCTGCTGATGAAGCATTTGAGGACTTAAAACGGCAATTGGCCAATCCGCCTGTGCTCGCCGCTCCCATTGACAAGGAGCCATTACTGCTATATGTTGCTGCTAATGCTCGGGCGGTCAGCGTGGCTATTGTGGTGGGGCAAAAGGAGGCAGGTAAGGAGCATCCAGTTAAACGTCCGGTCTATTATATTAGCGAGGTACTCATTGAGTCCAAGCAAAGGTATCCGCATTGGCAGAAACTGGTGTATGGAGTTTTTATGGCAAGCCGGAAGCTTAAACAATACTTCCAAGGGCACCCAATTACGGTGGTCAGTTCTGCTCCTTTGGGGGATATCATCCAGAACCGGGAAGCAACTGGCCGGATTGCCAAGTGGGCTATAGAGCTTGGGCCGCATGGTTTGAAGTATGTGCCTCGGACGGTGGTTAAGTCTCAAGCACTTGTTGATTTCATCAATGATTGGATGGAAATGCAAGAACCTGAAGAAAAGCCGGATCACACATATTGGACCATCCATTTTGACGGATCCAGGAAATTGGAAGGCTCGGGGGCTGGAGTCATATTAACTTCCCCACGAGGTGATAAGTTTTGTTATGTTCTCCGCTTAATGTTCCCTTGTACTAACAATGCAGCTGAGTATGAAGCTTTGCTCCATGGTCTCCGGATGGCTAAGGAGATGAATCTAAGTCGAGTTAAGTGCTTCAGTGACTCGGACCTCGTGGCTCAGCAAGTGTCTGGCACTTGGGACTCCAAGGACCCACTCATGGTAGCATATCGTCGTGAGGTGGATATTGTTGCAGGTCATTTTAAAGGCTATCAGGTGGACCACGTGGACCGGCGGAAAATGAAGCGGCGGACGCCTTAAGCCAGCTGGGCTCTCAGCGCAAACCGGTCCTGCCCAATGTTTTTCTGGATGTGCTGCACAACCCGTCGGTCAAGATCCCTGGTGAAGCGGATTTGGCTATTCCTGATCCGGAGGCTCAATTGGTGGCGACTCTTCATGTTATTCCGGATTGGACGCTTCCTTACATGGCGTACAAGAACCGGGGCGAGTTACCAGAGGATGAGACTCTGGCCCGACAGATAATCCGGCGATCCAAGTCCATGATTATTATCAACGGCGAGTTGCATCATTGCAGTGTGTCAGGAGCGTTTCAACGCTGTGTGTCTCCTGAAAAAGGCCGTGAAATTTTGCGTGAGATCCACGAAGGAGATTGTGGTCACCATGCCGGTTCAAAATCTCTGGTGGCTAAAGCGTTTTGCCATGGCTTCTATTGGTTAACTGCTCATCCTGATGCGGAGGATCTGGTCAGACGATGTGATGGTTGCCAAAGGTTTTCAAGACGTGCTCATGTACCGGCCCAAGAATTGAGAATGATTCCAATTACTTGGCCGTTTGCGACTTGGGGGCTGGATATGGTTGGGCCTTTCAAAAGGTCCAAAGATAAGAAGACCCACCTCCTGGTGGTGGTTGACAAGTTTACAAAGTGGGTGGAGGCAGAACCTGTTAGCAAGTGTGATGCGGCCACGGTGGTTCAGTTCATCAAAAAAGTGATTTTCCGGTTTGGCTTTCCACACAGTATCATCACAGATAATGGTACCAATTTGTCCAAAGGTGCCATGAAGGAGTTCTGCGAACGGGAGCACATCCGGCTCGACATTTCATCAGTTTCACACCCACAGTCCAATGGTCAAGCAGAAAGGGCTAATCAACAGATCTTGAGAGGCATCAAGCCCCGGCTCATGGTTCCTTTGCAGAGAACGCCAGGTTGTTGGGTAGAAGAATTACCATCTGTGTTATGGAGCATCAAAACAACACCCAACAGATCAACAGGATACACACCGTTCTTCATGGTTTATGGAGCAGAGGCGGTTCTCCCCAGTGATATCCATCATCATTCACCTTGTGTGATGGCTTATATTGAAGCGGACAACGAGACAGCACGGCAAGATGCTTTGGACCGGTTGGATGAAGAGCGTGACATAGCAGCCGCCCGATCGGCGATTTACCAACAGGATCTTCGTCGTTATCACAGTCGCCAAGTCAGAACCAGAACCTTTCAGGAGGGAGATTTGGTGCTTCGGCTCATCCAATATCAGACTAATATGCATAAGCTATCCCCACCTTGGGAGGGGCCCTTCATGGTCAGCAAGAATCTACACAACGGGTCATACTATCTGATCGATATTCGAGAACATAAGGACTCACGTACATCAGAGGAGGAGACCAACAGGCCGTGGAACATAGCTCATCTTCGGCCTTACTATACCTGAGCCACTGGCTCTACTTATGTACATATTACGATGATGTATATATTATGATTAAAAATAATAAACTGGAACCTTAGCTAAAGTGGGGTATCTGTTCTTTTACATCATGGGTGGTTACACGGAGTTGTTCTAAAGCGGCCTCCGGTTTACCCCTTGAGTTAGCTTTTTAAAAGCATCATGTTATATCACTTGGGGGTTTGGTCGTGTCCGAACCAATACAATACCTTTTGATAGGCGAGAGCCACCAGATCACTTTGGGACTTGGTCACGTCTGAACCAGTCATGCCTCTTGATCGGCCTAAGGCCACAGAATCACTTGGGGGCTTGGTCGAACCCGAACCATTGCCATGCCACTTGTTCGGCATAAATGCCACGGTTTCATTTGGGGACCTGGCTGACTAGAATCATAGTTACACCTATCGGGATCTTGGTCATGTTTGGCCATGGTAACGCCATCTGATCAGCTCGAATAAGCCCCTTTTTTGCAAAACGTTTTTGTCTTTGCCTTTGCTTCACATTTTTCTTTGAAAGATATTTCTTTCTTTTTATTGCGTTTTTTAAACCGACAAAGTTTTAAGCCGGTTTAAACTGTCAATTGACGGAACACGGTTCATTTCAATCTGGAGACTATGTGCCCGGTTTGATCTTTTTTGTTAACATCCTATTATGGAGTAACACGGTGTTTAGTATAACCCGGCATGGTTTACATGGTAAACCGGCATCATATACATATAGGAGCTGCTATCTCCTCCAACAGTGTGGGTTTATAAAACTCCGCTTCAAGATTGGCAAAGCCAACTTCATGCTCAACGATGGCAGGTATTATGTATCTCAAAAATTTGGTCATATACTTAAAAATTTCGGATGTTTTGATTTCATGTATGCAGACATCATATTTCGCCCGACGGTACAACCGCGGTGGCACTTTAAGATTTTTTATTGCAGAAAATACTTTGGAAAGTTCATCACCCAAAGGAAGAGCAAGTTGCAGTAATTATGCATGAAGGCATATCAACATCAACAGTAGCAGCTAGCCTATTACAAGGCAACACGGTGCCCACAATAAGATCATTGTTTTTCGCAAGGGAGAAGCAGTTTTAAACCGGCTTCCGGTTCACGCTTGGCCACCAGCCTGGCTTGATGGTTGTGGATCATCCCGCGCCGCTTCAGCTTCAGTTTCTCTACCCAGCGGCTGGAAATCAACAGTTGTCTAGTCGATTCCCATTAATGCTTGAAAGACAGCTTCATCATGGATCAGCAATGACGGGTCAATATCGGGAGCGTAAGTATGCTTATGGATTGGAGGGATAAGATTTTCCGATTCATGAATTGGTGCAGCTATTCGCTTGTTCTGATTGTCGTATCAGGCTTGATAATGAGACAAGTCTACTTCTTCAGCCAATTGACAAGCTAGCGGACGCACCTCCTGGTTTATTGCTCGCAGATCCGCTTCACCAAACTCTGACCCGTCTTCCTTCAAGCTGGGATAGCCCTGAGCCGCTTCAAATAGATCAAAATCCGGCACCCAAGATTTTGCCCGGATTAAGGCATTGATCGCACCGGTTCGAGCAGCAGATTTCTTCAGTTCTTCAACCCGGGCAGGAAGCACCGACAGTTTCATCAGAGTGTCTTGAATCAAAGTGGGCGCCGGTTTGTTGTGGGATGCAGTACAGATGATACGCTGTGCACCAGTGTACAGTTGTTCAATCAACGTATAGGCAGCTTTCAATTTCTTCCGCACATCTGACCCCAAGTGACCAATGCGTGTCCCTGAAATATCATAAAGGGTTAAACAAACTGGCAGCTCTATAAGACGATAGAATCAATTCAGAAGTCAAACTGGCTTACCAAAGATAGCAGTGGTCATGGCATGCATGTGCCACTTTATGCTGGTCAGTTCATCCGCCACCGGTTTTAGTGCAACTTCGGCATCCTCTGCTCGTTTGATTAAAGCGGACTTTTCAGTGGCCCAATCCGCCCGCTTCTTCTTGAAGCTCTCCTTAAGCTGTTCCATGGCGCTTAAAGCACTGGCTAATTCCTCTTTTGCTTTGGAGGTTTCAGCTTTTTTGGATTTCAGATTTTCTTGGAGATCGGCGACTTGGCTTTCTTTCATCTTCAGCTCAGCCTGCATGCAGACAGTTATATGCTTCAGCAAAATGGTACAAGGACTGAAGTACCAACCACATAACAAGTTATGCCCTTGGCACTTGGGGGCTAATGCATATTTGATTTTCATCTTTCAATTTCTTACAAAGTCCCAAGATCAATACAAGTATTCAACTTGGCACTTGGGGGCTAATGGCTATTTGCTCGTATATATTCTGATGCAGCAATCTCAATCACTTAAAGTCCTGGTTTAACTACGCTAAGTTGAATCGGCCCTTGGGGGCAACATCAGCGAATTTCAAATCATTAAGATTTATATTAGTAAGTCTCGGTTTGAAAGAAGATTACAAACTGGCCCTTGGAGGCTAGGAGAGTCAGCAAGAATTGAAGCATACAAGCAGGAAAGAGCATATCGAAGTTACCTCATATTTATCTTTCATCATGTTAACCAGATCGGCTTCATAGTCACGACTGGTATACAGCCTGTTCAAGTAGCTAGAATGGATATCTTGGGCGTTCAGAGCAGCGTAAGTCGCCAGATCAGCATTCCACTTGCCTTTGCCAAAGGCAGCAAATTCTTCCTTGGTAGTATGTTTGGACAAAGCGACAGGATTGCTTGGCTCTGTATGGCCAATGCCAGTAATGACAACTTCATCATCCTAGGCATCGCCGGTTTGCACTGGGGCTGTTGGCTTGTCAGTAGGTTTGGTTGGACCGGTGGATTTCTCAATCCGGATGGAACTTGTGGGCTGATTGACAGGACTGGATGTATAAATAGGTCTTTCTTCAGCAATAAGATCGTCGTCTTGCTGCGGCGGGTCATTGGGTATATCCTCAGGAATAGCCGCTTCAAGATCTGGTGTTTTGCCCGGTTCGAGGGCGGCATCCTCTTCGGCCGCTTTGTCCAAGCGAGCCTTCTTGCTTGGCCTAGGCTTGGCCCTGAAAGGAATAACAAAATCAAATACAGCATATGTTCCAAGGTAATGTACTGCAAATATTATGATAAGTATAGCTTACCCAAGCACCGTTTTGAGCGGTGGCAGTTGAGTAGCCGATGATTCGCCAGAAGATGAGTGAGAGGTAACCTGGTAATCGGAGTCAGATGGATTAAGAGGTTGACGAAACCAGCCCGCTTTAGGACAAGCACTGACAAGCAAATTAGAGACCTCTGAGCGGTGTTTCCGAACCGGACTGTTCGGTAAACCGGCGGAGGTAACTACCTGGCCGCTGTGTCGGGTGGTGCGACGAGCTTCGTGCTGTTGGGTCTTCATAAGAAATTTGGGATCCAAATAAGCAAGAGGATGAGAAAATTTAACTTTCCGGTTTGCCTGATGGATTTTTAGTGAAGGCAAAGATTCTGAATCGGAAGAGAGAATAATTACCTCTGCAGCATCAGCATGGCTGGCTTCGGCATCATCCTGACAAATATCATTATCAATAAGACGCATGAAAAATAAGCCAAGTGAGCCAAGCCCTACCTCAAGGTCTGGATTATCCACATCATCATCAGGGGCCAGATTAGAGGATGCAGTGGTTCTTTTCCTGTGGACAGTCTTCTTCACAGCTTTAGTCTTTTGCCAGGTTGCTCTTTCCGGTTTGTCTAGTTTTTCTGGTTTCTCCTGCAGCAGTTTCTTGCTCCAAAACGGATCATTGTCCTGGTTACACAGACACTGATATTAAACAATGACCAGATATATCAATAACAGATTCAGCAAAAAGAAAAATCAAAGTCTTACAGCTGGCGGTTTGTTGGTGGCATAGAAGGGAAGCAGGCCGTTTTTAGCACTGATGTGTTCCGGTTCATTCAGCATCTTATTCACCGCCTCCGTGATTTCTTCATCGGTGAGCTGGATGTTGGAACGTCGCAGTGGGTCACCAACACTGCCAGTATACTCGCACATCAAACCGGAGCGCTGACTCAGAGGCAGTATGCTCCATGATATCCAACAGCGAGCAAGATCAACCCCTGTTAAACCATTGGCCATAAAGGCTCTGAGCTTCGACAGTTGAGGAGCATATTTGCTTCTCTCTTGGGCAGTCAACCTTTCCGGAAAGGGGTGAGTATTACTGAGCCGCTCCGGACGAAAGCCAGGCAAGGGATTCTCACCAGCAGGGGAGGTGTCTTTGCAATAGAACCATGTCTGATTCCACTCTTTGGGGTGGCTGTGCAGTTTGGCGTGAGGATATGTGACCTCTTTCCTTTTCTGAATCGCCACGCCACCAAACTCTGCATTGGAGCCGTCAGTAAACTCAGTACGGCGGTTTAGATGGAAAAGGTCTCTGAACAATTCCACAGTGGCCTCCTCTTGAAAGAACGCCTCACAAAGCACTTGGAAGTGACACATATTTGTAACAGAGTTGGGGCCAGTGTCTTGTGGATGGAGTTGGAAATCGGCTAAAACATCCCGGTAAAATTTAGAACCGGGCGGCTTAAAGCCCCGGGCTAAGTGATCTACGAAAACAACGACCTCTCCTTCTTGAGGTGTGGGAGGGCATTCTTTGCCAGGAGCCCTCCAATGGATGGTATGTTTGCTGCCTAAAGCACCAATCAGGACTAAATCGTCCAGTTGAGCCTCTGTGACACGAGAAGGAACCCAATTGCACTCATATACTTGCTTGGCCATGAGGAAATCTACAAGGTAGAAGATCCCGGTTCAAAAATGCATTGATCAAGGTACATTGGTATGTGCAATGTTAAACCGGAGACAGATCTATCTAAACCGGAGTCCTATGAAGCAACAACGTCTGGCGGTTCAACAAGGGGACTAATGGTATATACCGGTTTGGCAATTTTTTCTACAAAGTTAAACCGCCTGGTCTAAACATTGAAGCAGATGAGTAAGTTTACAGAAACAGATTTCACAAGACTTCTCTACAGCGACGGATCTGAAGCAAGTTCAGAAAAGAAGGAAAATATTCAAGGTTCAAAAAAGAACAGTACTAAATCAATGGGCAGAGATACATATAGATCTATGGTCTCGAAGCAGGAAACTGAAGGCAGATGCTAAAACCTACCGCTACGCAGAGCAAGGATCTACAGATGCATCCAGGAGCTAGTATATGAACATGAACAGGTGATGAAAACTGCAAGAACATGAAACCCTAGAACAGATCTGTGTTGAGAAGAGTAGAAGGCTTACCAGAGTTGAGGAAGACATAGAAGGTTGCCGCGGTGCTCTGGTGCATTCAGGTTGATGCAGCGGCCAAGGTTGGTGCAGAAGTTGACGGCGGCGGCTGAGCTCCGAGGCTGGCGACGCGAGGAAGACGAAGAAGAAAGGCACGAAGGGGAGAAAAGAAATGACCCTTCGGTCCTATTTATAAGGCAAAGGGACATGTGTCAGGCGCGACAATCAAGGGGCCATGAAACAGAGCTGTCGCCTCGATTTCCGCAGATCTATTAAACAAGGAAGCATAATGGATAGCTTCGTTATGACAGGTGATGTCACTCCGGTTTACAACGACCAGAGAAGATGACATCACGGCGGTTCAACAAACTACAAGAAGATATTGAAGATGAAGATTTTTGCTAAAGGATTGACATGAACATGTTCAAATCAATCTGGGGCCTAATGTTGGGGATATTACTACTAGGAGTAAACCGGCCTACCTAGGCCGGGTTAACTTCGTCGGTCGTTAAGTATATTAAAGCCCAAGAAGGCAGATGAGGGCTCAAAGCCCATGGTCGGTTCAAAGCCTGTAGCCGTAAACCGACGTTAGTAGTTAAACTTGTATTGTAAGTTAGGAATAAGTAGAGACCAAACCGGACACATCTATGAGCCGGTATTGGGACTTTGTGAACCGACGGGCGTCACCCGTGTGTATAAGGGGACGACCCGGCGGCGGTTCAAGGACGACAGACAACAACTCGAGACATAGGTGAAGCTTGTTTGCTCCCTAGTCATCGAAACCCCATCAATACCATCACAACTAGACATAGGCTTTTACCTTCATCGAAGGGGCCGAACTAGTATAAACTCTCTCGCGTCCCTGTGTCCGCTTTAACCCCTTCAAGCTAACCCGTCGCGATGGCTCCACGACTAAGTCCTTCCTCTAGGACATCTGCCGGGACAAAACCACGACAGTTACCGTTTTGTGAAAAGCCAATTTTTCCCTACTGCAAAGGAATAAATTTTATTTAACTATCATGGTAGTTGTTAAACATTGAGAATGGTTGACAGCACCCTCAATCCCAAATCATCATTAAACAAAACCCAACAAAATTAATTTTTAGAGTAACATGTTGAGATTCACATGATAATCCAAGTACTGGATACTCAAGCTGTCCATAACCGGGGACATGGCTAACCATGATTAGTTTATACACTCTGCAAAGGTTTGTGCACTTTTCCCCACAAGACTCGATCGCCTCTGTTTGGTTTCTTGCACTACATGGTGTTTGAGAAACGGATGACCGAGACATAGTCTTTCAGAAGCGCTAGCACCTTACGATGGATAGACCGTTACACCTACTTTCCCCTACATCTGCTAGTCTACCCTGTAAGAGTTCGCATGACTTAATCAACTATGCTAGAGCCCATAATAGCTTGTGGCTGCACACGGAAGTTTCTAGTATGAAAAATCTCATGATCCCTTTGGGCCTGGGTGGCGGTCCATAAAGAAAAACAGGCAATCCTGGAATACCCAGGTACCTCAATCCACCCAGATGTGTGTTTAAGTTGCCACCTTAGATAAACCATTCATTAATAAACTCACATCTGTCATGGATATCACTCACAACAATCCACGTCTACTAGCATAGCATGACATAATACGCAACGTAGAAGTAACTCCCAAAGGTTTGAAAATAAACAGGTAATAGGTACTACCTCAACTACTTCCCATCCCACAATTTAATTAGATCCTAATCATGCAATGTTTGAGGATTGATCTAATGCAATAAAACTGGGTGGTAGGAGGTATGATCAAAGTGTTACTTGCCTTGCTGATGATCCGCGAAACCTAGAGATTCGAAGTAACAGGCGGCGCACTCCGGGTATTCTATCGCAGACAAACAAACAAGCATACAATAAGTATTCATCTAATGCACGGGTAAAACTCAAATAAGAGATCTAGCCTGAAGGTTCAACTTAAGAACTCCGGTTTGCAAAAAAAATCAAATCAAACGAAGCAACGAAAGTCAAACGGCAAAAGAAACAAGCTTCGTTTACTATTCTGAATCTAGGGCAATTTTTACAGTGGCAAAAACTTGTTTAAGTTGGTTAAACGGATAGATGGTCTCGAGACGAAACTCCAGGCGCTTGAATTGCCTGATTCCGATAAACGAGCGAAAAGTTATACTAAAACGAAAATCGGATGAGGAATCGCGATCAGAAAAATCGCGGATTTAATCCGAGAAAAAGAAAAACGACGAACGTTCGCTAGAACGAACGAACGGACGAACGCTCGCTAAATAAATAAACCGGAAAAACCGATCTATTTAAAAAACCGAAACTAAAAAATAAAAACGCGACTTCTTTTTTCTTTCTTTCTTTTTTTTCTTTTAAAAAAACGGGCGGCGAAAACGAGGTTGACCTCGGGCGGCGGGTCCGGCGGCGGGCGGCCGCGGCTGATTAGGGTTTCGGGCGCGGTGGGCTGGCGGCTCGGGTCGGGCGGTTTGTAAAGGCTGCCCCCGGGCGGAGTCCCGCTCGGGTACGGCCCAAAGTCGGTTCGCGTTTTTTTATTATTCCATGCAGAAAAATAAATAAAAGAAATACTAAACGGACTCCAAAAATCCTGAAATAAATTTTCCCGGGCTTCTAAAATCAAGCCGCACAAGGTGAACAGTTATTTGGGGCCTAAATGGAATTTTGAAAAACACACATTTTTCCTAAATTCAAATAAAATACCGAAAAACTCAGAAATAAAATCTTATTTGATTTTATTATTAAATCCTCAATATTTCTTTATTTTGGGAAAGTCATTTTATTCCCTCTCTCATATTTTTGTAATAGAAATAATTGATGATAAAATAATTAAAATCAAATGATCCTATTCGCAAAATTTGAGAAAACTCAAATCTGAAAATAACGAAATCCCCAACTCTCTCCGTGGGTCCTTGAGTTGCGTGGAATTTCTAGGATCAAAACCAAAAGCAAATAAATTATGATATGCAATGATGGTCTAATGTGTAACATTCCAAATTGAAAATTTGGGATGTTACAGCAATGTAGTGAAAGTACGAAGACTATCAGCAGCTAGGTAGTACGGATAATAATGGAAGACAGTATGAAGCCAAACAGGTAATAGTCTTCACATAGTGAAGTCAATCAGATCAGACAGGTAAGTAATGACTTCATGAAGACAAACGGAAAAGTAAAGGGAAGTGGGGGATAGAACCAGTTGCTTGGTGAAGACAAGGATTTGGTAGACCAATTCTAGATGTTGTGAAAATTGTACGTCTGGTTAGGGAGGCTGAGATTGAACTTAGAAGACCGCATCTTCACCTTATTCCCCTTGAGCTAAGGACACCCAGTCCTCTCCCAATCACTCTGGTATGTCTTCAAGGTAGACTTCCAAACCTTCACAGACTTCGTTCACCGATGATCCACAATGACTCTTGGATGCTCAGAACGCGACGCCTAACCGACTGGAGGATTCATAGTCCTCAAGTGTATCAAATCTTCAGGTCACGTAGACAGAAAGACTTCAGTCATGCCTAACACTCTTTGGCTCTGGGTGTTTTGGGTTTGTCCTCACAAGGATCTCTCTCTCTCTCTCAAGGACTTTGGAGGTGGGTTGCTCTCAAATGACAAAAGTCGTGCACTAACTCTGAGCAGCCACCAATTTATGGTGTAGGGGTGGGCTATTTATAGCCACGAGGCAACCCGACATGATATGTCTGAAATGACCCTGGGTCACTAAGGAACCGACACGTGTCCAATGGTCGGATTTCAAACACACGCGGCAGCTTGACTTGGGCTACAAGTAAAGCTGACTCATCCAGCTCTGGATAAGATTTACTCTCATTGTCTTTGCTCGAAGACATAGGATTTTGGTTGAGCATCACATCATTCGCTTTGACTTTGTTCACTTGGACCCCACTTAATAGTACAGTGGTTCAAATGACTCAATAATGAAGGAAAGGAAACTACGAAACAACTATGTCTTCGTACTCCATAGTCTCCAAGTGAATGTCTTCACATGTCATAATCTTCGTCGTGAATGTCTTCACGAACCACCATTGTCTCCAATGTCTTCACACATTTTTAGGGGTCATCTCTGGTAGGTAAACCGAACCAATAAGAACTACTACCTGTGTTATCCTACACTTCTCACAAACACATTAGTCCCTCAACCAAGTTTGTTGTCAATAATTCAAAACCAACTAGGGGTGGCAATAGATGCACTTACAGACAGCACCATAAATAAAATATACAATCATACCAACCAAGATCATGATTAACCTACCGGACAAAACGGATCTACTCAAACATCATAGGGTAGCCAAATATCATTGGGAAACAATATATGGAGTTGAGCATCATGTTTAAGTAGAGATTATAGTGGGGATAAAGGGTGTTACACCTCTTCATAGAGGGGGAGAGAGTTGGTGTTGACGGTAGCAAGATTGTTGATGTAGATAGCCATCACGATCCTAGCCCTGGCAGCACTCCAGTGCCACCAGGAGAGAGGGGGAGACAGCCCCCCTCCTTCTTATTCTTCCTTGGCCTCCCCCCTAGATGGGAGGAGAGTTCCCCCTCTAGTCCATGGCCTCCATGACGGCGGAGGGGCGAGAGCCCCTCCGAGATTGGATCTCCCTCTCTGTTCTCATCTATTTCGCACTCCCCAGATCTGGCCCTTCACGGATTCTTAAATTCCCGAAGATTCGTAACTCCGATTGTGCTGAAATTTTTACATGGTTTTTTTCCATAAATTATCGTTCTTGCACCATAAGAAGGGCCCCAACCGACCTTCGAGGAGGGCACAAGATACCTGGGCGCGCCCTGGTGGGTTGTGGGCACTGTGGGCCCCCGTTTGCGTTGATTCCACCTCCCAAAAATCACATATATTCAAAAATAATTCTCCGTAAATTTTTATCGCGTTTGGACTTCATTTGATATGGATTTTCTGCGAAACAAAAAACATGCAACAAACAGGAACTGGCACTAGGCACTGGATCAATAGGTTAGTCCAATAAATCATATAAATTGTTGCCAAAAATATGTAAAAGTTGCATAATATTGGCATGAAACAATCAAAAATTATAGATATGACGGAGAGGTATCATCATCCCTAAGCTTAATTCCTGCTCGTCCTTGAGCAGGTAAATGATAAAAAATATAATTTTTTGTGTGGAATGCTACCTAGCATAAACTTGATCATATATCTAATCATGGCATGAATATTAAGACATAAGTGATTCAAAACAATAGTCTATAATTTGACATAAAGAAATCAATACTCACGCATCCCAATAAACAATCATGTCTTTCATAATATCAATGCTAAAGGAAGCTATCCCTATAAAATCGTATAGTCTTATCAGGCTTTGTCTTCTTAACACAAATTATTTATCATGCACAACCCCGATGACAAGCCGAGAAATTGGTTCATACTTTTTAACGTGCTTCAGTTTTTTAAACCCTCACGCAATACATGAGCACAAGCCATGGATATAGCACTAGGGGTGGAATAGAGTATGATGATAGGGGTAAATATAA
Source organism: Triticum urartu (assembly GCF_056163025.1). Taxonomy (NCBI): domain Eukaryota; kingdom Viridiplantae; phylum Streptophyta; class Magnoliopsida; order Poales; family Poaceae; genus Triticum; species Triticum urartu. The sequence continues at coordinate 385,652,828 of NC_141873.1, read as the reverse complement.
AGAAGACAAAAAGTAGAAAGTCTCACACCGACGCAGCTAACCAACTGGCTATGGGGATGCCCATCAATTGATATCAATGCGAGGAGTAGGGATTGCCATGCAACGAATGCACTAAGAGCTATAAGTGTATGAAAGCTCAATATGAAAACTAAGTGGGTGTGCATCTAATCCTATAATGAAAAATTCCCACTAGTATATGAAAGTGACAGCATAAGAGACTCTCCATATGAAAAACATGGTGCTACTTTCAAGCACAAGTGTGGAACTTGCATGCCCCTTCTCTCTTTATTTCTTTTTTCTTGTGTTTTTCTTTCTTTTCTTCTTTTTCTTTTTATTATTTTCTCTCTCTCATTGTCCAGAGTCTCATCCCGACTTGTGGGGGAATCATAGTCTCCATCATCCTTTCCTCACTGGGGCAATGCTCTAAAAATGAATAATGATGATCATCACACTTCTATTTACTTACAACTCAATAGAAATAAAAATTACAAGTCGATACCTATAACAAAGAATGACTCTATATGAATGCCTCTGGCAGTGTACCAAGATGTGCAATGATCTAGCATAACAACGATATCAAAAAACGAACAAGCCATGGAAATATCATGCTAGCTATCTGATACGTCTCCGTCGTATCTATAATTTTTTATTGTTTCATGCCAATATTATACAAATTTTACATACTTTTGGCAGGTTTTATATGATTTATTTGGACTAACTTACTTATCCAGTGCCCACTGCCAGTTCCTGTTTGTTGCATGTTTTTGTTTCGCAGAAAATCCGTATCAAACAAAGTCCAAACGCAATAAAACTTTAAGTAGAATTATTTTGGAATATATGTGATTTTTAGGAGGTGGAATCAACGCAAATGGGGTCCCACAGTGCCCACAACCCACCAGGGCGCGCCAGGCACCCCCTGGAGCGCCCAGGTGTCTTGTGCCCTCCTCGAAGGTCGGTTGGGGTCCTTCTTCTAGCGCAAGAAAGATAATTTTTGGAAAAAATCATGTAAAAATTTCAGCGCAATCGGAGTTACGGATCTCCGGCAATTTAAGAAACTGTGAAGGGCCAGATCTGGGGAACACGAAACAGAAGAGAACAGACAGGGAGATCCAATCTCGGAGGGGCTCCCTCCCCTCCGCCATGGAGACCGAGAACCAGAGGGGGAACTCTTCTCCCATCTAGGGGGAGGCCAAGTAACACTACAAAAAAACACATCCGTGACATTTTGGGCCGAACGAATTTTTTTCCTGTCATACTTATGACACTTCTATGACGATAACTATGACAAAACCCGGTATCATCATAGATGTGGTGGGCTCCTACTTCTATGACAAAAAATCATGATAGAAAATGGGCTTTTCGTCCTGGGCAGGCCGGAGACGCGGCTGCATGACATTCTTTGGGCCGTCCATGACGGAAAAAACCGTGGTAGAAGCGAGGGCGCGGAAAATATTGGGGAGTTTCCTGTATGGTGGGTGGTCGGGGGCCGAGCGTTGCGCGTTTCTCTCGTACGTACATACGTACGCGCGTGTGTGCGAGGCATTGCGCTCTAACTGAACCCGAGCGAGGCATTGGGCTCTAACTGAACCCGAGCGATTGCACTGCAGACTACGCATTATTGAACCCGAGCGATCGATCGATGGCTGTTAACTGAACCCGATCGAGTGATTCCTTCTCTACTGCTGCTAACTGAAGCCGATCGATGCTGCCTCTAGATGAACAGTGAGCGTTGTTGGGGGGGTTTGGATGAACAGTTCCCGGTGAGGGTTGGATGAACAGGAACCTGTGGTAGTAGAGGTCGTTGCCGCTGGATGAACAGTACCCTGATCGATCGAGCCGGTGGATGAACAGGACCCCGTGGAGGGCTGGATGAGCAGGACCCCATGGAGGGCTGGATGAACATGACCCCATGGAGGGCTGGTTGAACAATAGCCGGTGGAGGGATGGTTGAATAGTAGCCGGTGGAGGGCTGGATGAACAATAGCCCGTGGAGGGGTGGTTGAACAGGACCCCGTGGAGAGGGCTGGTTGAACAGTAGCCGGTGGAGGCTGGATGAACAGGAGCCCGTGGATGAACATTCACGGGTGGAGGCTGGAGGAGGTCGGTGGTGGATGAACAGTAGCCTGTGGAGGCTGGAGGAGGTCAACGGTGGAGATGAACAGTATTCCCTGGAGTCCCGTTTTGCGGTACGCCACACCCCTCCCGATGAACAGGACCCCCGTTTCGACCGTAGCGCTCCAACACAAGTCTGTTTCCTCCATTTTGCGGTACGCCACACCCCTCCCGGTCAACAGGACCCCGTTTCAACTGTAGGAGGTCCAACAGAAGTCTGTTTACTCCGTTTTGTGGTACGCCAGACCCCTCTCGATGAGCAGGATCCCGTTTCCACCATGGCCGGTCGAACACAAGGCTGTTTCCTCCGTTCTGCGGTACGCCAGGCCTCGTTTCCATCGCATGTTCCATCCAAGCCGGTTGGCTCTCGATGAACAGCACGCGTTCCGTTGCCTCCCGATGAACAAGACGCATTCCGTTGCCTCCCCATGAACACGACGACGGTGCAACTTCTCCGTTCCGACCCAGCCATGTACACGAGCCCTGGCCATACGTATGCGCGAGTAGGCGTTCGAGACCCCGCCTGTATGTACGTATGTGGACATATTTTCTTTCTTTCACCCTGGCCGTTGTACGTACGTGTACATGCTACGTGCGCGCCTCTACTACGACACGTGCGCGCCTCTACATCGACCAGTATGTACGTACTCGTTTGCGACCAGAATGACAAAGCTACGTACGCTTCGACCAGGTGGGTCCCGACTGTCAGGCACTTCCTTGCGTGTGAAGATGTAGCTGGTGAGTCCCAGTAGTCAGGGGGGTGAATCATTTTTTTGCCCGTAATATGGACGCACTTCCTTGCGTGCGAAGATGTAGGTGGTGGGTCCCAGCAGTCAGGGGGGAAACTTTTTTTCGCAAAATACGATGGCCCGTTCGGTGGGTCCCTGCTGTCAGGTGGAGGAATAATTATTTTTCGCGTAATAAGGAGGCACTTCCTTGCTGCGGCCATGGACCCAACTATCAGCCTCTCCACATACAGTACTCTTCCGATGGAAGTCGGTCGTTGACCACGCAACGCCGAGAGCACCAAGGCGGTGGACTGTCACGACCGGCTTTCCAATAAAATATTTATTGAGAAACCAATCTTTTGAGTCCAGTATGAGAAAAATTCTCCTTACCGGTAGACAAATTCTTGATACAATAAGCCAGTAGCATAAAATATATTACAGGGTCGAGCTACGGCAGCTCAACCAAATTATTACAAGCACGCCAATAATTATACATAATGGCGGACATGACACGGTGGTGTGGAGGCATACTACTGACTCGAGGATAGGGCGGTGGTGGAAAAACACAGCGGGGAGTGGGATACATGACTCTAAAACTGGCATCTCATCAAGCGTCGAGGTGAGGCTCGATGAATTTATTTTGTAGCGGAAGCGGATATAATATAGTGACCAAATCCAGGGTCGCACGAGACTGACTGGGATTCCTCTAGGCGTCGGACTCGCTATCGAACTCTTCATCCATGAGATCGCCTTCGTCAGCATCTGGCCAAATCAACAAGCCAGTGAGTACTTTGAAAGTACTCGCAAGACAGTTCGGACATGAGATATAATAAATGCAGGCATGAATATGTCACGATTAATTCACCAATGTATATTCAAAAATTAGCATAGCGAAGTAAGTAAAAGGGAAACGGCGGTAGTCCGCCTGAAGTCCCAACATATCATAAATAAAAACCGATCGGGTGTCTGAAGCAACGCCTCGAAAGGTGAACAAATAAAAATAAGGAAATGATGCCACAGCCGGACGTCTGAGCGACATCATAGAAAGGGCTTTTAAAAGAAATGCCACAGTCGGACGTCTGAGCGACATCACAAAAAGGGCTTTTAAAAGAAATGCCACAGTCGGACGTCTGAGCGACATCACAGAAAGGGCTTTAAAAGAAATGCCACAGTCGGACGTCTGAGCGACATCACAGAAAGGGCTTTAAAAGAAATGCCATAGTCGGACGTCTGAGCGACATCACAGAAAGGGCTTTAAAAGAAATGCCACAGTCGGACGTCTGAGCGACATCACAGAAAGGGCTTTAAAAGAAATGCCACAGTCGGACGTCTGAGCGACATCACAGAAAGGGCTTTTATTCACAAGTAAATAATACTCATAATCAACATTCAATTCATAAAAATAAACGGGTTAGTCCATCCACAGGAATAATCATTTAACCGGAATTAGCACTCATACGATTCACCGGAGTCTCTGTCATCAAAACTGACACTTGTCAGGATAAGATAATACTGAACTTGGACATGGAATAGATGATTCAAGGAATATATGACTCTGCAGAGGTTGTACAAAAATTTCCCACAGCCAACGGATTTCCGTAGTCACGAAGGACTAGTTCCATTTACGGTATTTCGGAAGAAACACAGCTAACCAGTACACACCCATCCTACCTCTCGATGCTAGGAATCACCCTAGACATCGTCCAAGAAAAACTTTTGAGACGGGGAGATCACAATCTCGAATAGCATGGGATCAAATTTATATACGCGCGCTCTAAGGGGTGCCCCCCTCTCGGTCCCAACCGGAAACACCCATGCCCCCTGACCGGATGACTGGCTTTAATCCAGGGCCATGGAACCATCATCCCGGCCTCTCCTTTTGGTGTGTACCAGGAAAGCGGTTTGCAACTTACTAAACCATATTCCTTGCGGAAAACATGTGGTAGTACAGGGAAGGAAATGGGAGGAACTGGACCGATACGGCTTGACACTGCAGTCACTTAGCCTGGCATAAGACTGGCATGCTACAACACTGCCATCTTACCCATCCTCATGCCAACACATGGCCATTCATATTCGCATCCATCCACTTATGGATCATCGGACTCACTTACCTCAACAATGCATGGAAATAACGTTCATCGGTATGCTGATCAACATGCCATGAGACTAACTAAAATGCAAAACATGCTAAGACACTCATCATATCAAAAGTTCAAACATGCTTGCCTGGTTCGGAGTAGTCGGAGCCTAGCTCGGTGAAGTTCGCGGCTCCGTTACCTCCTTCGGTATCTACGGTATAAAGAAATACATGCGCTATCGTAAATACCAAGAGGTGCACAGAAAGTTATACCAAATATTTTTCAAATAAATATGATAAAAACTAGACAAAATTCTAAAGAGGACAGAAAAAGAATCACTCAAAAATTCCTTTCTGTTAAAAAGTTATAAGGGTTTTAATCCAGGGACTCATCCGTAATGAAACAGAAAGTTTCCAGGGGCTAGTTTATAAAAACAGAAAACGCTTCGGCAGAAACTACGCCAGCCCAAAGGGAAAGCGCATTTGGCAGAAGGCGTTTTCAGAAAACGCTTCGTTTAGAAAGGACAGAGAGGCTGACAGCGGGTCCCACTTGTCATGTTTGAAAATTCAAAAAGGGCGGCGGAGAACGACGGTGCCCGAGAGCCGCGGTGGTCGCCGGTGGCGATCCACGGCGAGGCAGGGGGATCGGAGAGTACCTTCGTGATCAGTGCACCCTTCCGCGTCTATGGGTGGTGGTGGTGGTCGCCGGTGAGCACCACGTCGACGGCGAGCTTTGCTCCGGCGGACGGCGGTTCGGGCGTGGATGGAGCTCGTCGGAGAGGACTGCAAAGGCCAAATTGATGAGGGGGTTAGAGTACTGGGTGTGAGAGAGGGCTACGGACGAGGTTTGGGCGCCGGATATGGCCTCATCGGAGCGAATCGTGGTGGAGGCCGAGGCGGATCGGGGCGGCCGGAGTTGGGGGAGGAGACCTCCTCGAGGTCCTCCGGGTGGCTTGGCAGAGCCTTGGTGAGGTGTGGTGATGATGCGTGCACGAGGGTGAGCTCGGGAGCCCTTTATATAGGCGGTCCGAGGCGGTGGCCGTGAACGGGGGTCTCCGGTGACGATTACGGCGGCGCAGGGCTTGGTCGGGGTAATTAGGACGTTGTGCGTCATCGTGGAGGTCCACGGTTCCGTTTTGGTGCTAATCGAGCTGGAGTTTGGTGCTTTGGGGGTGAGTTCGACAGAACGGGGCGGCGCGGGCCCGTCGGCGGCAGGGAGCGCGTCCCGTGCTTGCCGGCCACGGTGGCGGTGCCACGGGCGTGCGCTGGCACGCATGAGGCCACGCGGAGAGCAGAGGGGCGATGGGCAGCGCGGAACAGCGTTCTGCCGTGGTGTGCCTTCTGTCGGCCGCCACGGGAGGTCCCGACGCCGTAGAAGACGCCGGCGAGGGCGGGCCAGCGCGCCACCGACGCCAGGAAGACTCCACGCACGCGTGTGAAGCTCCGGACAAGAGGGAGGGGCTGCGAGCATCGAGCCAAGCGTACTGTGAGCTTGTGACTGAACTCTGAAGAAAACGACACTGTAAAACTGAATTTTACTGAACTCTACTGAAAATGCAAAGAACAGTGCAGCTCAGGTGTTCGACAGAATGCTTTTGGCATCTAGGGATTTTTCCTTGAGCTGAAATTTGGTGGAGTGGCTTCTCATTGCTCTAGTAGGCTGCATGATTTTTGGTGGAATTTTTGGAGGAGTGTAGATATGAATTTCACCAAATTTGGCAAATCTGGTCCAAACTTGCAGAGACTGAATTTTGAAAATTTTGAAAAGGGGAGGAGTGGATCAAGATGGTCCTGGGTTGTGGGTTCAAAGGACTATCCAGGAGAGTTGGTTTGAGGTAAAAACTCAAAAGCAAAAGGGTACTTGCTTTGAAAACCACTCGGGCTCCAAATAAATGGCAGAAAAGTTTTGGGAGATAAAATAATTGAAATAAAATCCAAAAACTTGTTTGGACTTGTTGAGATAGAGAAGTTAGATTGTCCAAAGGTGGAGGGAGGGGTTTTGAGAAGTTTTACTATAGGAGACATGGTAAAACCATGGGTGGTTTTCAAAAAGAAAGAAGTCCCAAAACTCCTAGGGTTTCTTTATTTTCTTTTTGAAAATAAATAAGTTTGAGAGGGTAACAACCAGAAGGAAAAGCTCCCAAAAACTTTAACACCAAATTTGAAAGGGAAAAGAAAAGCCTTGCCAAAGGAAAGGAAGTTTTTAAGAAGAAGGATTTCTGGAAAAGAAATATTTTTTTAAAATCCCTCTCTTAAAAATCCAACAAAGTTTTTGATAAAAACCAAATTAAAATTTTTGGAGTGTCACAGCACCTACCCCCTTAGGAAAAATCTCGTCCCCGAGATTTCAGCTTATCCTTAAATAAGTGTGGATGCTCTGCCTGAAGAAAATCCTCTCTTTCCCAAGTTGCTTCACTGTCGGTGTGATTGCTCCACTGGACTTTGTAAAACTTGATGGCCTTCTGTCGGGTCCTCCTTTCAGACTCCTCTAATATTTTTACTGGGCGTTCCCGATAAGTGAGGTCTGGCTGCACGTCAATGTTCTCATGGGATACTTGCTTCTCTAGTTTGCTTACGCACTTCCTTAATTGAGAGACGTGGAACACGTCATGGATGTCGGACAAGTATTCGGGTAAGTCTAGCTGGTAGGCTACAGTGCCTCTTCGTGCCACTATGCAGAATGGTCCAATGAACCTTGGTGCTAACTTTCCTTTAATCTTAAACCGTTGTAGTCCCCTCATGGGTGATACTCGTAGGTACACAAATTCACCGGGTTCAAAATTGACCCCACGATGTTTCTAATCGTAATAGCTCTTCTGTCGGCTTTGAGCGGTCTTGAGTCGGTCCCTGATTAGCTTGACTTTTTCCTCGGCTTCTTTGAGCATGTCTGGGCCGAAGATACGGCTGTCTCCGGTCTCTGACCAATTTAGCGGGGTACGACACCTCCGTCCGTATAGGGCTTCAAAAGGTGCCATTCGCAGGCTGGCCTGGTAGCTGTTGTTATATGCGAACTCGGCATATGGCAGACTTTCCTCCCAACTGGTTCCATAGGTGAGGACACATGCTCTCAGCATGTCTTCTAAAATTTGGTTTACGCGTTCAGTCTGTCCATCAGTCTGGGGATGGTAGGCTGTACTGAAGGCCAATTTAGTTCCCAGAGCCTGTTGTAAATGATCCCAGAATTTCGAGACAAATTGAGTGCCTCGGTCGGATATTATAGTCTTCGGGACTCCATGTAGACAAACTATACGGGAGAGATAAATCCTGGCAAGCTTCTGAGTGTTGTAGGTTGCCTTCACTGGAATAAAATGTGCCACCTTGGTTAATCTATCGGTGATGACCCATATGGCATCATTCCCGTGTCGTGACCGAGGTAGTCCGACAATAAAATCCATCCCTATTTCATCCCATTTCCACTCAGGTATTTTGTTTGGTTGCAGTAGTCCGGCTGGTCTCTGATGTTCAGCTTTTATGCGTTGACAAGAATCGCAACATGCAACGAATGTGGCTATGTCCCTCTTCATACTGTGCCACCAAAATCTTTCCTGAATATCCTTATACATTTTGGTTCCTCCAGGGTGGATTGAATATGGAGTGGTGTGTGCTTCAGCTAGGATTTGTTGTTTGAGGTCTTCTATGTTTGGCACACAGAGTCTGTCATACCGTAATATTCCATCATCGCCTATGATGAACTCCGAGGCCTTGCCCATACTCACCTTTCTTTTAATTCCTTCAATACTGGGGTGACCGGGCTGAGCTTCTTTAATTCTCTCCACAAGGTCGGGCTTTATTTCCAAGTTTGATATGGTGCCTTCCGCGATCATTAACAGGTTGAGTTTGGCAAATTCTTGTTGGAATTCAGGCCTTAAGCTTTGCAGACTATTTTCGTCGGAGCTGGGGTTCCGACTAAGAGCATCGGCCACTACATTTGCTTTTCCTGGATGATAGTGGATACCAACATCATAATCCTTTACCAATTCCAACCAGCGTCGTTGCCGTAAGTTTAGTTCTGGCTGAGTGAAAATATATTTAAGACTCTTATAGTCCGTGTAAATTTCACATCGATTCCCAAGCAAGAAATGCCTCCATTCCTTAAGTGCATGAATAACTGCTGCCATTTCTAAGTCATGAGTGGGATAATTTTCCTCATGCTTGCGGAGTTGTCGTGAAGCGTACGCGACAACCTTGCCTTCTTGCATCAACACGCATCCGAGACCCTTTCTGGACGCATCACAATACACTTCAAAATTCTTGTGTATGTCGGGTACAATTAATACCGGTGCTGTAGTTAGTTTCCGTTTTAACTCTTGGAAACTCTTCTCGCAGGCTTCTGTCCATTCAAATTTCTTGTCTTTCTTGAGTAACTGCGTCATTGGCTTGGGTAGGGTGGAGAATCCTTCAATAAATCTGCGGTAATATCCTGCCATTCCCAAGAAACTTCGTACGTCTGTCACGCTGGCTGGTGCCTTCCAGTCAAGTATGGCCCTGACTTTCTCTGGGTCCACTGCGATACCGTCTTGGGTCAGCACGTGGCCTAGAAAGCCTACTTGTCTTAGCCAAAATTCGCACTTGCTGAACTTGGCATACAATTGGTGTTTTCTGAGTTCTCCTAGCACAATCCTGAGATGTTCCGCGTGCTCTTCTGGTGTCTTGGAGTATACTAGAATATCGTCGATGAATACCACAACGAACTTGTCCATATACTTCATAAATACTTTGTTCATGAGGTGAACAAAATATGCAGGGTATTAGTTAGCCCAAAAGGCATAACTGTGAACTCATATAGTCCATATCTGGAGGTGAAGGCTGTTTTGGGGATATCTTCTGTTCGTACTTTTAATTGATGATATCCTGACCTTAAGTCAATCTTTGAGAATACCTTGGCCTGAGCGAGCTGATCAAATAAATCATTTATTCGTGGCATCGGGTATTTGTTCTTGACTGTGACCATGTTAAGTGCTCAGTAGTCTATGCATAATCTCAGTGTTCCATCTTTCTTTTTGCCAAATAAAATTGGTGATCCCCAAGGTGAGGAGCTGGCTCGAATGTATCCCTTGTCCAGTAATTCCTTTATTTGTTTCTTCAACTCAATCAATTCGGATGGTGCCATTCTGTATGGTTTCTTGTATATGGGGGTGGTTCCCGGTGCTAGCTCAATGCTGAATTCTATTTCTCGGTCCGGTGGCATGCCTGGTAGTTCTTCGGGAAATACATCTGGAAATTCACATACCACTGGAACCTTGCTTAACTCAGAAACGTCCACCTTATTCAATCTCGGCTGCCGGTGTATTTTTCTTTCCTTGGATGATACTTTTATTGTCTTCCCGTGGTGGTGCGTGAGAATTACGGTCCGGTTCAAACAGTCAATAAAACCTTTGTTGGTGGTTAACCAGTCCATCCCTAGGATGACATCCAGTCCTTTATTTTCCAACACAATAAGATTGGCATAAAATCTCAATCCTTCAAACTCAATAACCACATTCTGACAGTAACTCTGAGTAACTTGCTGAATCCCAGGGGACTTGATGATCATGGATTTTTCCAAGGGAAACATCAAAAAATTATTTTGCAAGGCAAAACTTTTCGAAATGAATGAGTGAGAAGCTCCAGAATCAAACAAAACCGTTGCAGGTATTGTGTTGACAGGAAATGTACCGAGTACGATATCCGGAGCGTTTTGTGCTTCCTCTTTGGTTACGTGGTTTAGATGACCCTTCCTGTGGTTGTTGTTGGGGTTGAAATTGTTGCGCTTGGGCGCTGAATTATTTCCACCATTGTTTGGCTTCAGGGTCGAGTCCCTTGGCTTGGGGCACTGTTTGGCGTAGTGCCCTTCTTCTCCACAAGCGTAGCAAGTAACGCCTGGGCGATATGTGAATTCTTTGTCCCTTGCATGGAAATTCTTGGTTGAGCGTGAGATGTTTGTCGTAGGCTTGTGTGTCCCACCTTTCTGAAAATCTGTCCTGCTTCGGTGGTTGCGCGCAAAAGTAGTCTGGTCTCTTTTTCGCTTGCGTAAATCCTCCAAGCTACGTCTCTCATTTTCCAGAGTGATAGCTTTGTCCACTAGTGTCTTAAAATCTGGAAAAGTGTGAACGACCAGTTGGCATTTAAGCGCGGGCGTCAGACCGTCAAGGAATTTCTCCATCTTCTTGCTTTCAGTCATATGTTCTTCATTGGCGTAGCGGGACAATAGATTAAATTGAATGTGGTATTCTGACACTGTCACGTTCCTTTGTTTGAGATCTTCGAACTCTCTTTTCTTGATTTTCATAATACTCTTGGGAATGTGTGCACCACGGAAACCTTCCCTGAAATCATCCCAGGTTATGTCATTTTCATTGGGATGCATGTGCAGAAAGTTCTCCCACCATGATGCAGCTGCTCCTGTAAGATAGTGCGGAGCATATAATACCTTCTCGAGATCTGAACATTTTGCAATAATTAATTTCCTCTCCATATCTCGAAGCCAATCCTCGGCCTCAAGAGGTTTGTCTGTATGAGAAAATGTTTGGGGGCGTGTCTTCTGAAGCTCAGATAACTTGGATTGCTGCTGATACTGTCCATGGTGACTCCCCATGTTGATGACTTGGTTCATCATTTCACGATGTTGTTGCTGACTCTGTTCATAAAGGCGGCACATTTGGGAGAGTGCCGTTTCACTGTTCTGCTGACTTGACTGCCCTTGTGTGAAATTGTTGCCTGGTTGAGTGTCATAATCTCCCTCTGGCGGAGTAGGCATGGAGCGAGTCCAAGGACGAGACATTTTTCACTGTGGGGATATATTTTTCAAAACTCATAAGAAAAGCGAAAATGGTCGTAAAACAAATCCAAGAAAATCGCACAAGGATGGCAAATAATTTAAATGACCAAGGTCGCTTAAGAAAACAGATTGATTTGCGCACGGAGAAGGACTGCTCATTACATATCTTACACGCGGGCGATAATTATACAATACATCACTCAGGATATGCGTACATAATCCTGACATGTTATTTAGGCTAGTGCACTTCTTCAGATCCTACATGATGCGCAAACAAGCTACTCTCACAACCTATGTACATATAAACATATCATACAAAGCAGTACATGCGTGGCGGCTAAGCGTACTCAGGTGGAGATGTTGACGACCTCCTTTGCCCTGCTGAGGGTGAGGCGTAGCGAGGCTGGAGACTCGACTTCCTCCTCGCTAATAGGCTCCATACGTGTAGTGTTGCGCTGAGTGGATGGAGCGGGTGCCAGGGGCGGAGCAACACGAATAGGAGTGGGCGCGCAGGGTGGTGCAGTGCGCGCTGGAGTGGGCGCAATAACTTGGTTGAACTCTTCGGCGGTAGGCAGGCGACGAGTAGGGGCATAAGATGCTGAGGACGAGACCCAAGTCAGTGGCGGTGCGGTGGTTAGGAGCTCCCTCCTGTTGGCAGCACAGCCATGAACTGAGTCCATGCGGGCAGCCACGAAGTCGTCCACCAGGTTGTCGAAGGCTGCCTCCAGGGCCTGGAGATACTCAATAAGCATCTCAAAAGCCTCGTCTCGTTCTCCTCTGGGGCAGGAGAATGCGTAGTGACAGGTGTAGGGCACATGGCATGGGAGATAACGGTAACGACAAGTCTTCATCACAGGGAGGACATCCCTGAGACGAGCTATCGCCTCGCGGGCTGCCATCTGCATAGCATGCTTCTCCGTAGGCATGGCTCTTCCCAAGAACCGGAAGCGGCGTAACTCACCACGCCCTCCCTTGAACTGCACCGCGACCTGGTGCATGGTCAGACTGTCGTTGACTCGATGCTGGCAGAGTGTGAAGACAGGGCGCACAGATGGCCCCATCGCGACCTGAACAATGAAGGAAAGAAGCTTGACGAACCCATCGGGCACGTTGGCGAAGGTCTGAGACTCGCAGCTGTTGTCGGCCATCTACAAAAGTAGGCAAAAATTCTACATGGTCAGAACATAAATTTATGCTGACTGACAGAAAATGACTACAATTACAAATTAGCTCTATTATGCTAATAACCGATTAGCGATCGCACCTAGTGGCTTCCTACAGTCAGCCTGGCTCTGATACCAAGCTTGTCACGACCGGCTTTCCAATAAAATATTTATTGAGAAACCAATCTTTTGAGTCCAGTATGAGAAAAATTCTCCTTACCGGTAGACAAATTCTTGATACAATAAGCCAGTAGCATAAAATATATTACAGGGTCGAGCTACGGCAGCTCAACCAAATTATTACAAGCACGCCAATAATTATACATAATGGCGGACATGACACGGTGGTGTGGAGGCATACTACTGACTCGAGGATAGGGCGGTGGTGGAAAAACACAGCGGGGAGTGGGATACATGACTCTAAAACTGGCATCTCATCGAGCGTCGAGGTGAGGCTCGATGAATTTATTTGGTAGCGGAAGCGGATATAATATAGTGACCAAATCCAGGGTCGCACGAGACTGACTGGGATTCCTCTAGGCGTCAGACTCGCTATCGAACTCTTCATCCATGAGATCGCCTTCGTCAGCATCTGGCCAAATCAACAAGCCAGTGAGTACTTTGAAAGTACTCGCAAGACAGTTCGGACATGAGATATAATAAATGCAGGCATGAATATGTCACGATTAATTCACCAATGTATATTCAAAAATTAGCATAGCGAAGTAAGTAAAAGGGAAACGGCGGCAGTCCGCCTGAAGTCCCAACATATCATAAATAAAAACCGATCGGGTGTCTGAAGCAACGCCTCGAAAGGTGAACAAATAAAAATAAGGAAATGATGCCACAGTCGGACGTCTGAGCGACATCGCAGAAAGGGCTTTTAAAAGAAATGCCACAGTCGGACGTCTGAGCGACATCACAAAAAGGGATTTTAAAAGAAATGCCACAGTCGGACGTCTGAGCGACATCACAGAAAGGGCTTTAAAAGAAATGCCACAGTCGGACGTCTGAGCGACATCACAGAAAGGGCTTTAAAAGAAATTCCACAGTCGGACGTCTGAGCGACATCACAGAAAGGGCTTTAAAAGAAATGCCACAGTCGGACGTCCGAGCGACATCACAGAAAGGGCTTTTATTCACAAGTAAATAATACTCATAATTAACATTCAATTCATAAAAATAAACGGGTTAGTCCATCCACAGGAATAATCATTTAACCGGAATTAGCACTCATACGATTCACCGGAGTCTCTGTCATCAAAACTGACACTTGTCAGGATAAGATAATACTGAACTTGGACATGGAATAGATGATTCAAGGAATATATGACTCTGCAGAGGTTGTACAAAAATTTCCCGCAGCCAACGGATTTCCGTAGTCAAGAAGGACTAGTTCCGTTTACAGTATTTCGGAAGAAACACAGCTAACCAGTACACACCCATCCTACCTCTCGATGCTAGGAATCACCCTAGACATCGTCCAAGAAAAACTTTTGAGACGGGGAGATCACAATCTCGAATAGCATGGGATCAAATTTATATACGCGCGCTCTAAGGGGTGCCCCCCTCTCGGTCCCAACCAGAAACACCCGTGCCCCCTGACCGGATGACTGGCTTTAATCCAGGGCCATGGAACCATCATCCCGGCCTCTCCTTTTGGTGTGTACCAGGAAAGCGGTTTGCAACTTACTAAACCATATTCCTTGCGGAAAACATGTGGTAGTACAGGGAAGGAAATGGGAGGAACTGGACCGATACGGCTTGACACTGCAGTCACTTAGCCTGGCATAAGACTGGCATGCTACAACACTGCCATCTTACCCATCCTCATGCCAACACATGGCCATTCATATTCGCATCCATCCACTTATGGATCATCGGACTCACTTACCTCAACAATGCATGGAAATAACGTTCATCGGTATGCTCATCAACATGCCATGAGACTAACGAAAATGCAAAACATGCTAAGACACTCATCATATCAAAAGTTCAAACATGCTTGCCTGGTTCGGAGTAGTCGGAGCCTAGCTCAGTGAAGTTCGCGGCTCCGTTACCTCCTTCGGTATCTACGGTATAAAGAAATACATGCGCTATCGTAAATACCAAGAGGTGCACAGAAATTTATACCAAATATTTTTCAAATAAATATGATAAAAAACTAGACGAAATTCTGAAGAGGACAGAAAAATAATCACTCAAAAATTCCTTTCTGTTAAAAAGTTATAAGGGTTTTAATCCAGGGACTCATCTGTAATGAAACAGAAAGTTTCCAGGGGCTAGTTTATAAAAACAGAAAACGCTTCGGCAGAAACTACGCCAGCCCAAAGGGAAAGCGCATTTGGCAGAAGGCGTTTTCAGAAAATGCTTCGTTTAGAAAGGACAGAGAGGCTGACAGCGGGTCCCACTTGTCATGTTTGAAAATTCAAAAAGGGCGGCGGAGAACGACGGTGCCCGAGAGCCGCGGTGGTCGCCGGCGGCGATCCACGGCGAGGCAGGGGGATCGGAGAGTACCTTCGTGATCAGTGCACCCTTCCGCGTCTATGGGTGGTGGTGGTGGTCGCCGGTGAGCACCACGTCGACGGCGAGCTTTGCTCCGGCGGACGGCAGTTCGGGCGTGGATGGAGCTCGTCGGAGAGGACTGCAAAGGCCAAATTGATGAGGGGGTTAGAGTACTGGGTGTGAGAGAGGGCTACGGACGAGGTTTGGGCGCCGGAGATGGCCTCACCGGAGCGAATCGTGGTGGAGGCCGAGGCGGATCGGGGCGACCGGAGTTGGGGGAGGAGACCTCCTCGAGGTCCTCCGGGTGGCTTGGCAGAGCCTTGGTGAGGTGTGGTGATGATGCGTGCACGAGGGTGAGCTCGGGAGCCCTTTATATAGGCGGTCCGAGGCGGTGGCCGTGAACGGGGGTCTCCGGTGATGATTACGGCGGCGCAGGGCTTGGTCGGGGTAATTAGGACGTTGTGCGTCATCGTGGAGGTCCACGGTTCCGTTTTGGTGCTAATCGAGCTGGAGTTTGGTGCTTTGGGGGTGAGTTCGACAGAACGGGGCGGCGCGGGCCCGTCGGCGGCAGGGAGCGCGTCCCGTGCTTGCCGGCCACGGTGGCGGTGCCACGGGCGTGCGCTGGCACGCATGAGGCCATGCGGAGAGCAGAGGGGCGATGGGCGGCGCGGAACGGCGTTCTACCGTGGTGTGCCTTCTGTCGGCCGCCACGGGAGGTCCCGACGCCGCAGAAGACGCCGGCGAGGGCAGGCCAGCGCGCCACCGACGCCAGGAAGACTCCACGCACGCGTGTGAAGCTCCGGACAAGAGGGAGGGGCTGCGAGCACCGAGCCAAGCGCACTGTGAGCTTGTGACTGAACTCTGAAGAAAACGACACTGTAAAACTGAATTTTACTGAACTTTACTGAAAATGCAAAGAACAGTGCAGCTCAGGTGTTCGACAGAATGCTTTTGGCATCTAGGGATTTTTCCTTGAGCTGAAATTTGGTGGAGTGGCTTCTCATTGCTCTAGTAGGCTGCATGATTTTTGGTGGAATTTTTGGAGGAGTGTAGATATGAATTTCACCAAATTTGGCAAATCTGGTCCAAACTTGCAGAGACTGAATTTTGAAAATTTTGAAAAGGGGAGGAGTGGATCAAGATGGTTCTGGGTTGTGGGTTCAAAGGACTATCCAGGAGAGTTGGTTTGAGGTAAAAACTCAAAAGCAAAATGGTACTTGCTTTGAAAACCACTCAGGCTCCAAATAAATGGCAGAAAAGTTTTGGGAGATAAAATAATTGAAATAAAATCCAAAAACTTGTTTGGACTTGTTGAGATAGAGAAGTTAGATTGTCCAAAGGTGGAGGGAGGGGTTTTGAGAAGTTTTACTATAGGAGACATGGTAAAACCATGGGTGGTTTTCAAAAAGAAAGAAGTCCCAAAACTCCTAGGGTTTCTTTATTTTCTTTTTGAAAATAAATAAGTTTGAGAGGGTAACAACCAGAAGGAAAAGCTCCCAAAAACTTCAACACCAAATTTGAAAGGGAAAAGAAAAGCCTTGCCAAAGGAAAGGAAGTTTTTAAGAAGAAGGATTTCTGGAAAAGAAATATTTTTTTTAAAAGCCCTCTCTTAAAAATCCAACAAAGTTTTTGATAAAAACCAAATTAAAATTTTTGGAGTGTCACATGGACGACTGCGAGGCCTAGGAAGGGGACGACGCGGAGCCGAGGAAGACGCGGCAGTGGATGCCAATGTGGAGAGGGGTACGAGAGTTGAGTGGTTTGGCTGCAGTGTGAGGATGTCGTCGTCGCAGGGCCTGGCCAGCGGTGGGAGTGGTAGGGGGAGGTGAGGCCTCCGCGGCAGCACAGCCAGCCAAGGGAGGTAGCAGCAGGCGGCACGACCGACGCTGCTTTGGGTGGCTGGAGCAAGAAGACCAGTGGTTGAAGAATCACAACGGTCGTTGGATGGACATCGTACGGTCACTGCAGCTAGAACCGTTTATATTGACTAAGTTGACAAAGCCCTTGGTACGCGTCAACTTAGTAGGCCCACAGGTCAGCTTCCGAAATGGTGCGCCCCAGATGTCAGGGGGAGGAATCATTTTTTGGGCGGGTGAAGCTAGAATATCCGAGATTGAAGAAGAAGCACGACATCCGTTGGATGGACATCCAATAGCCACTTCTGCTAGAACCGTGTGTTTACTATAAGTTGACAAAGCCTTGCATACGCGTCAACTATTTTTTTTTGAGGGGACGCATCAACTTAGTGGGCCCACAAGTGTGTGGCAGAGAACTTATAGCCCATTTGAGATTTGTAAGAATGTATGACCCATTTTTGAATTCTAATGGAATTTACTACAGCCCATTTACAGTTTGTTAAAAGTACATCCCATTTTCTAGCTAGGACAACGATTAATAATTTCAACAAACCGTTCAAAACAGAATTCAATAAAATTTTCCACATTTTGATGGGATCCGAAATATTTTTATCCCGAAATTTCTAGTCTGATTAAATACAATTTCAATATAAATTTCTATTACGTAAAAATCCAACAAAACATTGCGCACGCAACAATTAATGAAATTAAAATTTTCAAAATCCAGAAATAATATTTTATAAAGTAATTACGTGTCTGGTGCATTTTTTATAGTTACTGCCCAGTTTTTATAATTACATCCCATTTATTATGTCTTAAAGCTCATTTTCTTGTTAAGCCTAATGCACCCCTCTTACGAAAGATTTGCAGCCCAGCGGGGCGGAGAATAACAAGTTTACCTTGCCTGAGTATTCCTCAAAAAAAATTATAGCTGGGCTAGCCATTTTCAGCTTGAAAATAATTAATATATGGGCTGGATATCTGGCCTGGGCTAGAAGGATCACGGCCCGCCCAGTTAATACCCTGCTCTCCTCTGAACAACAACGAAAGAGTAATGCTAGACCTAGGTAAGGTTACGTAAAAGGGAACGTGGTGAGGTGGGATTGGCTGGATAGGTGCAGCAAGGGCCCACCCCGTTAAAATTAGGGGGGCCGATAGTTTTAGTTAGGAAGCTTTCGTAAGTCTTCGTAGTGCGTTACGTAGATGTAGGATTATCGACAACAAAAACATCGCTCAAGAAAAATTCTGCAGTGCTCACACCTCAAAAAGACAAATACTGCTCGAGCTGCTTGGTCCCAACTGTCGGCCGCTCCTTCTGCAATTCTCTCATTTATTGACTACATAGGTTGACAATGGTGTCGGACCGTGATGTCAGGAAACCATGAGGAAGCAAAAAATATTATAGTTGTATATACTAAGGAGGCACTTGCGTACATGCGTCTATGGCCCTGGTGCGTCCCCACTGTCATCCTCTCCAAGTAAAGTCATCTCCTCATTCCTCATGCCGTTGACCATGTTGACAACACGAGACAACGGCGCCACGAAGAGCACAACAACTCGAAGGACGACAGAGAGGGCCTCGCGTGCCCTACGGATGGTCTAATACAGCGCCCGTTGCTCATTCGGGAAGCCGGGATCATAGGGCCACATGTCCGCGACGGCATTGTCGTTCGCTTATTCACCGGTGCTCGTTGAGGAGACGGAGGTTGCAGCAAAAGTCCTCCTACGCTGGTAGCTCTTCTGCCATTAGGGTGTCGAAGTGGGCCGCACCTGCCCTATGGTGAACACGGCATGAACCGGCTTGGACAGTGGCGCCGGCTCTTGGTCGGAAGCTACGTCCATCGTCTGATTGCCGTCGCTTAGCTCGGCGAGCTCGCTGGCGAGCCAGCATGTCCGGCTGCTGGACCGACCCGCTGCCAAGCAAGAGTCTGACGGCCCTGGCCTACCCAGACCGCCTCCCACGCCCGCACGCGCTTTCCGCCCGAAACGGTCAGCGCCACCCGCCCCGCTTCCCGGTGCAGGCGATTGCTCCGCCTTCAAACGACACAAGTGTCATCCGTCCGTCCGTCTGCCGCCCACATTAATGATACATGGTTATTGAGGCAGCTACTCCGGCGCCACACGTCTGTCCCTCCGCTGCCCACCATTGTTATATAAACTATTACGCTGGCCTTAGCCGCAGTCATCCGCCTCCGTTCCCTTTATCCTGTCCACACCACTACTGCCCACCGTGGCTTCCTCGCGCTCCAACACTCTTCGGGACGGGTAGACAACGGACAACAAGGAGATGGCAGCCATTGCTACCGACTGCCTGGCCGGCAGGCAGCCGGAGGACGATGACGTCCCAATGGAGAACATGGTAGTCGACGATCCGGCGCCAACCCCCTCCTTCGCGCCATCCTCGCCGGTGCATTGCACCATGACCATCGGCGAGGCCCATGCCCAATACATGAACACGGTGACGTAGAAGTGTGAGGAGAAGTTCCGGGAGGCGTAGGCCGACGCCACCTACAACCATCATCTCCTCCAGGAGCACCTGCAGGCGGAGGAGTAGATCGCCGCAGAGCGGCCGGAGCAGGAGGCGCTGCTCGACTCGTACCACTCCGCCCGTGAGGGCCGGCTCGAGCGCTGGCAGTATCACATGCGGGTGGCTGAGGCTGCGGCCACCTACAAAGAGGGCGATGAAGCGGGCGAGGTGCTGTTTGGCAAGACCGAGGACGAGGTAGAGGACAATGCCGGTTCTGACAAGACCCCGCTCCGCTGGCATAAACAAGGCCCTGCTCTGCCGAGGCCCCACGGCGCCAACAACGAGGCAGAGGACACCGCCAGCTCCACCGAGGCCCCGCCCCACCAACAACGAGGCAGAGTACATCGCCGGCTCAGCCGAGGCACCACCCTGCCGGCAACGAGGGGGGGTTTCCCCCGCTCTGCCGAGGCGCCGCCCCGCCGGCAACGAGATAGAGGACATCGCCGGCTCCGTCGAGGCCCCGCCCCGCTGCCAACAAGGCCGCGCCATGCAGAAAACAATGAAGAGTAGAACACAGTAGGTCGCCGTCGCTCGGGTCCAAGTAAAGCCACTACTGCTACCCTCTGGTTGAAGCCAAGCTAGGCGGGTTGACCATTGACGGCCGATTAGCTTCTTGGCGGCGACGTGGAGTCGGAGAGCTATGTTGGAGAAGGACACTGCTTCAGTTACGTAACTGCAGGTGTAGTTGGGTCACTGGCATGTGGGACCAAGAGGCAGCTGGCCCACATGTAAGTGACGCCACTGCACCTGCTGTTATGTCACTGAAGCTCAGTCCGCTGGAGAAGAAGCTTATGTTCGGCTCAGCCGAACACGGGTGCTATGGTTAATTAATTATACCTCCAGCGAACCCCTTTTTAGTTGAAGAATGTATGAAATGTAATGAAATCCGGCATGTCTATATGAAATCCGGCCGTGTATGAATGAATTTAGTTTGGTTTGTTTGAATTCTTATATCACTGGCATTGGATGAACACGTAAAACAATACGTACTAGCATTATTCCCAGGGTGATCACCTCGTTTGCAGCAGTTTCACATGTACTCCCTCCGGTCCTTTTTACTCTGCATATAAGTTTTGTCTGAAGTCAAAGTATCTCTACTTTGACCAATCTTATATAAAAAAGTATCAACATTCACAATGTAAAATCAACTAACTTGAAAGAAATCTAATATGCGAAGTAAAACTAAACAGAGGGAGTACAAAATTTAGCGTTCCTGTACATTGCAATCAACACACAGGCCTGGCAATTCATAGAGAACATTCAAAACAATCGATGAATATGCATCTCAGCGTTTCACATGTCAGAGCCAATATTTACTTCACAACTAAAGAATAAAGAAAAATCGATCGATGCTGCTAACAGCAAAGGGCGTCCCATTTGAAAATATCAAACATCTTCTTGCTAACATCAATAAGAAAAGTTTGACAAGGTTGTCCCAATCCAAAATGTCAAATGCGTGTTATTTTGCAAACATCAATGAGCAAACTTTGACAAGGTTTTCCCATTCCAAAATATCAAATGCCTACGATTGTGGAATGGGCAGGGTTTGCCATCAGTTCGGACATTGACATGGCACCTCGTGCTAAATAAACCAGTTGTTCTTTTTGTGCAGTTCCACCAAAATCAACCAAAGTGATTAGTATAAAGCAAATTGTACTATGAATTGACAGTTTAAACAGTCAACCTACATGATCCATGCAGATCACACATTTAAAAAATGGAACTCACCGGAAGGAATCGTAAAACAACATTGTTCTGGCCATCACAGCAACAAAGATGGAGATCCGTGAGTCCTTCTGAGCTGAAGTTAGTTTGTTCTTGTGGGCAATAATGTAACCATCCTTCAACTGCTCCCTTCTTAAGAAGAGAGGCTTGGCTTCTTTATCCTGGCATAATCGGAACTACGCACTTCATGTACTCCATATTCTTCTTCAGAGGAGGATGATCCTGTTGTGCAAAGACAAGAGAACAACGAAATGCTAGCATCCCTGTTTGCTCGAAAAAAGGAAAGGAAATATTTAAAACAACACAGATGAAGCACTTCTCAAGGACAATACCACTTTCTCATGACAGTATCTAAACAGTAGCACAACACCAATAGAGATGACAAAGCTCAATCATATGGATGAAATCCGTGGGCGAGTACCAGCCTTTGTCAGGAGGCTTATTGTGTAGAGCATACAGATCAAGCACTTCTCCAGAACCATCTGTTATTATCTACTGTGGTTGCCATGCTTACTTTATACTCCTAAATTAGTTTAATGTTTCCAACATCTTCTTGTGCAGTTCCACTAAAATATATGGTATCTTCAAAGAAGATCCCTGTTTGCACAAGTAGAGATAATTACATATTACATTAAGAGTGGCATCAAATCAGTGGCAAAACAATTGCTCGTTCCAGCCATAGCAATAAATTAAGATGCAAAACTATATCATTACTTGTGTCATCCCAGTTCCAGTGTTCATTGCAGCACCAGGAGTTGATTTTTGTGCTTGTTCTTCCCCTTCATCACTTGGTTCAATAACATAGAAGCTTCGCCTTCAATGTAAGATTTGGCATGTCAATTAGGGAGCACAAGTATAACACTAAACAACGACATTAATTTTTAGAAGTGGCAAAATACAGGCCAACAATTGTGAAATATCCTTATCTTACCTCAATGGGATATTACGGTGCACATACAGATTGGAAGTCTTGTCTCCATTTGTGCAGTTCCCTAAAATCAAGCAACATTAGTGTACAAGTAGCACAACATATGAAAGCACACTGCACAATCATGTGAAAGAAGGCTAGTACTAACCTCTCATGATGCGGAATTCAAACAACTCACAAGAAGAAGATCTGAACCAAATTTTCCAACACGGATAGGAAGTAAGATCTCCTCTTGTGTAGTTCCACTAAGATCAAGCAATCAAGCAACGTTGTTGGTGTGAAATTTTGCTTGAACTGCACAAAACACTCTTAAAACAAAAGTGTTTTGTGCAGTGCAACAAAAGGTCACAATAGCAACCAGGTGAAGTAGATAACCCTGTTTACACAGAGGTGCAAAGGAAACAACTAGTGGTCAATGATGTCTACTACACAACCTTCTTCTTGTAGACGTTGTTGGGCCTCCAAGTGTAGAGGTTTGTAGGACAGTAGCAAATTTCCCTCAAGTGGATGACCTAAGGTTTATCAATCCATGGGAGGCATAGGATGAAGATGGTCTCTCTCAAGCAACCCTGCAACCAAATAACAAAGAGTCTCTTGTGTCCCCAACACACCCAATACAATGGTAAATTGTATAGGTGCACTAGTTCGGCGAAGAGAGGGTGATACCAGTGGTGTATGGATAGTAGATAAAGGTATTTGTAATCTGAAATTATAAAAACAGCAAGGTAACTAATGATAAAAGTGAGCGTAAATGGTATTGCAATGCATGGAAATAAGGCCTAGGGTTCATACTTTCGCTAGTCCAAGTTCCCTCAACAATAATAACATAATTGGATCATATAACTATCCCTCAACATGCAACAAAGAGTCACTCCAAAGTCACTAATAGAGGAGAACGAACGAAGAGATTATGGTAGGGTACCAAACCACCTCAAAGTTATTCTTTCCAATCAATCCGTTGGGCTATTCCTATAGGTGTCACTGTCGGTGTCAAAACCGGCGGATCTCGGGTAGGGGGTCCCGAACTATGCATCTAAGGCAGGTGGTAACAGGAGGCAGGGGACACGATGTTTTACCCAGGTTCGGGCCCTCTTGATGGAGGTAAAACCCTACGTCCTGCTTGATTGATATTGATGATATGAGTATTACAAGAGTTGATCTACCACGAGATCGTAGAGGCTAAACCCTAGAAGCTAGCCTATGGTATGATTGTTGTATATGATATATCGACTAGCCTGGCCTCGGCTTATATAATGCACCAGAGGCCTAGGATAACAAGAGTCCTAGCCGAATACGCCGGTGGGCAGGAGTCCTTGTCTTGATCACCAAGTCTTGTGGAATCTTCCATGTATGCGGCAGCTGTCCAAACTGGCCCATGAGTATACGACCATGGGGGTCCTCGGCCCAATCTAACAGATCGGGAGACGACGTGGTGAGTACCCCCTAGTCCAGGACACCGTCAGTAGCCCCCTGAACCGGTCTTCAAGTTAGGGACGCAATTCTTCCAAACTGTTCTTCATCTTCGGTTGTCGGTCTTGAAAACTGGTTCAACAAATCTTCTCATCTTCGATCTTGAGGATCGCCGAAATGCATTCAATGAGTTTATACGTCAGGTATCCGAGGAGCCCCTTTAAGTTTCCGGCCTTTATCAATGCCTTGTTATTTTTATGCCACACCTCGGGTTTGAAGTTGTTCCCGGGAGGCAGTGTCCTCTTGCGTCCGAGCTCTAACGCCAGACTGCATTCGAGGTATCTTTTGCAGCCGAGCACCAATGTCGGGCTGCTTCCGAGCTCCAACGCCGGAATTTATCCGAGCTCCAATGCCGGATTGCATAAGAGTATTGTTACAACCGAGCTCCAACGCCAAACTGCATCCAGGCTCCAACGCCGGAATGTATCCGAGCTTCAATGCCGGACCGTGTCCAAGCTCCAACGCTGGACTGTATCCGAGGTGTCATAGATCACCTTGGTTCAAAAAAGTTGAAGGAGTTTAGCCAAGCTTAATGCCGGAAATGCCCTCTATGGAGCTAGCCACTAGCGCCCGAGCTTTATGTTGGACTGCTTCCGAGGTTGTGCACCACCCCGACTATGGGCCGATTTTTTGTCAATATTTTTTATTGATGCAATTTATTCTCTGCCGAGATATATAGCCAATAGCCCTCAAGGTGTGTATCGGTCTAAAACCCGAGATGCACTTGAAGGATGACCTAAAACCGCTGATCCCAGTAGCCGCTGAGACTCAGGCTGATTTGCAAAATCGGTCTGAGGACCAACTCCTAGCTCGGCAGAATACTTCGGGACAAAAAACGGTGTGCAGAGTCCTCGAGACTCAGGTTGGGTGCGGCCGACCAACCTGAGGATCATAACCTCCTCGAACACTATATTGCACTTAAATTTTCTGCAATGGATTGCCAATGCAGTAGACCCCGAGACACTGGTCGGGTGGCAACACCAGATTAGGGGATCGATGTGCCCCTTTAATATTTGTAAATAATAAGCCCGAAGCCCAGTAGCCCCCGAGCCTTAATGCGGGCACGGGTGGCCGAATTAAGGACTGATATCCATAGTAAAATCACAAATTATGTGTAATGACTCTATGTATCCAAGTACTTTACGTCATTAATGCTCGGATCCGCATTGTACAAAACTTTGTTGACCAACCATCGGCTTCCACCTCCTCGGCCAGTAGCCGAGGAGTGTTTGTCCTACTTTATAAAGCCTTTATGAGGGCAAAGATTTACGACAAACAAGGCAATCTGACCATACGGTTTTATAAACAAAGGTACGCAGAGAGATATGTTATATTACTGTTTTGACATAAGAAATGTCTTCCAAAGAAAATAGTCCCGCTATCGGTTCCTTTCTTTGGGTTGTCATGCTAAGCATGATCATGAAACCTCAGCTCTAATGTAAGAGCAAAATATCGTGGATTTAGTTTGGGAGGCTAGTTAACAGCCCCCGGTAGTGTTCGGCGACAGTCGAGGTCAAGCCGTAAACACTTCGGCCATTATTATGAATGGCCCATCATTTAACACTGTCATCGGATTGCTGACCAGTTTAGGTTTATTGTGACAGTCAGTTTTCGGCTTTCTCCACTGAGGTGCTTAACCATGTGAGCTGGAAGCACGATCGCAGTGGTTCTCCCTTTGCACACCTAGCCGAACAAAGCGGAACGTAGGAGGCAAGCGCAGGAGCCGGGCAACCCAACTATTGACCGAAGACACAATTCGAAACCAATGCATATATAGTGAGATCCGAGAATGTTTTTGCCCAATCTATAAAGGTGTCCGGCATTGCACTGTGAGACTTGTGCTGGAAACACACAAATAGTTTAAAAGTGCCAAAAAGCTTGGAAAACCAAAAAAAACGTCAGTAAAAACATGACGTATGAACAAGATCAAGTGTTCGGTGCCAATCCAAAAATTGGAAGAGAAAGAAAAATTGTGCTTCTATCGTGTTTTGACAATGACCAAGAAGAAAACACATTTACAGCTCATATATAAATTTTAAGAGCCCCCAAGTGACTTGGGTAAGAATTTTATGTATAATGATTGTATGTACTGAAGTACATATATCATATCTATGTTCAACCGAACTTTAAACGCGTCTGAACCGACCGTCGACTTCTCCCTCTTTGGTCAAGGACCGAAAAGTGTTATGTACTCCATCTGTCGAGAATATCGACGGTGTTTCCAATAACCAGGCAATCAGGCCATAAGGCTGTAACAGACAAAGCGCGCTCAGGGAACTTATGCTATATTACTGCGAAGTGTAAGAAGCATCTTCGAAGAAAAATAGTACCCCCACCGATACCTTTCTTCGGTGCTCATTGTTATTATGAGACTTGTGCAATAGATTTTTTGTACTCATGAGTTCCGTTGTGTGCCGACCATCATTGAAAACTATAAGAGCACTAGCTTTCGGCTTCACCCAGTCTGAGGTCCGGCTCGGATGACCCGATCGTGACAATCGCAGAGGTGCTCCCTTTACTCCCTAGCCGAACAATCGGGAACGTAGGGGTAAACACAGGAGCGAGGCAACCCAGCTTGCAAATCGGTTAAGTCAATATGGTGCATATTGTGGCGTAATACACGAACAAGGAACGACGCCGTACAAGTATAATCATATGCAAGTGGAAAAGCTTCATGAAGGAAGCCCCCAAATGAAGTGGGTATTTGAATTTATGCGTCACAAACAAAGTTTGGACAAGGAAATTTTTTACAAGCAACTTTTTTCCAAAAAAGTATAATGCTTGGTCGAACCGAACACAAGTTAGAAATTAAAGCTTTGAGCATGAAAGCGACTTAGCTGGTTAATGTGTTCGGTATTGATGATGCGGTCCGAGCTTGATGCGGGACAAGGTTCCATCCCCCAAGCCGGTCCTGAGGTGGCGGAGCGGAGAGCTCGACATGCCGAAGTGGTGACATAGCACGGTCAATGTAGACCGGCAGAGTGACGCCGAAGTCCCCGGATCATTTTCCTGTGCACAAAAAATAGTGCAAACCGGAGATAATAGTAATAATGATAATTAAAAAAATCGTTGCATAATAAATAATTTATGCAAAGTGAGCAATAAAAGAAATATGGCCTGGCATCGAAGTCAATGTCGATGTAGGGCGTCAGGGTGATGCGGTAAAGGAGTGGCAAAGTCTGAATTCACAGGTCGGTCCGAGCTCCGGATGCGGCGTTCGCCGGACTATGTACGGAAACTGACCGAACCACCATGTGACTGTCGTTAATGCGGCCACCATTTGATAGACCTGTGTACATATGATGGACAAACCAGAGTAATAATTCCTTGGGAAAAATGAACCCAAACAAGCAAAAAATATTGGGATTAATAGCACCTGGTTTATTTGTTATAGCAATCCGAAGGAAGGTTATTCCCAAAATTGGGACTCGATCCGCACACCCATTGCCTGATGGGCAATAAAATGACGACATGGCAATGCTGGCAAAGGTTGGCTCACCGAGGCAAAGCCCTCGGTCCAGCTAACATGACGGAGCTGGTCGGCTAGTGACGCCAAAGTGTCCGGAGTAGGTTGATGAAGAGATGGCGAAGCCCCCGGTCCAGCTGAGATGTCGAAGCCTCGATGTCAGCCGATGATTCGAAGTAGGTCGGCGTGATGGACACCAGATTGAAGAAGCAATAGTGCGGCCCTGCCGATGCAGGTCGTGACGTGGTCGATGCCGGCTTGATGAAGCGACCGTGCGGCGATGCCGGTATGCCCGCTCCGTGTAATCCGTGGGGCGGCGATGTTGATGATGATTTATCCTTCGCGATGCCGGACTCTTGTTCGGCTTGCCGAGATGATGATCCGAAGAAGTTGAGCTCGGCTCAACAAAGTGACGACGTGTCTAGCGCAGGTCGCAGCCATGGAGCAATATTGCCGGACTAGTTTGACACCAGCATGATGTTGAAAATCATGTTCAAAAGATTTTAAATTTAGTGGGACGTGTTCGGGAACAAAACACAATACCCCATACAAAACTTCCTTCAAAAGGGATGTCCGAAATCCCGTTCATAAAAAAGACGAACTCGGGGCGGATTCGTTTTCGCGCAGAAAACAGATCTGAAAAGTGATGCACTAATCGGAAGGTTCCCGGAGTTTGGACGGTCGGATCGAGCTGAAATTTTGAGAGGTGGTAGATATAGGAATTCTGCAGCTGATCAATGGTTGGATCTTCCAAAGGACGTCCGAGATAGAAGCTGGACACGACGCCCTAAACTCATCCATATTCCCGTCCAGATTTGACAGGGCTCCGGTATATCGTGGATTGCCACAGATTCCTCC
The DNA here is from genome assembly GCF_056163025.1 of Triticum urartu. NCBI lineage: Eukaryota > Viridiplantae > Streptophyta > Magnoliopsida > Poales > Poaceae > Triticum > Triticum urartu. Next base: position 385,624,653 of record NC_141873.1, on the reverse strand, counting down.
ATCGGAACTTGACGAAATTTTCCAGAGTTGTTGTATACTCAATTCCGCACAATTCCACCAAAGCGATCATTAAAAAGACACTTGAGGAGGTGGTGGCGGCGGACACAAGTTTGCTGTCCAGAAAAACAGCACGGTCGCCCGAGGGCAATGTTGACGTTGAGCCCCCGGCCTCCCTGGATGATTTCTCCATGATCTTGATAGAGATCGGAGTTGATGTTTATAAAGGCCCTCATCCGAACATGACGATCGGAGGTAGGGCGCAGTCCTTGGTCAAACCAAGGTGACCAGTCGAGCTGGTGACGAAGATGCCGAAGTCGTAGTTGATTTGCACGCAAGCCATCAACCTTTTGCCGAACACACAGCGAAACTCTCAATGAAAGCATCAATGTCGGTGTCAAAACCGACGGATCTCGGGTAGGGGGTCCCGAACTGTGCGTCTAAGGCGGGTGGTAACAGGAGGCAGGGGACACGATGTTTTACCCAGGTTCGGGCCCTCTTGATGGAGGTAAAACCCTACGTCCTACTTGATTGATATTGATGATATGAGTATTATAAGAGTTGATCTACCACGAGATCGTAGAGGCTAAACCCTAGAAGCTAGCATATGGTATGATTGTTGTATATGATATATGGACTAGCCTGGCCTCGGCTTATATAATGCACCAGAGGCCTAGGATAACAAGAGTCCTAGCCGAATACGCCGGTGGGGAGGAGTCCTTGTCTTGATCATCAAGTCTTGTGGAATCTTTCATGTATGTGACACCTGTCGGAACTGGCCCATTAGTATACGGCCATGGGGGTCCTCGGCCCAATCTAACAGATCGGGAGACGACGTGGTGAGTACCCCCTAGTCCAGGACACCGTCAGTCACAAACAGCCCTAGAGTTCGTACTATAATAACACCTTAAGACACAAATCAACCAAACCCCTAATGTCACCTAGATACTCCAATGTCACCTCAAGTATCCGTGGGCATGATTATGCGATATACGTCACACAATCTCATATTCATCTATTCAACCAACACATAGAACCTCAAAGAGTGCCCCAAAGTTTCTACCGGAGAATCATGACGAAAACGTGTGCCAACCCCTATGCATAGGTTCATGGGCGGAACCCGCAAGTTGATCACCAAAACATACATCAAGTGAATCACGTGGTATCTCATTGTCACCACAGATATGCACGACAAGACATACATCAAGTGTTCTCAAATCTTTAAAGACTCAATCCGATAAGATAACTTCAAAGGGGAAACTCAATTCATTACAAGAGAGTAGGGGGGAGAAAACATCATAGGATCCAACTATAATAGAAAAGCTCGCGATACATCAAGATCGTATCACCTCAAGAACACGAGAGAGAGAGAGAGAGATCAAACACATAGCTACTGGTACATACCCTCAGCCCCGAGGGAGAACTACTCCCTCCTCGTCATGGAGAGCACCGGGATGATAAAGATGGACACCGGAGAAGGATTGCCCCCTCCGGCAGGGTGCCAGAACGGGTCTAGATTGGTTTTCGGTGGCTATGGAGGCTTCTGGCGGCGGAACTCCCGATCTATTGTGTTCACGGATGTTTTTAGGGTATATGGAGATATATAGGCGGAAGAAGTACGTCAGGGGGGCACAAGGGGCCCATGAGGGTGGAGGGCGCGCCTAGGGGGGTGGGTCCACACCGGTATCAAATACCCAGGAGCTACTACGAGTACTGGTAAGGTACACATCAATTATATGTATATCACATATACCTTTCGTGATGCCGGCCTTCTTGTCCGCTAAGTATTTGGGGCAGTTCCGCTTCCAGTGACCACTTCCCTTGCAATAAAAACACTCAGTCTCGGGCTTGGGCCCATTCTTTGGCTTCTTCCTGGCAGCTTTCTTACCGGGCGCGACAACTCCCATGCTGTCCTTCTTGAAGTTCTTCTTACCCTTGTCTTTCTTGAACTTAGTGGTTTTATTCACCATCAACACTTGATGTTCCTTTTTGACTTCTACCTCTGCTGATTTTAGCATTGAATATACCTCAGGAATGGTCTTTTCCATCCCCTGCATATTGAAGTTCATCACAAAGCTCTTGTAGCTCGGTGGAAGCGACTGAAGGATTCTGTCAATGACCGCGTCATCCGGGAGATTAACTCCCAGCTGAGTCAAGCGGTCATGCAACCCAGACATTCTGAGTATGTGCTCACTAATAGAACTATTTTCCTCCATCTTACAACTGAAGAATTTGTCAGAGACTTCATATCTCTCGACCCGGGCATGAGCTTGGAAAACCATTTTCAGCTCTTCGAACATCTCATATGCTCCGTGTCGCTCAAAACGCTTTTGGAGCCCTAGTTCTAAGCTGTAAAGCATGCCGCACTGAACAAGGGAGTAATCATCAACACGTGTCTGCCAAGCGTTCATAACGTCTTGTTCTGCAGGGAAAGCAGGTGCTTCACCTAGCGGTGCTCGTAGGACATAATCTTTCTTGGCAGCTATGAGGATGATCCTCAGGTTTCGGACCCAGCCCGTATAGTTGCTGCCATCGTCTTTCAGCTTGGTTTTCTCTAGGAACGCGTTGAAGTTGAGGACAACGTTGGCCATTTGATCTACAAGACATATTGTAAAGATTTTAGACTAAGTTCATGATAATTAAGTTCATCTAATCAAATTATTTAATGAACTCCCACTCAGATAGACATCCCTCCAGTCATCTAAGTATAACATGATCCGAGTTAACTAGGCCGTGTCCGATCATCACGTGAGACGGACTAGTCAACATCGGTGAACATCTTCATGTTGATCGTATCTTCTATACGACTCATGCTCGACCTTTCGGTCTTCTGTGTTCCGAGGCCATGTCTGTACATGCTAGGCTCGTCAAGTCAACCTAAGTGTTTGCATGTGTAAATCTGTCTTACACCCGTTGTATGTGAACGTTGGAATCTATCACACCCGATCATCACGTGGTGCTTCGAAACAACGAACTGTCGCAACGGCGCATAGTTAGGGGGAACACTTTCTTCAAATTATTATGAGGGATCATCTTATTTACTACCGTCGTTCTAAGTAAACAAGATGCAAAAACATGATAAACATCACATGCAATCAAATAATAGCGACATGATATGGCCAATATCATATAGCTCCTTTGATCTCCATCTTGGGCTCCATGATCATCTTGTCACCGGCATGACACCATGATCTCCATCATCGTGTCTCCATGAAGTTGCTCGCCAACTATTACTTCTACTACTATGGCTAACACGTTTAGCAATAAAGTAAAGTAATTTACATGGCATTTCTCAATGACACGCAGGTCATACAAAAATAAAGACAACTCCTATGGCTCCTGCCGGTTGTCATACTCATCGACATGCAAGTCGTGATTCCTATTACAAGAACATGATCTCATACATCACATATATATCATTCATCATTCATCACAACTTTGGCCATATCACATCACATGACACTTGCTGCAAAAAACAAGTTAGACGTCCTCTAATTGTTGTTGCAAGTTTTACGTGGCTGCAATAGGGTTCTAGCAAGAATGTTTTATTACCTACGCCAAAACCACAACGTGAATTGCCAATTTCTATTTACCCTTCATAAGGACCCTGTTCATCGAATCCGATCCGACTAAAGTGGGAGAGACAGACACCCGCCAGCCACCTTATGCAACTTGTGCATGTCAGTCGGTGGAACCGGTCTCACGTAAGCGTACGTGTAAGGTTGGTCCGGGCCGCTTCATCCCACAATATCTACCATCCCGCAATATCTACCATCCCGCAAGGATCTCAAGGATAATATCTACCAGATTTGTGAGCGTCGAGATGAACACTGGGAGATGATCAGCACCAGGAAGGATAGGTCAATCGCAGCTTTTATCCAGGAGTTAAACCAGCACATTCGACGACAGGAGAACCAGATGTGCGCCGACATGATAGATCTGAAGAAGGCTAAGACTAGAATCAAGGAACTGGAGGAAGAACTCAAGGCTACACGTGAAGATTATGAAGAGGAAATTGAAGTATTGGTGAAGAAGAATGACGACCTGATCAAGAAGATTGGAATATTTATGGGAGGCCCTACACCAGTAGATGAAGACGAAGAACCCACGGAGATTAGCCCGAAAGACTACATCATCATCGACGGCACCGACTCGGAACCAGATAGTAGCGATGATGACTATGTTGATGAAGCTGGAGCAGATATCATGGAGTCAACGACCGAAGAATATTTCTAGTAGACCACCTCATCAGTAGTAGTAGTCCACCATGTAAATATAGTAGTCCGAGCACTTTTGCAATAGATAGATCGATTGTATGCCCTTGTTTGATTGATTGAAGTGAATTGTTTACTTTTGCCACATGTGCATATGGGTAGTGTTTTGTCTTTAGACCCCCTCTATTCTTACATCTCATCTTTTCTAAACCCTCAGATGCCTCCGAGACGTGACCCCGGATTTGCCTTTCCACCGGAGCTCACCCAGTTGATCTAGCAGCAGAACACACTGATGCAGTTGCTAGTCCAGAATCAGAATTAGGGGAACAACAACAATAACCCACCACCACCTGTTGACCACTTAGCCCGTTTTCTTAGGCTGAATCCGCCGGTGTTTCCAGTAGCACCGAGCCGATAGTAGCAGATGATTGGCTCCGCAAGACAGCTAGGGAGTTGACCACAGCAGGATGCACAGATGCGGAGAAGGTGAAGTTTGCCGCACATCAGTTAGAAGGACCCGCAGCATCATGGTGGGAGAATTTCACAGCCACTTTCCTAGTTGACACTGTCACATAGGACCAGTTTCAGCGGGCTTTTCGTACTGCCCATGTTTCAGCAGGAGCTATGGCCATGAAACTTGTGCCAAGGAGGAAGGACAGTTGGCCAGTATGTGGAGGAATTTAGTAAGCTAGCACGTTATGCACCAGATGACGTCGCCACGGATGCAGCGAAGCAGGAGAAGTTTTTAGAAGGACTGAATGGTGAGTTGAGCATGCAGTTGATGGTAGCCACCTTCAACAACTACCAGGAGTTGGTAGATCGTGCTCTTATGATTGAAGGGAAGCAGCAGCAAATTGAGAATCGCAAGAGGAAGTATGGACAAGGAAAGTACAATTCAGGAGCTCAGTAGAAGCCATGTTTTACCCCTAGACCGGGAGGACATTTTCAGCATACCCATGGAGGAGGAAGCTCGCACAATCACAATGGCACCAAGAATGGTAATGGGAATGGAGGAAGCAACGGCCAGAACTGCACCAACCCCTCAACCCCAGCCAAGAAGGACCTAAGCCAAGTCACTTGCTTTAAGAGTTCGAAGATAGGACATTATGCCAATGAATGTCCTGAATTACAAAATGGAAATAGCAATGGAAGTTCTGGGAAGAAGCCAAACCCTTTTAATAGGGGACAGGTGAACCATGTTAGCGTGGAGGAGGTTGAAGCTCAGCCCGATGCAGTAATAGGTAAGTTTTTGGTTAAGTCATTTACTGCACTCGTTCTTTTTGATACTGGCGCATCGCATTCATACATCTCAAGGGGATTTGTGGATAAGTATAACCTACCAACCCAAGCCCTTAGGTCACCCATGTTAGTAACCTCGCCCGGAGTAGAGTATGTGACTAGTCTATGGTGTGATCGGTTACCATTAAGGATTGGTAACTATGTTTTTCCCTCAGACCTAATAGTATTGGAATCTCAAGGATTGGATGTGATATTAGGCATGGATTGGTTATCAAAGTATGAAGGGAATATTGAGTGTGCTAGTAAGTCAATTTTTCTTACCACACCAGAAGGGAGAAGGATCAAGTATGTATCCCGGCATGTGCCAAAGAGGACTCAAGTAAATTTCCTAACAGGAGTTGTGCAGGAGGAAGTACCAGTGGTAAGAGATTTCCCTGATGTATTTCCAGAGGAGTTGCCAGGCATGCCACCGGATAGAGATATTGAGTTTTTGATAGAGCTATTGCCAGGCACAGGTCCAATATCAAAGAGACCATATAGGATGCCAGCAAAGGATTTGGTGGAAATTAAGAAGCAAATTAAGGAGTTACTGGATAAGGGATATATTCTCCCAAGTTCTTCGCCTTGGGGATCGCCAGTACTTCTAGTGGAGAAGAAGGATGGATCATTAAGGATGGTTGTTGATTATCGAGGATTGAATGAAGTAACGATCAAGAACAAGTACCCACTACCAATGATCAATGATCTGTTTGATCGATTGCAAGGAGCTAAGGTATTTTCCAAGATCGATCTGCGATCAGGATACCACCAGTTGAAGATTTGAGAACAGGATATTCCGAAGACAGCTTTTACCACCAGATATGGGCTGTATGAGTATACCGTTATGTCATTTGGTCTGACTAATGCACCTGCCTATTTTATGAACATGATGAAGAAAGTGTTTATGGAGTTTTTGGATAAGTTCGTCGTAGTGTTCATTGATGATATCCTGGTTTATTCGAAGAATGAAGAGGAACATAAGGAGCATTTGCGTTTGGTACTTGGAAAGCTCGGAGAACATCAATTATATGCCAAGTTCAGCAAATGTGAGTTTTGGGTGAAGGAAGTAGGATTCCTCGGACATGTTATATCTGGAGAAGGTATAGCAGTAGATCCCGCTAAAGTTGAAACCGTGACCAAGTGGGAAGTCCCAACAACAGTTGGAGAGATCCGGAGTTTTCTAGGACTCACAGGATACTACCGGAGATTTATTGAGAATTTCTCAAAGATTGCGAAGCCTATGACTGAGTTATTGAAGAAGGATACCAAGTTCATATGGACAGAGGAATGTGAGGCTAGTTTCCAGGAGTTGAAGAAACATTTGGTTACTTCACCAGTATTGATCTTGCCAGACCAGACCAAGGATTGTGAGGTGTATTGCGACGCTTCACGTCGAGGACTTGGCGCAGTGCTTATGCAGAAAAGGAGAGTTGTTTCATATGCCTCAAGACAACTGAAGCCTCATGAGTTGAATTATGCTACGCATGATTTGGAGTTAGCAGCCGTAGTGCATGCATTGAAAACATGGAGACATTTTCTGATTGGAAATCATTGTGAGGTGTACACAGATCATAAGAGTTTGAAGTACATTTTCACACAGAAGGAGTTAAATCTCAGACAAAGGAGATGGTTGGAGCTTATCAAGGATTATGATATGAAATTGCATTATCATCCTGGAAAGGCTAATGTAGTAGTAGACGCATTAAGCCGCAAGAGCCATGTCAATACGTTAATGACGGGAGAAATACCAAGGGAGTTAGCCGAAAATCTTCGTGAACTATGTTTGGAAATAGTTCCGAAAGGCTATGTAGCAGCATTGAAGATTCAGTCAACTTTGATGGATAGAATCAGAGAAGCTCAGAAAACTGACAAAGAGATTGCCACTATAAAGGAGAAACTGAGCAAAGGAAAAGCTAAAGGATTTCGTGAGGATGAGCACGACACCCTGTGGTTTGAAGACCGCGTTTATGTGCCCAAGGACCCGGAGATCAGGAAGTTGATTTTGCAAGAGGCACACGACTCACCGTATTCAATTCACCCAGGAAATACCAAGATGTATGTAGATTTGAAGGATATTTTCTGGTGGACCGGAATGAAGAAGGATATAGCGGAGTATGTAGCAGTTTGTGATGTATGTCAGAGAGTAAAGGCAGAGCATCAGAAGCCAGCAGGATTGTTACAACCATTGCCGATACCCGAATGGAAGTGGGATAAGTTAGGCATGGATTTTATCACGGGATTGCCCAGGACTCGTTCAGGCTATGACTCGATTTCGGTTGTAGTTGATCGATTGACGAAAGTAGCTCATTTCATCCCAGTAAAGACCACTTACACCAGTGCTAAGTTGGCAAAGATATACATGACCAGGATCGTAAGTTTGCATGGAGTTCCAAGGAGTATCGTATCAGATAGAGGAACCCAGTTTACCTCAAAGTTCTGGAAGCAGTTGCACAAAACTTTGGGAACCAGGCTAGAATTCAGTACAACTTTTCGTCCACAGATAGATGGACAGACCGAGAGAGTCAATCAAATTTTGGAGGATATGCTGAGAGCTTGTGCACTAGATTACGGCTCTAGTTGGGACGATAATTTGCCATATGCAGAGTTCTCTTACAACAACAGTTACCAAACCAGTTTGAAGATGGCCACTTTCGAAGCTTTGTACGGAAGGAGGTGTAGGACACCGTTGTCATGGGACGAAGTTGGAGACCGCCAGTTGTTTGGACCTGACTTGATTAAAGAGTCTGAACAGAAGGTGAAGTTGATTCGCGATAGGCTCAAGGTAGCCCAGTCCAGACAGAAGAGTTATGCGGATTCTAAACGCAAGGAGACAGTTTATGAAGTTGGGGATAGAGCTTATCTTCGAGTATCTCCACTTCGAGGAACAAAGCATTTTGGAGTAAAAGGGAAGTTAGCGCCATGATTTGTAGGACCATATTGAGTTTTGGAGCGTATGGGAGAAGTGGCCTACAAGTTGGAATTGCCTGAAGGATTGTCAGGAGTTCATGATGTGTTCCACGTTTCCCAGTTGAAGAAGTGTCACGCGGAGATGGCTGACATACTGTTGAGAGACACAGTGCCTTTGGAAACTATTCAGTTGGATAACGATTTGACCTACGAGGAGAAACCAGTCAAGATTCTCGAGTTTGCCAACCGAGTTACTCGTAGCAAGGTTATCAAGTTTTGCAAAGTTCAGTGGAGCCACCACACGGAGGATGAAGCCACCTGGGAGCGAGAGGAAGATTTGCTCAAGGACCACCCTCACCTATTTTCTAGCCAACCCGAATCTCGAGGGCGAGATTCATCTTAAGGGGGGTAGGTTTGTAACATCCCAAATTTTCAATTTGGAATGTTATACACTAGATCATCATGCATATCATATTTTATTTTGCATTTTGGTTGATCCTAGAAATTCTACGCAACTCAATGACCCACGGAGAGAGTTGGGGATTTCGTTATTTTCATATTTGAGTTTTCTCAAATTTTGAGAATAGGATCATTTGATTTTATTTATTTTATCACCAATTATTTCTATTACAAAAATATGAGAGAGGGAATAAAATGACTTTCCCAAAATAAAGAAATATTAAGGATTTAATAATAAAATCAAATAAGATTTTATTTCGGAGTTTTTCGGTGTTTTATTTGAATTTAGGAAAAAGTGCTTTTTTCAAAATTGCATTTAGGGCCCAAATAAATGTCCACCTTGTGCGGCTTGATTTTAGAAGCCCGTGAAAATTTATTTAGGAATTGTGGGAGTCCGTTTAGTATTTCTTTTTATTTTTCTTCCAAGCGGAATAAATTAAAAAAAACGAACCGACTTCGGGCCGTACCCGAGCGGGACACCGCCCGGGGGCAGCCTTTAAATAGCGTCGCCCCGAGCTGCCCCAGCCCATCAGCCCCGCCTCGATCCGTGCGCGCCGCCGGAGCCGCCGCCGACGATCCCACCGCCCGAGGTTCGTCGCGTCTCGTTTTCCGTGCCGAAAAAAAGAGGAAAAAAGGAAAAAAATATTCGGCGTTCGTCGTTTTTCTTTTTCTCGGATTAAATCCGCGATTTTTCTGATCGCGATTCCTGACCCGATTTTCGTTTTAGTATAACTTTTCGCTCGTTTATCGGAATCAGGCGATTCAAGCGCCCAGGGATTCGTCTCGAAACCTTTTATCCGTTTAACCAACTTAAACAAGATTTTTCTACTGTAAAATTTTCCCTAGATCCAGATTACTAGAACGAAGTTGTTTTTTTCGTCGTTCGTCTTTCATTGCTTCATTCAATTTGATTCTTTTTGCCAACCGGAGTTCTTAAGTTGAACCTTCTGGTTAGATCTCTTATTTGAGTTTTACCTATGCATTAGATGAGTACTTATTGTATGCTTGTTTGTTTGTCTGCGATAGAATACCCGGAGTGCGCCGCCTGTTACTTCGAATCGTTAGGTTTCGCGAATCATCAGCAAGGCAAGTAACACTTTGATCATACCTTTTCTACTACCCAGTTTTATTGCATTAGATCAATCCTCACACATTGCATGATTAGGATCTAATTAAATTGTGGGATGGGGAGTAGATGAGGTAGTACCTATTACCTATTTATTATCAAACCTTTGGGAGTTACTTCTACGTTTGCTTATTATGCCATGCTATGCTAGTAGACGTGGATTGGGTGAGTGAAATCCATGACAGATGTGAGACTGTTAACTAATGGTTTATCTAAGGTGGCAACTTAAACACACATCTGGGTGGATTGAGGCACCTGGGTATTCCAGGACTTGCCTGTTTTCTTTTGGACCGCCACCCAGGCTCAAAGGGATCATGAGACTATTCATACTAGAAACTTCCGTGTGCAGCCACAAGCTATTATGGGCTCTAGCATAGTTGACTAAGTTGTGCGAACTCTTACAGTGGTAGACTAGCAGATGTAGGGGATGTAGGTGGTACGGTCTACCCGATCGTAAGGTGCTAGCGCTTCTGAAAGACTATGTCTCGGTCATCCGTCTTCTCAAACACCCTGTAGTGCGAGAAACCAAACGGAGGCGATCGAGTCTTGTGGGGAAAAGTGCGCAAACCTCTGCAGAGTGTAATAAACTAATCATGGTTAGCCGTGTCCCCGGTTATGGACATCTTGAGTATATAGTACCTGGATTTTCATGTGATTCTCAACATGTTACTCTAAATTAATTCTGTTGGGTTATGTTTAATGATGATGCTTAATTGGGATTGAGAATGCTGTCAACCATTCTCAATGTTTAACAACCACCATGATAGTAATTAAATTTATTCCTTTGAAGGAGGGAAAAATTGGCTTTACGAAAAACTGTAACCATAGAGCTTTCCACCAGCCAAATATGCATATAGTATAGCTGTTTCATTCCATTACTCTCTATGTGTTACCTTGCCAGCATATTCATGTGCTGACCCGTTTTCGGGCTGCAACGTTAATGTTGCAGACTTTTCAGATGACGATTAAGGAGTTTTTAGGTCGTGGTCCTATACTCAGTGATGCCGTTGGAGTTGATGGACTCACTTATGTTCCAAGCCTTCCGCTGTTATCGTTATTAGATGGCCTTAGGCCATATTTATTGTAATAAGTTCTCTTCTGAGACACTCGATGTAATAAGTGTGTGATTGCTACTCTGCTATAAATCCTCCGAGTACTGTGTGGTGTCAGCATTACAGATCCAGGGATGACACCGGAGCACAGAGATCGGACTGTTTGAGGTCTGGTCGCTACAGGGAGCCTACGCAAAAGTCAACATACCAAGTACCCATCACAATCCCGATCTCTCGCATTACATTATTTTCCATTTGCCTCTCGTTTTCCTCTCCCCCCAATTCACCCTTGTCGTTTTATTCGCCCTCTCTCTCTATCCTCCCTCTCTGTTTGCCTCTTTTTGTCCGCTTGCTTTTTCTTTGCCCGTGTGTTAGATTGCTTGTTTGTCGCGATGGCTCAAGATCCTACCAAATTGTGTGACTTCACCAATACCAATAATAATGATTTCCTTAGCACTCCGATTGCTCCTCTTACTGATGCTGAATCTTGTGAAATTAATATTGCTTTGTTGAATCTTGTTATGAAAGATCAATTCGCCGGCCTTCCTAGTGAAGATGCCGCTACTCATCTGAATAGCTTCATTGATTTATGTGATATGCAAAAGAAAAAAGATGTCAATAATGATGTCGTTAAATTGAAGCTATTTCCTTTTTCTCTTAGAGATCGTGCTAAAGCTTGGTTTTCGTCTTTGCCTAAGAATAGTATTGATTCATGGAACAAATGCAAAGATGCTTTTATCTCTAAGTATTTTCCTCCCGCTAAGATCATCTCTCTTATAAACGATATAATGAACTTTAAACAACTTGATCATGAACATGTTGCACAAGCTTGGGAGAGAATGAAATTAATGATACGTAATTTCCCTACTCATGGTTTGAATTTGTGGATGATTATACAAAAATTTTATGCCGGATTGAATTTTGCTTCTAGAAATCTTTTAGATTCGGCCGTGGGAGGCACTTTTATGGAAATCACTTTGGGAGATTCTACTAAACTCCTAGATAATACTATGGTTAATTATTCTCAATGGCATACTGAAAGAACTTCTAATAAAAAAAGTGCATGCGATAGAAGAAATTAATGTGTTGAGTGGAAAGCTGGATGAGCTTATGAAATTATTTGCTACTAAGAGTGTTTCTTCTGATCCTAATGATATACCTTTGTCTACTTTGATTGAGAATAACAATGAATCTATTGATGTGAATTTTGTTGGTAGGAATAATTTTGGTAACAACGCTTATAGAGGGAATTTTAATCCTAGGCCATATCCTAGTAATCCTTCTAATAATTATGGGAATTCCTACAACAACTCTTATGGAAATTATAATAAGATGCCCTCTGATTTTGAATCTAATATTAAAGAATTTATTTCTTCGCAAAAGAATTCTAATGCTGTGATTGAAGAAAAATTGCTTAAGATTGATGATTTGGCTAGGGACATTGATAGAATTGCTCTTGATGTTGATGCTTTGAAACTTAGATCTATTCCACGTAAGCACGATATTAATGAGTCTCTAAAATCCATGAGAATTTCAATTGATGAGTGTAAAGAAAGAACCGCTAGGATGCGTGCTTCCAAAGATGCCTTTATTAAAGCGTGTTCTTCTAATTCTTATGAAAATCAAGATGAAGATCTAAAAGTTATTGATGTGTCTCCTATTAAATCTTTATTTTGCAATATGAATCTTGATGAAATTGAATATGATCTTCCTTTACCTAGAAGGCGTTCTAAAAATTCGGAGTGTTTATATCTTAATGATGAAATTGATGAAAGTGGGATGGAAAGAAATAAAAATCTAGATGTTGCTAAACCCACTATATTGGATTTCAAGGAATTTAATTATGAAAATTGCTCTTTGATTGATTGTATTTCCTTGTTGCAACCCGTGCTAAATTCTCCACATGCTTATAGTTGAAATAAAGCCTTCACCGAACATATTGTTGATGCCTTGATGCAATCTTATGAAGAAAAACTTGAGTTGAAAGTTTCTATCCCTAGAAAACTCTATGATGAGTGGAAACAACTATTAAAATTAAAATTAAAGATCATGAGTTTTATGCTTTGTGTGATTTGGGTGCTAGTGTCTCTACTATTCCCAATACTTTGTGTGATTTACTAGATTTCCGTAATTTTGATGATTGCTCTCTAAACTTGCATCTTGCGGATTCCACTATCAAGAAACCTATGGGAAGAATTAATGATGTTCTTATTGTTGCAAATAGGAATTATGTGCCCGTAGATTTCATTGTTCTTTATATAGATTGCAATCCTTCTTGCCCTATTATTCTTGGTAGACCTTTCCTTATAACGGTTGGTGCGATTATTGATATGAAGGAAGGGAATATTAGATTTCAATGTCCATTAAAAAAGGGCATGGAACACTTTCCAAGAAAGAAAATAAAATTACCTTATGAAACTATCATGATAGCCACTTATGGATTACCTACCAAAGATGGCAATACCTAGATCTATTCTTGCTCGTTATGCCTAGCTAGGGGCGTTAAACGATAGCGCTTGTTGGGAGGCAACCCAATTTTATTTTTATTCCTTGATTTTTGCTCATGTTTAGTAATAAATAAATTATGTAGCCTATGTTTTTGTTGTTTTTTTTGTGTTTAATTAGTGTTTGTGCCAAATAGGACCGTTGGGAAGACTTGGGGAAAGTCTTGTTGAACTTGCTGTAAAAAACAGAAACTTTAGCGCTCACGAGAACTGCTGTCATTTTTATTTGAAGAGTGATATTTAGTTAATTCTTTTTGCATATGATTAATAGATAAATTCCTCACGTCCAGAAATTTATTTTAGAATTTTTGGGGTTCCATATTTTTCTCTAGCTACAGATTACTACAGACTGTTCTGTTTTTGACAGATTATGTTTTTCGTGTGTTGTTTGCTTATTTTGATGAATCTATGGCTAGTAAAATAGTTTATAATCCATAGAGAAGTTGGAATACAGTAGGTTTAACACCAATATAAATAAATAATGAGTTCATTACAGTACCTCGAAGTGGTCTTTTGTTTTCTTTCACTAACGGAGCTCACGAGTTTTCTATCTTGAGTTTTGTGTTGTGAAGTTTTCAAGTTTTGGGTGAATTCTTTTGATGGATCATGGAACAAGGAGTGGCAAGAGCCTAATCTTGGGGATGCCCATGGCACCCCCAAGATAATCCAAGGACACCAAAAAGTCAAAGCTTGGGGATGCCCCGGAAGGCATCCCCTCTTTTTGTCCACTTCCATCGGTAATTTACTTGGAGCTATATTTTTATTCACCAACATGATATGTGTTTTGCTTGGAGCGTCTTGTATTATTTGTGTCTTTGTTTGTTAGTATGCCACAATCATCCTTGTTGTACACACCTTTTGAGAGATCCATACATGAATTAAAATTTGATAGAATACTCTATGTGCTTCACTTATATCCTTTGAGCTAGATAATTTTGCTCTATGTGCTTCACTTATATCTTTTGAGCTAGATAATTTTTCTCTATGTGCTTCACTTATATCTTTTGAGCGTTATAATTTTGCTCTATGTGCTTCACTTAGATCTTTTAAAGCACGGTGGTGGATTTGTTTTAAAGAAACTATTGATCTCCCATGCTTCACTTAAATTAATTCGAGAGTCTCTTAATAGCATGGTAATTTTCCTAATAATAATATGCTTGGTATTCAAGATTTGTGAAACTTTCTTTTGAGTGTGTTGAATACTAAGAAAAGATTGAAGCATGATAATTGTTTTGAGATATGGAGGTGAGAATATTAAAGTCATGCTAGTTGAGTAGTTGTGAATTTAAAGAATACTTGTGTTGAAGTTTGTGATTCCCGTAGCATGCACGTATGGTGAACCGTTATGTGATGAAGTCGGAGCATGATTTATTTATTGATTGTCTTCCTTATGAGTGGCGGTCGGGGACGAGCGATGGTCTTTTCCTACCAATCTATCCCCCTAGGAGCATGCGCGTAATACTTTGCTTTGATAACTTCTAAATTTTTGCAACAAGTATATGAGTTCTTTATGACTAATGTTGAGTCCATGGATTATACGCACTCCCACCCTTCCACCCTTGCTAGCCTCTCTAATACCGCACAACTTTCGCCGGTATCATACACCTACCATATACCTTCCTCAAAACATCCACCATACCTACCTATTATGGCATTTCCATAGCCATTCCGAGATATATTGCCATGCAACTTTCCACCATCTAGTTCATCATGACACATCCATCATTGTCATACTGCTTAGCATGATCATGTAGTTGACATAGTGTTTGTGGCAAAGCCACCGTTCATAATTCTTTCATACTTGTCACTCTTGATTCATTGCATATCCCGGTACACCGCCGGAGGCATTCATATAGAGTCATACTTTGTTTTAGTATCGAGTTGTAATAATTGAGTTGTAAATAAATAGAAGTGTGATGATCATCATTCAATAGAGCATTGTCCAAAAAAAGGGAGAAAGGCCAAAGAAAAAAAGAAGGCCCAAAAAATAAATAAATAAAAAAGGGGCAATGCTACTATCCTTTTTTCCACACTTGTGCTTCAAAATAGCACCATGATATAGCGAGTCTCATATATTGTGCTTCAAAGTAGCACCATGTTCTTCATATAGAGAGTCTCATATGTTGTCACTTTCATATACTAGTGGGAATTTTACGTTATAGAACTTGGCTTGCATATTCCAATGATGGGCTTCCTCAAATTGCCCTAGGTCTTTGTGAGCAAGCAAGTTGGATGCACACCCACTAGTTTCTTTTGTTGAGCTTTCATACATTTATAGCTCTAGTGCATCCGTTGCATGGCAATCCCTACTCACTCACATTGATATCTATCGATGGGCATCTCCATAGCCCGTTGATACGCCTAGTTGATGTGAGACTATCTTCTCCTTTTTGTCTTCTCCACAACCACCATTCTATTCCACCTATAGTGCTATATCCATGGCTCACGCTCATGTATTGCGTGAAGATTGAAAAAGTTTTGAAAAAGTTAAGAGTATGAAACAATTGCTTGGCTTGTCATTGGGGTTGTGCATGATTTAAATACTTTGTGTGGGGAAGATGGAGCATAGCCAGACTATATGATTTTGTAGGGATAACTTTCTTTGGCCATGTTATTTTGAGAAGACATAATTGCTTTGTTAGTATGCTTGAAGTATTATTATTTTCTATGTCAATATAAACTTTTGTCTTGAATCTTTGTAATCTGAATATTCATACCACAATTAAGAAGATTTGCATTGAAATTATGCCAAGTAGCACTCCGCATCAAAAATTCTCTTTTTATCATTTACCTACTCGAGGACGAGCAGGAATTAAGCTTGGGGATGCCTGATACGTCTCCAACGTATCTATAATTTTTGATTGCTCCATGCTATATTATCTATTGTTTTGGACTATATTTGGCTTTATTTTACACTTCTATATTATTTTTGGGACTAACCTATTAATCGGAGGCCCATCCCAGAATTGTTGTTTTTTGCCTATTTCAGTGTTTCGGATAAACAGAATATCAAACGGAGTCCAAACGGAATAAAATCTTTGGAAATGTGATTTTCTCACCGGACGCGATCCAGGAGACTTGGACCCTACTGCAAGGGATCAAAGAGGTGGTCACGAGGGTGGGGGGCTCCCCCCCCAGGGCGCGCCCCCTGCCTCGTGGGCCCCTCGGTGCTCCACCGACGTACTCCTTCCTCCTATATATACACACGTACCCCCAAACGATCAGAACAGGAGCCAAAAACCTAATTCCACCGCCGCAACTTTTTGTATCCACGAGATCCCATCTTGGGGCCTGTTTCGGAGCTCCGCCGGAAGAAGGTCGTCATCACGGAGGGCTTCTACATCATCCTAGCCCCTCCGATGAAGTGTGAGTAGTTTACCTTAGACCTTCGGGTCCATAGTTAGTAGCTAGATGGCTTCTTCTCTCTCTTTGAATCTCAATACAAAGTTCTCCCCCTCTCTTGTGGAGATCTATTCGATGTAATCTTCTTTTTGCGGTGTGTTTGTTGAGACCGATGAATTGTGGGTTTATGATCAAGTCTATCTATGAATAATATTTGAATCTTCTCTGAATTCTTTTATGCATGATTAGTTATCTGTGCAAGTCTCTTCGAATTATCCGTTTGGTTTGGCCAACTAGATTGGTACTTCTTGCCATGGGAGAAGTGCTTAGCTTTGGATTCGATCTTGCGGTGTCCTTACCCAGTGACAGAAGGGGCAGGAAGGTACGTATTGTATCGTTACCATCGAGGATAACAAGATGGGGTTTATTTCATATTGCATGAATTTATCTCTCTACATCATGTCATCTTGCTTAAGGCGTTACTCTGTTTTTAACTTAATACTCTAGATGCATGCTGGATAGCGGTCGATGAGTGGAGTAATAGTAGTAGATGCAGAATCTTTCGATCTACTTGTCACGGACGTGATGCCTATATACATGATCATGCCTAGATATTCTCATAATTATGCTCAATTCTATCAATTGCTCAACAGTAATTTGTTCACCCATCGTAGAATACTTATGCTCTTGAGAGAAGCCACTAGTGAAACCTATGGCCCCGGGTCTATTCTCATCATATCAATCTCCATCACTTATATATTGTTTTGCTATTTACTTTGATTTTAATTTTTACTTTGCATCTTTATATCAAAAATACCAAAAATATTCTATCTATCAGATCTCACTCTCGTAAGTGACCGTGAAGGGCTTGACACCCCTAATCGCGTTGGTTGCGAGTAGCTATCACTTTGTGCAGGTATGAGGGACTTGAGCGTGGGCTCCTACTGGATTGATACCTTGGTTCTCAAAAACTGAGGGAAATACTTACGCTACTCTGGTGCATCATCCCTTCCTCTTCCGGGAAAACCAACGCAAGCTCAAGACGTAGCACATGCCCTTGATTTCATATCCAATGGCTGGAAAATCGACTGACCAGAGATGAAAAATTCAGTCGACTGGCTCTCGCACGCGCTGCTGCCTGCTGCTGCTACTGCTTTTCTGCTACTAGCTAGTGCGTTCACTTTCGACAGTAAAATTCAGTTTCAGCAGTAAAATTCAGTTTCGACAGCAAAATTCAGTTTCGACAGTTAAGTTCAGTTTTGACGGTTAAATTCATTTTCGACAGTTAAGTTCAGAGATGAGCGGCTGATGTATTTTACATCTAGCACTTTGTGGTTATGTATTTTATGTCATCTATTGGAGATGCTATTAGAATTCCACTCATGTTAACATTGTCTCTCATGTCCTGCTTCAGCCTCGGCGTCGTACAACTCACCAGAGCTGCTCCAATGACAAAACCATCCATCACAGCGGAGCAGTACCCCGGGCTCCATCTCAAGATGCCTAAGATCTTCTTCCCCTCCTCCTACAGCCAAGTCAGCTGGATCATCCTCACCGACCAACCCAATCATGCTAAGATCGACATGGCTTTGCCAAATATGTTGTACACTTGTTGCATCTCTTTTTTACTCTACATGTTGTATATATTATCCACTGCGCACACGCAGTAACGTGAAATACAGTTAGTTTCTCCTACTACATGTCAAGTAGTGAGGTACCAGGCAACTTAGCTATCCGTGATAGACTCTCTTGAACGCCATCATTATTTATCTCTGCATGTTTGAGTTGTGCATTTGTCGATGGGCCTGGGAGTTGAGCTAGTAGGGCAGTGGCCTGGGTCCAAAGTAGTAGAAGTAGGCAAGTAGCACAAAAACATTTTTTGAGTGTAGCTTTTCCATGCTCAAGCCTGCCTACTAGAATCGCCAGTGCTTGAAAGGAATAGTGATGGAAAACATAGGAATTGGAAAGTTTCCTATGGTACTACTATTCATGCATTTGGTTCAAAGGAATGGAGCAAAGGAAAATGGTTGGATTTGTTCCTTAAGTGTCTCCTTGAAAGAAAAACCGTACGGGTTTTAATTTCCACTTGTCCTCCTTTTAAAATTCCTATTCATGAAGAGACTAAGAGATAGTAGCATAATAGCATTATAACCGTACATTTTCTTGTGGTTTGACTTAATCTCACCATGCTTCTTTGCATCCTGTGATCTTCCAATTCTTGTGAACCAAACACCCAGATTGGCAGAAATCCTGTGTTTTTAAATTCTCTATTTTGCACGTGCATTCATATCCTATTATTGTGTATTTCCTATCCCTGCGTTGTTAGAATCCTGCAATTCAAATGATCCCTTACAGAATAACTTCTCTTATAGATAGTTGTCAAAGAAAACCTTGTGTGGTTTGTCCCGCTCCTGCTGCGCCATCGTCCACCCAGGCTCAGCTGCTCCAACGACAGAAGGGTCCAGCACTGCAGGGATCCGGCCTCCAGACTGTCTTTCGCTGCCTCAGATCTTCTTCCCCACCGCTGGCAGCCATGACAACTGCATTACCATCATCAACCGAACAGATGACTTCGAGGCACTGCTCAAGAATTTGCCCGATTAATCAGTTAATGGGCCAGTTAATCGCTACTCGTTGGGTGGCCGACTCGAATAGCACCTATTCGCTGCGTTAACTTTTTAGGCTGATTAACTTGCCTATCAGACCGATTAATCAGTTGTTAGGCCGATTAACTTGCCTATCAGACCGATTAATCGGTTGTCAGGTTGACTAATCGCTGATGGCCCATTATCTTGTGGGCAAACAAAGCGCAAATTTTTAGCCCATAACCTCTATCATCGCCCTCTCACTGCTCAATACCTAGGTTCTGACCAAATAGTAGCATATTTTGGGATATTACATAGCTGAGAGCATGAGAGTATGGTATAATAGATAAAAAAACTCCAATATGTTCATAGGTTCCTATTTAATAAACCGATTAATGGTCTACCGATTATTTTAGTTAATAGGCCGATTCATCGATTAATCGCTACTCCCAGGTCGACCGAGCAGCTACCAGTTATTGATTTCCTGAACAATGCCTCGAGGACTACACGAGTCCGCAAGAGAGGTTGCACTCTTTCATGTTTGCTTACATTATGCATCGCTTAATATTACATGCTACTTTATCATCCTGTTCACCGATTAGACTCTGAGTCAGCTCCAAACCAATGGTCAAACTTGAGTTTTTAAATGGTTGTGGGGTACATATCGGGGCCACAGTCAATAGTATCTACCTACTATCTGGTTAATCTCTGATGTCTACTATGAGTTTCATGTTGGGTGGGAAACAAACAGTAAAGAAGCCATTATTTGTATTTTTTAACTGAAGCCATTATCTGCCTGCTATCAATGGTTTTGGGTCTATCCATAGGTTGCTACCATCACTCTGGATTTCTGCATGCACTCCTTACATAATCTCACTATGTTTTATTCCTATGCATGTCAGTTATTGTACACAATGGAACTGAACATGTAACGCAAAAGAGACGAGCCTTGCGTGGCAATAAAATTTCATGTAGACGTCGCTCCATGGTAGGCGCAAAGTGTCACATCCCTAGTCTGGCAGTGCTCTAGGCTAGCTTTTGCATCCATGCATCATGTCCAAACTTATTTTGAAAGTTGAAATGGAGATTGTTCAAACCCTAGCACCAAATCAAATCAACTAGGTTCAAATAATAGGGTTTTTATCAGTTTTGCCATCGGCTGTCTAACGCTACTCAGTTTTGCCACTAAATGTTTTCACTAATAAAAAATGCCACTGTTCCATTAGACACAAACTCGGAAATGCCATTTTTCACCGTTACCGTATGGTCAATGCACGTTGACTGGAGGTAGATGACAAAAATTCCCCTGTCCCCCCGTCTCTCTGTGTTGACTTGTGGGACCGTTTGTAAGGTGTGCATGAAAATAGAATAAAAATTGTCGTATTGGGGTTTCGAACCCAAGACCACAACCTCCAGTAAAGAGCGAGCAAACCAACTGAGCTAAGGAGATGTTATGTTGCAGAAGGAGATATATCCATTATATGTTATATGGAATAATATTCCAACACAACAACGTCTCGTATATTTTCCTGTTGCTAAATAGTTGAACTTAGGTTCGAAAGTTACTATGGACAACAGATCCGCACGAGCGGCTGGCCGGCTAGAAGAAACTGTCTGGTACTAGTAGACATAAACAAATGAGGCAGACCACCACGCCCAAATTTTTTGATTGTCACACACTAATTAACAGAAACAACACATATGACAGCACGATCACATATTATTCTATATTTCTATGAAAATTTCAGCATGGTTGCTGCCCATTTTTCTGAAAACGACACAAACACAAAGTGGTTCACAAACATAAATAAGGTTCAAAATATCAACTTGTTGTTTTTTCAGCACACACAAATCAGGTTCACAAACATAAATGAGGTTCAATAACATCCACTTGTTGGTCGAAATATAAAGGTCCAAATTCTCAAACATGCATAAGGTTGAAAGGAAACAAGTCCATGTTCACAAGCAAAAGGTCACGATCACACAAACTTCACATATGTAGCTTCTTTTTGCTTCTTGTTTTTTTAGCAGGACTGTCTGGTGGTTCCGCATTTGCAATTCGAATATGCATGGGAGACGAAACAAATCCACTTGCAGGTCCATCGGTTGTGGTACAAACTTCATTTTGCATGTCCTTCCTTTTCCTAGTGTTCTTCACACTTGTTTTCTTCACACTTTTCTTTGAGCTGTATAGAAGTTAGTCATGTTGCAAAAAAGAATGAAAATAGATGTTGAAAATACATATAGAAAAGCACATGTTCTTTTGATGTTACCTAGCAGAACTTGCAACCATTGATAGTTCAGGGTCGCCTTCTCCTGCCACAAAAGGGGCTTCCCTAGCTTGGAGGTCAGCCTCATCTTCTCCAAATGCTGGGTCAACTGGATTTGTGCACAATCTGGCAATGTGCCCGAAGCCTCTGCATCGCTTGCACTTCCTTTTCCTGGTGCCCGCGCCAGCACCTTCAGCACTAGATCTAATTCTAGTCTTCCTTGGTCGGCCTTTTGGCCTCCTCAACACTGGAGCATGTAGTTTGAAGCCAGGGTCAACAATGTCCCATTGTTGCTTGCCTGCCATTGCAGGTATGTTGTCCGCATACGCAGCCTTAAATTTTGCAATGGAGTAGAACTCATGTACATATGGTTCAATTTCTGATACTGGACCTCGTAGTGAAGTAATAAAGTACAGGGCATTGATACATGGCAAACCCTTGACCTGCCATTTCCTGCAGCTACATGTTTCCTTTGCGATGTCAACAGGGTACCTCCATTCCCTATTCTCTTTGTCCACTGCAGTAATTTCTGCCTCAACATCACTGCGTCTAATTACCATCATCTTCAGCCCTGAAAAGAACACAAAACATTAATTATTGAATTGAGTTGTTATGAAATTAATCAATTGAAAGAGTACAAGATATTTACCTTTAGATTTGGCATGCAGTGCCTTTATCACACTTGGTATTATGAGATGGCCAAGCCATTTTTCTAATGCTATCCTCATCCGCAGATCAAACTTCTCCATTATCATCTGCCTAATCTTGTCCAACATGTCGACAATAAGAAGAGACTTAACTTTTCTAACTTTGCTATTAAATGACTCTGCGAGGTTGTTGTTGACGTAGTCAACCTTGCATATTTCATTGAACTTGCTTCTATACCATATCTTTGTGTGGTGTTCAGCCATATATTTTTGGACACTCTTCTTAGCAAGGATCTGTTTCATAAGCCAGTTGTGCTTTCTAGAGCTGAAACTTAAGCTTGCAGCCCAAAGATTATCATCATAGACCTTGCCCTTGAATTTTTTTCGAAAATTTGCAGCAAGATGCCTCATACACTCCCTATGCTCCACTCCAGGCCACACTTGTTCTACTGCTGTCTCTAAACCTTTGCAAGCGTCAGTGTGTATGACTAGTCCTTCAGGACGCCCAATAAGCCCACGCAGATTTTGAAGAAACCAAGCCCAACTTTCAAATGATTCTGTCTCTAGCACCCCATATGCAACTGGGTAAAGCCAATTACGGCCATCAATGGCACAAGCAGAAGCTAGTTGCCCTTTGAATCTCCCATTTAGTGCAGTTGAGTCTACGGCCAAGTATGGTCGACATCCATTTAAAAAGCCTTGCCAACATGCCTTGAATGAAACAAACACCCTCCTAAAGCATTCCTTCTCCCTCACTTTTCCTTTGATCTTGTACTGCACAGTTTCTTTGTCTATTTCCACTACACTACCAGGAGAACACTTCTCCACCTCAGCCTTGAAACTATAGAGATGATGGAAGCTATCTTCCCATTTTCCGCTAATCATATCCATTGCTTTGTCCTTACCACGAGATACACGCATGTATGGCACCGTGAAGTGGTACTTCTCATGGATCTTCTCTTGAAGAGCAGTAGAGCCAATATCTGGGTTCTTTCTCACCCACTCCAGCACAACATCAGCAACCCACCTGCTCTTTGCCGGCTTGAACTTCTCACTTCTCAGCTTAGTTGGGCATGTATGAGAGAAAGGACACACCTTGATCTGTAGGAAACAACAAAATCAGTTAGTATGTTGCTAGTATGTTAAACTTGCCACATTTGTATAGTTACCAGTTCCACAAAATAAAGGGTACAATAAACAAATCAATTAGATGTTAGCAAGTTATACCTGAAATATTATGCTATTCCTCATATAAGAGCCATGAATTCTCCACTTACACCTCTTATATGCACAACTTGCTCTCAACCTCTTAGAATCACTCTTTTCGACTGTATAGTCAAATTCACGTTTAATTGCAAAAGTAGAAAGTGCATTCTTGCAGTCCAACAAAGAGGGGAATACCGAGCCTTCTGCAAATAATGGATTCTCCTTGTTATATACTACAACAGGTCTGTCCTCCTCCTCCTCTTCCTCTTCATCAACTAAACCCATGTCTCTATTCTCTTCTTCCTCTTCAGTGTCAGTGGATTCATATGCTGGAGGATTATCTTCCTCTTCCATATCTGCCGAATCATCTTCTTTGGTAGACTTCTTGACCAAGTCTGGATACTGCCGCTCATCATCATTATCTGAGAGAATAGCATCATCAGGTATAACATCATTGGTTATGTCTCTATTAGCATCGTCAACACTATTAGACTGCTTGACTCCCTGTATGTTGACTGTATCAACATCAACTTCCTGACTCCATGTATGTTGACTCTCACTGTAACAAGGTTGTGTAGGTGGATTATGGCTAGGTGTGCTAGGAGTTTGGGATTTTTGAAGAACCTCAATTTGCATAGATATTTTCTTTGAATCTTGATGTTTTCCAAACATCAAAGCTGCATCATCATCACATACAACAGCAACCCATTTATTCTGCTCCCTGTCATAGTACTTCAACTCAACGTAATCACGCCACCCCCATGGATAGGTATCACACAGTTTGTGCAGCAATGTTTTGTGTGTGATACTAGGTTCTACGAATAGATAAAAATCAAAGCCGCCAACATATCGCTTGAGACCATAGCTATTCTCACGGCTTGTTTCCATCCTAACTGTCAGCATACAAGCAGTATCTGCATCCATCCTGACCATCAAGAACACAAGTACCAAATTGCACGCAATTATCAGTAAGGCAAAGTCAGCTACTACAAATTCTATGTACAAATTTCGACCTCTACAACTTATATTCAACCACACACGCACACTAAGAATTAGTATACTCACAATGTAGGAATTTCAGAGCATATGTCATGTTGGGGCGTCCTGTGGCCGATGCAAGCCTCCGATTCGGTCCTGCTGTCCGTCGCCATTGCCGTGGAACAATTGCACTTCAAGACTCGGGAGGAGCTGCGGAGTCAGCCGGGAGAAGCGCCGGAGCTGCCTGCCTCTGGTGGCGGTGCCGGGCGGGAGGAAGAGCCAAAGCTGGGATGGGTGGCGGCACTCGACGGGAGGCGCCGCAGCTGCAGCGAGTGGGGGCGCGCCGGAGCTGGGCGGGTAGCCTGGCGACCGGCGGTGCCAGGTGAGGATTTTGGCAGGTGGCGGCGATGACTGGGGATATTGGTTCCGGCTGGGGAAAGGGAAACTGCCACGAACAGATCGGGTCAAGGATTAGATAAGATTTTGTTTAGTTAGGTTCAGACATCTGTATATAAGGTCTCTATCTCCTCACAAAACAAATCTTTTCCATGGTTCAGTTGGTTAGCTCGTGCGCCTGTGTAGCCCGTGGTCTTGGGTTCGAACCCCCAGCCTCCCAATTTTTCTTCTCTTTTTCTCATGCGGCCCTTACAAATGGGATAGGGGTAATTTCGTCATCTAACTTCAGTCAACGTGTATTGACCAAACGGTAACGGTGAAAAGTGGTCTTTTTGAGCTTGATTTAACATAACAGTGGCATTTTTGAGTAGTGAAAATGTTTAGTGGCAAAACTGAGTAGCGCTAGACAGCCGATGGCAAAACTGATAAAAACCCCAAATAAAAATATTCTCAATGAACCCAAAATGTCCTTTAGAAAAGTTCATCATTTTTGGATTGGTTGAAAACCTCTGCCAAAATGGTGCACATATTTCCTAGGACCATTCTGGATTTTTGAATTAAATCATAAAGTATTTGAATTGGGGCATTTAAATCCTATAAATATTTTAAATGCTCTAATAATTCTTAAACTAGTTGAGGGCTGTTGGGAATAATTTCAGCAGTGCCCACAAATATTTTCAGGAGTTTTAAAAATGGTTTAGTTTTTAAACTAAATCAAAACAGAGGAAAATAAATAGAAAACAGAAACAAAATTAGAAAAGAGAGAGAGAGGACTCACCTGGGCCACTTACATGGCCTAGCACTATGTCGGCCCAGTCCACTGGCCAGCGCCAGTCGTCCTCAACCTCATGCCAGTGGGGACGAGGGCGTGTGCCCGTGGTGCGCTCGCACACACGCGGCCACCGATGGCCACCTCCTGCTTCTGCCGACGCCCTGGACGACTCCAGACGATGCCACGCACCCCCTGGCCTCTCTCTCCCTCACCTGTGGCCTCTCCCCTCCTCTGCTCTCTCTCCCTCTCACCGGCCGAGCGCCACCCTCACTGCCCTCGTGTCCACCGGCCACCGTAGAACTCTCCGTCTTGTCCAAAGGCTCCGCCTCGTCCCTCTCTTCATCCTCACCGAGCTATGCTTCGCCGGAAGCCCCCGACTGACCTCACCGAGCTCGTCTTCAACCTCCCAATGACAAGATCACCTCCGCCCCCCGCTCGCTTCGGACCTCCTCCAAGCTCATCGTCTGCACTACTGCAATCTCCGTGAGCCACTCACCCGAACCCCCCTCTTCTGCACGCCGTAGTCGTCGTTCCGCTGGAGACCGAACCGCTCCGCTGCCGAGCTTCTCGCCGTCGTGGCCACAGTCGCCGCAACCCCCAACCGAGCACACCCGCGTGCTCACCGCGCCGCGTAGGTGTCGTAGGAGCCAAGCACGCCACCCCATGGGCACCGCAGCCCTGCTCCCGAGTGCGCCAATACTCCGGCCGCCACCCGTCTCGTCGCCACTGCCGCTACACGCTGGCCCAGCACACACCACAGCCACCACTAGATGAGCCGCATCACGGGCTTTCTAGCGCACCCATCCGCGCGTCCAGCCGACGCCGGAGATGGCTGGACGAGGAGCGCCGCCGCGTTTTCTTACTGCCGGCGGTTAGTCGCCGATTAGCTGATGTGGCACAGGATTAATTAGTGCTAACCACCGATTAGTGTAACCCCAGGGGTCTATGACAGACGGGCTCCACCCCTTAATTAACCATAGGGTTATTCCCTGTTTAAATTAAACTAATGCCCGTGGCCCCACATGTGAGTTTGACCTTGCCAGCTCAGCGTTGCCGGGCCCCACTGATGAGCCTCTGTTGTTAACGCTGTTACACTGACACGCGGGCCCCACTGTTCAAGTTTGACCTGGACCGGCCCTGTTGACCGCTGACATCAGAGTGACGTCATGCTCATGTAGTAATTCTTTTCTGGAATTTAAGTAAATCTTAAATGGTTTATTTATTTCAAAAAATGTTATAAACTTCAAGAAGTCATATAAAATCAACCATAACTCCAAATGAAATAAGTTATATATGGAAAATTATCAGCAAAATCCAATCTTTCCATCTGTACTGGTTTCATGCATGATAAAGAAACTTAACCCTGCTATTTAGATCAAAACATGATAATGCAATATATGAGTTCATAACTTGAGTTTGAATTTGAACCCTTGGTTCAAATAAGCTCAAACCCTTCTGTTCTAGTTGCATTAGCTCAAATCACAGCATGTTGCCATGTCATGATCATGCATCATATTGTGCATTGCATTGATTATGCTTTCCCTCTGTTGCTGGTAACTGTCCCCTCTCGGGAAACGTGGTTCCGACGATGAGATCGATGACACCGATGAAGAACTATACTATCTTCCGAAGTGCCAGGCAAGCAAAAAACCCTTGTTCATTCCGATACAATCCCACTCTCTCGCTCCTGCTCTCTTTTACTGCATTAGGACAACAACGATTCATTTGTTACTTGTTGCGGTAGTTGAACCCCCTTTTCCTCTGCATGACCTGTCATTGCCATCGTAAATAGATGAAACCCACTAGCATGAGTAGGAGTTGTTTGAGCCCTGATGTGCCTACTCATTCATGCTTGTTTGTCATGCCTGCTACTGCTTAGAATTGAGTTAGGTCTGATTCATCGGGGATGAATTGGAATGTGGTGAACATGTCCTACTGTTGAGAGATAACTGTGTGAACAAGATTTGGTAAAGGTAGCAGTGACAGGCCATGTAGGAGTACGTGGTGGGTTGTCTCATTAAAGCCGTCCTCAGGAACTGAGTTCTGTGTTTGTGATCCATGAATAGCTACTACCACATGTTGGGCCCTGAAATTTGACCCCGCTCGACTTATTAATCGCCCATGTCCTCTGTCCAGGAGTTGCAAGTAGTTTATGGTGTTTGTAGTATGCTGGAGGCCGTGCGCAGCGCTGACCCTAGGGGTGGGCTGTGATGCGGTAGGCACATGGCATGGTGTACCGGGACGCCCGTTTGGTGCCTCGGGAACCCTGCACACATCGTTCGGGGCTGTAAGTGGAAACCTCGGCCAGACTCCCTTCGGATGGAACTTGAATATGCGATAAACCTGGACTAGGGACTTGTGTGGTTAGTCAGGTCATGGTCTACACCCATGTTGGCTTTCGCTTGAAGTCTGCCGAGCACATGTCGTGTGCAGATGCTAAGTGGTGGAAACATGTGTGAAGAAGTAAAACCCTACAGGGTTATAAATGATATATTCGAATAGTCGCGTCCTCGGTAAAGGACTTCTGGGTTGCCTATACAGTTCATAGACAAGTGAAAGTGGATACTCTAAAATGCGCAAGATAAGCGTGAGTGCTAGGGATGGCATTCTCGTAGGGAGACGGGAGCGGATCCATAGTGGTGTATTGATTGGTGAATATGTGGACTCGTGTGCGCCACGCCAAAAGAGTTACTTGCATACATAGTTCAGATAGCCACTGAGTCAAAGCTGGCTTGCTACAGTTAAACTCCACCACCCCCTTTGTTGATACTGATGCATATGTAGATAGTTCTGATGTAAGTCTTGCTGGGTACATTTGTACTCACGTTTGCTTAATTTATGTTTTTGCAGACAGACTTCAGTCTCACTAGTAGTTCCGCGTGGACTTCGACGTTTAGCTTGTTACCTCAACAACGATCTTGTGCCCTCGGCAGGGTCTTGTAGATAGTCAAGCTTCTTAGTCTTTTCATTTGTAGTTGTCTGCACTCAGACAAGTTAAGCTTCCGTTTGTGCTTATTGCTTGTATGACTTGAATGTTGGGTCATACCCATGTTTGTAATATCTGGCTTTTTGGAGCATAGTGAATAAATACTTTGAGTCGTAGAGTTTTGTTGTGATGCCATGTTGTATTTGCACATATCGAGCATATTGTGTGTATGTTATTGAAATGCTTGGTATGTGTGGGATCCGACTACCTAGTTTTTTATTCTTGGTAGCCTCTCTTACCGGGAAATGTCTCCTAGTGCTTCCACTAAGCCATGGTAGCTTGCTACTGCTCCAGAACACTTAGGCTGGCCGGCATGTGTCCTTCTTCGTTCCTGTGTCTGTCCCTTCGGGGAAATGTCACGCGTTGTTCCTTTAAGTCCTTGTACCTTGCTACGACTTGGGTTCATATGTTGACGACCGACACGTTCATTGTTGGGTCATGTATGACTGTCCCTATAAGTTAGTGCCACCTTGGGTTTACGACTAGACATGTCGGCCCGGGTTCTCTTTCATATGGATGCTAGCGACACTATCATATACGGGAGCCAAAAGGCGCAAACGGTCCCGAGCCAGGTAAGGTGGCACCCGTGGGGATACCGTGTGTGAGGCCGCAAAGTGATATGATGTGTTACATGCTAGATCGGTGTGACTTAGGATCGGGGTCGTGATAGCTTTGGTATCAGAGCCTGATTGCATGTAGGATTACCAAGCCAAACTGGTCGAAGTTGAGTCTAGAAATGCTTTAGTTATATAAGGGAATTGATTGTGGAAGGGAACGTAAGGCTCTTTTACTCCTTTATCTTATGCCCTTCTGATCTGAGTCAACCTCTTCTTTTCTACGGGGATTAAGAACTAGGCTTCTCATCTTTCTATCAGGATCATGTGTTACTAATCCATAGACTTATAGGATTGATGGATTCAAGTCTCAGTTCAGTTTCTACTACTTCCGTATGTTCATAGCTGGCCTCAGAACCTTGATACGGTGATGTTGAGTGGTCATGCCACTATTTTGCAGGATGTCTCAAATCTTTTTGAGCATTTATAGCCGTTATGCTGTCTGAGTCATCCCGGGTTTCTAAATAGTCTGATGCATTTGCAAATCCCTTCTTCCGTTCTCGATGTTTCTTTGGGCCAGTTTAACCACACTAATGTGTGAGTTGAGGTACTCTGTTGCCTTGACATATATGTTGGAGCTATTATTATGACCCTAGGTGTCTTAGAGAACCATTCAGTAATTTGGCCATGTTTTGTGTTCCCGGTGAGATGATTCTGGCCATTATTCTCAAAAGCATCATGTGATGCCATTTAGTTAGTAAGCATTCTATTTTTGGGTTCTTGAGTGTCAGGACCATGATTCCAAGTCACATCGATCTAGCCAGTAACACCTCATATCACTTTGCGGCCTCACGCATGGTATTCCCACGGGTGTCGCCTTACCATGGCCCGGGACCGTTTACGCCTTTTGGCTCACGTATATGATAGTGTCGCTAGCATCCATATGACAGAGAACCCGGGCCGATATGACTCGTCTGAACCCAAAGTGGCACTAACTTATGGGGACAGGCATACATGAATCAACATCGAGCATGTCGGTCAGCAGCGTGCGAATCCGGGCTGTAGCACTGGGCTAACAGGAATCCGGTGAACCGGGCTGTAGCAGGCCAGGCAGGACTCCGGATGTCACCGCGTGACATTTCCCCGAAGGGACAGACACATGAACGAAGTGAATCACATGCCGGCCAGTCAAGTGTTCGAGAGCAGTAGTGCTGGGCTAGCAGGACTCTGGTGAACCGGGCTGTAGCGGACTACTATGGCTCATGGAAGCACAAGACTACATTTCCCCATAAGAGAGGCTACCAAGGATAAACAACTAGGTTGTCGGATCCCACACATACCAAGCATTTCAATCATACACACAATATGCTCGATATGTGTCGTGGTTTTGTCACGGCAGATGTCCTAGAGAAAGGACTTAGTCGTGGAGCCATCGCAATGGATTAGCTTGAAGGGGTTAAAGCGGACACAGGGACGCAAGAGAGTTTATACTAGTTCGGCCCCTTCAATGAAGGTAAAAGCCTACGTCTAGTTGTGATGGAATTGATGGGGTTTCAATGACTAGGGAGCAAACAAGCTTCGCCTAAGTCTCAAGTTGTTGTCTCTCCCCTGAACTGCCGCCGGGTCGTCCCCTTATATACACGGGCGACGCCCGTCGGTTCACAGATTCCTAATACCGGCTCATAGATGTGTCCGGTTTGGTCTCTACTTATTCCTAACTTAAAACACAAGTTACATACCAATGCCGGTTTACGGCTACAGGCCTTGAACCGACTATGGGTCTTGAGCCCTCATCTGCCTTCTTGGGCTTTAACATAATTAACTACTGATTAATCCGGCCCAGATAGGCCGGTTTACGCCCAGTAGTAATATCCCCAACATTAGGTCCCAGATTGATTTGAACTGGTTCATGTCAATCCTTAGCAAAAATCTTCACCTTCAACATCTTCTTGTAGTTCGTTGAACCGCCATGATGTCATCTTCTCTGGTCGTTGTAAACCGGTGTGACGTCACCTGTTATAAAGAAACTTATCCATGATACCTTCTTTGTTTAATAGGTCTGTGAAAATCGAGGCGATAACTCCATTTCCAGAGCCACGGTTCCTTGATTTTCGCGCCTGACTCCTGTCCCTTTCCTTATAAATAGGACCGAAGGGTCATTTACTTTTCTCCCCTTCGTGCCCTTCTACTTCGTCTTCCCCGCGTCGTCCAGCTTCGGAGCTCCGCCGCCGTTGATGACCTTTGCTCCAACCTTTGCCGCTGCATCACCCTAACTGTACCAGAGCATCGCGGCAACCTTCTGTTTCTTCCTCGACTCCGGTGAGTTCTTCATCTTTTCCTCCGTAGATCTGTTCTAGGGTTTCCAAGTTCTTCAGAGTTCATCGTCTTCTTCGTATTCATATGATAGATCCTGGATGAACCTGTGAACCTTTGCTCTGTGTAGCGGTATTTCTTAGCATCCGCCTTTACTTATATGCCTCAAGACCATAGATCTACCTGTATCTCTGCCCATCGATTCGGTACTGTTCTTTTTTGAACTTTGAATATTTTCCTTCTTTTCTGAACTTACTTCAGATCCATGGCTGTAGAGAGATCTTGTGAAATCTGTTTCTGTACACTTATCTATCTGCAATCTCAACTGTTTCAATGCTTAGATCCGGCGGTTTAACTTTGTAGAAAAATTGCCAAACCGGTATATACCATTAGTCCCCTTGTTGAACCGCCAGATGCTGTTGCTTCATAAAACTCCGGTTTAGATAGAGATGTCTCCAGTTTAACATTGTACATACCAGTGCACTTTAATAAATGCATTCTTGAACCAGAATTACCTATCTTGTAGATTTCATCATGGCCAAGCAAGTATATGAGTGCAACTGGGTTCCTTCTCGCGTCACAGAGACTCAGCTGAACAATTTAGTCCTGATCGGCGCTTTAGGCAGCAAAAACACCATCCATTGGAGAGCTCCTGGCAAAGAATGCCCTCCCACACCTCAAGAAGGAGAGGTCGTCGTTTTCGTTTACCGGGACGTTTTAAGAATGCCCTCCCGGGGCTTTAAGACGCCCGGTTCTAAATTTTACCGGGACGTTTTAGCCGATTTTCAACTCCACCCACAAGACACTGGTCCCAACTCTGTTACAAACATGTGTCACTTCCAAGTGCTCTGTGAGGTGTTCTTTCAAGAGGAGCCCACAGTGTAATTTTTCAGAGACTGTTTCCATCTAAACCGCCGTACTGAGTTTTCTGACGGTTCCAATACGGAGTTGGGCGGTGTGGTGATTCAGAAAAGGAAAGAGGTCACATACCCTCACGCCAAGCTGCACAGCCACCCCAAAGAGTGGAATCAAACATGGTTCTATTGCAGAGACACCTCCCCTGCTGGTGAAAATCCTTTTCCTGGCTTTCGTCCAGAGTGGCTTAGCAATACACACCCCTTTCCGCAAAGGTTGACTGCCAAGGAGAGAAGCAAATACGCTCCTCAACTGTCCAAGCTCAGAGCCTTCATGGCCAATGGTTTAACAGGAGTTGATCTCGCTCGTTGTTGGATATCGTGGAGCATACTGCCCCTTAGTCAGCGCTCCGGTTTGATGTGCGAGTATACTGGCAGTGTTGATGACCCATTGCGACATGCTAATATCCAGCTTACCGACGAAGAAATCACAGAGGCTGTGAATAAAATGCTGAATGAACCGGAACACGTCTGTGCTCGAACCGGCCTGCTTCCCTTCTGTGCCACCAACAAACCGCCAGCTGTAAGAGTTTGATTGTTCTTTTTTTATGAACCTGTTATTGATATACCTGGTCATTGTTTAATATCAATACCTGTTTGAACAGGGCAATGATCCGTTTTGGAGCAAGAAACTGCCACAGGAGAAACCAGAAAAACCAGATAAACCAGAAAGACCAATCTGGCAAAAGACTAAAGCTGTGAAGAAGACTACCCATAGGAAAAGAACCACTGCATCCTTTGATCCGGCCGCTGATGACGATGTGGATAATCCAGACCTTGAGGTAGAGCTTGACTCACTTGGCTTATTTTTCATGTGTCTTATTGATGATGATATTTGTCAGGATGATGCCGAAGCCAGCCATGCTGATGCTGCAGAGGTAATTATTCTCTCTTCCGATTCAGAACCTTTGCCTTCACTAAAAATCCGTCAGGCAAACTGGAAAGTTAAATTTTCTCATCCCCTTGCTTACTTGGATCCCAAATTTCTTATGAAGACCCAACAGCACGAAGCTCGCCGCACAACCTGGCACAGCGGCCAGGTAGTTACCTCCGCCGGTTTACCGAACAGTCCGATTTGGAAACGCCGTTCAGAGGTCTCTAATTTGCTTGTCAGTGCTTGTCCTAAAGCGGGATGTTTTCGTCAACCTCTTAATCCATCTGACTCCGATTATCAGGTTACTTCCCACTCATCCTCTGGAGAGTCATCGGCTACTCAGCTGCCACCGCTCAAAACGGTGCTTGGGTAAGCTATACTTATCATAATATTTCCGGTACATCACCTTGGAACATATGCTATATTTGACTTTGTTATTCCTTTCAGGGCCAAGCCTAGGCCGAGCAAAAAGGCTCGCCTAGATAAAGCGTCCGAGGAGGATGTCGTCCCTGAACCGAGCAAAACACCAGATCTTGAAGCGGCTATTCCTGAAGACATACCCAATGATCCACCGCAGCAAGATGACGATCTTATTGCTGAAGAGAGGCCTATTGATACCTCAAGTCCTGCCAACCAGCCCACAAGCCCCATCCGTATTGAGAAATCCACCGGTCCAACAAAGCCTACTGATAAGCCAACGGCCCCAGTGCAAACCGGCGACGCCAAGGATGATGAAGTTGTTATTACTGGCATTGGCCATACAAAGCCAAGCAATCCTGTCGCTTTGTCTAAACATACTGCCAAGGAAGAATTTGCTGCCTTTGGCAAGGGCAAGTGGAATGTTGATCTGGCGACCTACGCTGCTCTGAACGCCCAAGACATCCATTCCGGCTATCTGAACTGGCTGTACACCAGCCGTGACTATGAAGCCGGCCTGGTTAACATGATGAAAGATAAATATGAGGTAACTTCCATATGCTCTTTCCTGCTTGTATGCGTCAATTCTTGCTGACTCGCCTATCCCCCAAGGACCGGTTTGTAATCTTCTTTCAAACCGGGACTTACTAATATAAATCTTAATGCCTCGAAATTCGCTGATGTAGCCCCCAAGGGCCGGTTCAACTTAGTGTAGTTAAATCGGGACTTAAGTAATTAATATCGCCGCATCAGAACTTATTTGAACAAATAGCCATTAGCCCCCAAGTGCCAAGTTGAATACTTGTATTGAGCTTGGGACTTTATAATCAAGTGAAATATGAAGATCAAATAGGCATTAACCCCCAAGCGCCAAGTGCATAACTTGTTATGTGGTTGGTGCTTCAATTCTTGCACTGCTTGCAGAATCATATAACTGTCTGTATGTAGGCTGAGCTGAAGAAAAAAGAGACCAAATTGCCGATCTCCATGAAAATCTGAAGTCCCAACAGACTGAAACCTCAAAAGCAAAAGAGGAGTTGACCAGTGCCTTAAGCGTCATGGAACAGCTTAAGAAGGATTTCAAGAAGGAACGGGCGGATTGGGCTACTGAAAAATCCGCTTTAGCCAAACGAGCAGAAGACGCCGAGGCTGCACTAAAACCGGTGGTGGATGAACTGACCAGCATAAAGTAGCACGTGCATGCCATGACTGTTGCTATCTTTGGTAAGCCGGTTTGATTTCTGAATTGATTTTGCCATCTTACAGAGCTGCCGGTTTGTTAACCCTTTGTGATATTTCAAGGACACGCATTGGTCATTTGGGGTCAGATGTGCGGAAGAAATTGAAAGCCGCCTATATGTTGATCGAACAACTGTACACTGGTGCACAGTGGATCATCTGTACTGCATCCCACAACAAGCCGGCGCCCACCTTGATTTAGGATACTCTACAGAAACTGTCAGTGCTTCCTGCCCGGGTGGAAGAGCTGAAGAAATCTGCTGCTCGAATCGGTGCGATCAATGCCTTAATCCGGGCAAAAGCTTGGGTGCCGGATTTTGATCCTATTGAAGCGGCTTAGTGCTATCCCAGCTTGAAGGAAGACGGGTCAGAGTTTAGTGAAGCGGATCTGCGAGCAATAAACCGGGAGGTGCGTCTGCGAGCTTGTCAATTGGTGGAAGAATCAGACTTATCTCATTATCAAGCCCACTATGACAATCAAAACAAGCAAGTAGCTGCACCAATTCATGAAGCGGAAAATCTTATCCCTCCAATCCGTAAGCATACTTACGCTCCCGATATTGAACCGTCATTGCTGATCCATGATGAAGCTGTTTTTCAAGCATTAATGGGAATCGACTGGACAACTGTTGATTTCCAGCCGCTGGGTAGAGAAACTGAAGTTGAAGCGGCGCGGGATGACCCACAACCATCAGGCCAGTCTGGTGACCAAGCTTGAACCAGCAGCCGGTTTAAACTGCTTCCCCTTTGAAAAACAATGATCTTGTTTTGGGCACCGTGTTACCTTGTAATAGGCTAGCTAATACTCTTGATCTTAATATGCCTTCGTGCATAACCACTGCAACTTGTGCTTTCTTTGGGTTATGAACTTTCCAAAGTATTTTCTGCAACATAGAAATCTTAAAGTTCCACCGCGGTTGTACCGTCAGGCGGAGTATGATGTCTGCATATATAAAATCAAAACATCTGAAATTTAAGCATATGATCAAATCTTTTAGATACATAATACCTGCCATCGTTGGGCATGAAGTTGGTTTAGCCAATCTTGAAGCGGAGGTTTCATAAACCCACACTGTTGGAGGGGATAGCAGCTCTTGTATATATATAATGCCGGTTTACCATGTAAACCATGCTGGGTTATAATAAAGCACCGTGTTACTCCGTAATAGGATGTTAACAAAAAAATCAAGCCGGGCAAATAGTCTCCGGATTAAAAATGAACCGTGTTCTGTCAATTGACAGTGTGAACCGGTTTTAAAATTTTGTCGGTTTAGAAAACACAACAAAAAGAAAGAAATATCTATCAAAGAAAATTGTGAAGCAAAGGCAATGATAAAACCATTTGCAAAAAGAGGCTTATTTGAGCCGATCAGATGGCATTACCATGGTCGGACATGACCAAGCTCCCGATAGGTGTAGCTATGGTTCAAGTCAGCCAGGTCCCCAAATGAAACCGTGGCATTTATGCCGATCAAGTGGCATGGCAATGGTTCGGGTTCGACCAAGCCCCCAAGTGATTCTGTGGCCTTAGGCCGATCAAGAGGCATGACTGGTTCAGACGTGACCAAGTCCCCAAGTGATCTGGTGGCTCTCGCCTATCAAGAGGTGTTGCATTGGTTCGGACACGACCAAGCCCCCAAGTGATATAACATGATGCTTTTTGAAAAGCTAACTCAAGGGGTAAACTGGAGGCCGCTTTAGAACAACTCTGTGTAACCACACATGATGTAAAAGGATAGATACCCCGCTTTAGCTGAGGTTCCGGTTTATTATATTTAATCATAATATATACATCATCGTAATATGTACACAAGTAGAGCCAATGGCTCAGGTATAGTAAGGCCGAAGATGAGCTATGTTCCACGGCGTGTTGGTCTCCTCCTCTGATGTGCGTGAGTCTTTATGCTCTCGAATATCGATCAGATAGTATGACCCGTTGTGCAGATTCTTGCTGACCACGAAAGGTCCCTCCCAAGGTGGGGATAGCTTATGCATATCAGTGTGATCTTGGATGAGCCGAAGAACCAAATCTCCTTCCTGAAAGGTTCTGGTTCTGACTCGGCGACTGTGATAACGACGAAGATCCTGTTGGTAAATCGCTGAGCGGGCGGCTGCTATGTCACGTTCTTCATCCAACAGGTCCAAAGCGTCTTGCCGTGCTGTCTCATTGTCCACTTTAACATAAGCCGCCACACGGGGTGAGTCATGACGGATATCACTGGGGAGAACCGCCTCCGCTCCATAAACCATGAAGAACGATGTGTATCATGTTGATCTGTTGGGTGTAGTATTGATGCTCCATAACACAGATGGTAACTCTTCTACCCAACAACCCGGTGTTCTCTGCAAAGGAACCATAAGCCGGGGCTTGATGCCTCTCAAGATCTCTTGATTAGCCCTTTCTGCTTGACCATTGGACTGTGGGTGTGCCACCGATGAAACATCGAGCCGGATGTGCTCCCGTTCGCAGAACTCCTACATGGCACCTTTGGACAAATTGGTACCATTATCTGTGATGATATTGTGTGGAAAGCCAAACCGGAAAATCACTTTTTTGATGAACTGAACCGTCGTGGCCGCATCACACTTGCTAACAGGTTCTGCCTCCACCCACTTTGTAAACTTGTCAACCGCCACCAGGAGGTGGGTCTTCTTATCTTTGGACCTTTTGAAAGGCCCAACCATATCCAGCCCCCAAGTCGCAAACGGCCAAGTAATTGGAATCATTCTCAATTCTTGAGCCGGCACATGAGCATGTCTTGAAAACTTTTGGCAACCATCACATCGTCTGACCAGATCCTGTGCATCAGCATGAGCAGTTAACCAATAGAAACCATGGCGAAAAGCTTTAGCCACCAGGGATTTTGAACCAGCGTGGTGACCACAATCTCCTTCATGGATCTCACGCAAAATTTCACGGCCTTCTTCAGGAGACACACAGCGTTGAAACACCCCTGACACACTGCAATGATGCAACTCGCTGTTGATAATAGTCATGGACTTGGATCGCCGGATTATCTGTCGGGCCAGAGTCTCATCCTCTGGTAACTTGCCCCGGTTCTTGTACGCCAGGTAAGGAAGCGTCCAATCCGGAATAACATGAAGCGCTGCCACCAATTGAGCCTCCGGATCAGGAATAGCCAAATCCTCTTCACTAGGGATCTTGACCGACGGGTTGTGCAGCACATCCAGAAAAACATTGGGCGGGACCGGTTTGCGCTGAGAGCCCAGCCGGCTTAAAGCGTCCGCCGCTTCATTCTTCCGCTGGTCTACGTGGTCCAC
Source organism: Triticum urartu (assembly GCF_056163025.1). Taxonomy (NCBI): domain Eukaryota; kingdom Viridiplantae; phylum Streptophyta; class Magnoliopsida; order Poales; family Poaceae; genus Triticum; species Triticum urartu. The sequence continues at coordinate 385,586,341 of NC_141873.1, read as the reverse complement.
CTGATAGCCTTTAAAGTGACCTGGAACAATATCCACCTCACGACGATATGCTGCCATGAGTGGGTCCTTGGAGTCCCAAGTGCCAAATACTTGCTGAGCCACAAGGTCCGAGTCACCGAAGCACTTAACTCGACTTAGATTCATCTCCTTAGCCATTCGGAGACTGTGGAGCAAGGCTTCATATTCAGCTACATTGTTAGTACAAGGGAACATTAAGCAGAGAACGTAACAAAACTTATCACCTTGTGCAGAAGTTAATACGACTCCAGCCCCCGAGCCTTCCAATTGCCTGGATCCGTCAAAATGGATGGTCCAATATGTGTGATCCGGCTTTTCTTCAGGTGCTTGCATTTCCGTCCAATCATTGATGAAATCAACAAGTGCTTGAGACTTAACCGCCGTCCGAGGCACATACTTTAAACCGTGCGGCCCAAGCTCTATAGCCCACTTGGCAATCCGGCCAGTCGCTTCCCGGTTCTGGATGATATCCCCCAAAGGAGCAGAACTGACCACCGTAATTGGGTGCCCTTGGAAGTATTGCTTAAGCTTCCGGCTTGCCATAAAAACTCCATACACCAGATTCTGCCAATGCGGATACCTTTGCTTGGACTCAATGAGTACCTCGCTGATATAATAGACCGGACGTTGAACCGGATGCTCCTTACCTGCCTCCTTTCACTCCACCACAATAGCCACGCTGACCGCACGAGCATTAGCAGCAACATATAGCAGTAACGGCTCCTTGTCAATGGGAGCAGCGAGCACAGGCGGATTGGCCAATTGCCGCTTTAAGTCCTCAAATGCTTCATCAGCAGCGAAACTCCAGACGAACTGATCCGTCTTCTTCAACATCTGATACAAAGGGATTGCCTTCTCACCAAGACGGTTGATAAACCGGCTTAACGCGGCAATCCGGCCTGCCAGGCATTGAACATCATTGATACACTTCGGTTTAGCCAGGGAGGTGATGGCTGTGATCTTCCCCAGATTAGCCTCAATTCCCCTATTGGACACCAGAAAACCCAATAACTTGCCGCCGGTACACCAAAGACACACTTGTCCGGATTAAGCATCATCTTGTACGTCCTCGGGTTATCAAAGGTTTCCTTCAAATCGTCAACCAGAGTCTCCTTCTCCCTGGACTTAACCACGATATCATCCACGTAAGCATGTACATTATGGCCAATATTCTTGTGAAGGCAATTTTGTACACACCGTTGATAAGTTGCCTGGGAACTCTTGATCCCAAAGGGCATAGACACATAGCAGAAGGCTCCAAAAGGAGTTATGAATGTTGTCTTCGCCTGGTCCTTAACTACCATTTTGATCTGATGATAGCCAGAATATGCATCCAAAAAACTTAAACGCTCACAACCCGCTGTAGCATCAATAATTTGATCAATACAGGCGAGAGCAAAAGGATCTGCTGGACAAGCTTTATTAAGATCTGTGTAATCCACACACATGCGCCAGGTGCCATTTTTCTTAAGGACTAGCACCGGATTGGCAAGCCACTCAGGGTGAAAAACTTCAACAATAAAACCAGCTGCTAAGAGCCTGGCTACCTCTTCTCCTATCGCCTTGCGTCTTTCTTCGTTAAACCGGTGGAGGAACTGTTTCACCGGTTTGTATTTAGGATCCACATTAAGGGTGTGCTCAGCGAGTTGCCTCGGTACACCTCGCATGTCAAAGGGATTCCATGCAAAAATGTCCCGATTCTCACAGATGAACTCGATGAGCGCGCTTTCCTATTTCGGATCCAAGTTGGCACTGATGCTGAACTGCTTGGACGAATCGCCAGGCACGAAGTCAACAAGCTTAGTTTCTTCTGCCAATTTGAACTTCAGGGCCGGATCATGCTCCGTAGTTGGCTTCTTTAATGGAGTCATGTCCGCCGGATCAACATTGTCCTTATAATACTTCAGCTCCTCGGTGGCACAAACCGACTCTGCGTAGGCCGCATCTCCTTCCTCACACTCCAAAGTGATTTTACGGCTTCTGTGAACCGTTATTGTCCCCTTGTGACCCGGCATCTTGAGCTGCAAATACACATAACAGGGTCGTGCCATAAACTTGGCGTAGGCCGGTCGCCCAAATAGGGCGTGATATGGACTTTGGATTTTCACCACTTCAAATGTCAATGTCTCCGACCTGGAATCATGATCATCTCCAAAGGCCACTTCCAGAGCTATCTTACCAGCAGGATACGCTGATTTGCTAGGTACCACACCGTGGAAAACCGTATTAGAAGGTTTGAGATTTTTATCTGTTAATCCCATACGACGGAAGGTCTCTTAGTACAAGATCTTAATGCTGCTCCCTCCATCCATGAGCACTTTGGTGAACTTGTAACCTCCTACCTGAGGCGCCACCACCAGAGCCAACTGACCCAGATTATCAACCTGGGGAGGGTGATCCTCTCTGCTCCATATGATTGGCTGTTCAGACCAGCATAGATAACGGGGCACGGCCGGTTCAACAGAGTTGACTGCCCGCCTCTGAACCTTCCGGTCTCGCTTGTCCAAGCTAGTGGTGAAGACATGGTACTGCCCGCTACTCAACTTCTTTGGGTTGCTCTGGTAACCTGACTGTTGCTCCTGTTGGTTGTAACCACCCTGGTTGTTCTGATTATTTTGATTATTATGTCTGCCCGGATTACCATTAAATCCTGAACCGGAACTTCCTCCACCGTAACCCGGCCCGGATCCTGAGCCACCGCCGGAGACGTGATCATACTGGAAAGCATTAGAATTCTTGAACTCCTGCATAATGAAGCAATCCTTCCAAAGGTGGTTGGCTGGCGCCTCCTTCGTCCCATGTCTCGGACAGGGCTGGCTCAATAGATAGTTTAGGCGGTCCGGGTTAGGGTTGGGTGCCCCGCTGCGATTTGGCGGTTTACCCTTGCGTCACTGGCCCTTGTCCTGCGCGTTGGTATTAGCCACAAAGTCCATGTTACCATCCGCTTTACGCTTGCCTCCACCACCATTGCCTGCCAAGTGATGCTTCTGCCCTTTGGAGTTGTTGTTCCTCTTTCCCTTTCCTGCCTTGTAATGACGCTTCAGTGCAATGACGCTTCATCCGTCCCAACTTCAGCTTTAGGGGCCCAAACCGGCAGTTGCCTTCTAGGGTTAATACTGTAGTTTCAGCGTTGATGCGGTCTGATGAATGCAACACTTGTGAAACCCAGCGCACCCAATGAGTCATCGATTCTCCTTCCTCCTGGACGCAGGCAGCTAAGTCCACTATCGACACAGGCTGTTTACATGTATCCTTGAAATTGCTGATAAACTGAGCTCGTAATTGGGCCCATGAACTGATAGAATTAGCCGGCAAGCTTTTTAACCAAGTACGGGTCGTTCCTTCAAGCATCATGGTGAAGTATTTCGCACACGCCGCGTCATCCACATCAAGCATCTCCATGGCCATCTCATAGCTCTCCACCCATGTCTCTAGAGGTTGATCCGCCGTGTAATTTGGTACCTTGCACGGGCCCTTGAAATCCTTGGGCAGGCGCACATTGCGTAAAGCGGGGACAAGGCAAGGCACCCCCAAAGAACTAGAAGTAACACCAGGTTCTATCGAGATAGTTGGACGAACCGGCGTAAGCTGCCGAGCCTGATACTGTGCGGCTAACTCGGCCTCCCTGCACGCTCAGGCCCGGTCCACTACTTCCTGAGCGTTATCAGCACCACCCGCCGGGTTGTTGCCACGGGGTGCTCCACGTCGTTCATTACTCGACACTGCCGGTTCATCCATATGCCTTCTATAGCTCCGGCTTGGACGGGGGGTCGAGTGGATCCGGTCGCGGCTGTACGAGTATGCTTCCTGTTGGACCAAAGCTGTCCTCAGAAGCTCCTTGACCCGTCGCGTCTCTACTGCCTGCGGCGAGTCACCTTCAATTGGAATGGCCTCCAGCCGTGCAGCAGCGGCAACGAGATTGTACATCGGGTTGGAGTAGTGACCCGGAGGTGTCGAACAGCCTGAGGTATAACAGTATTTTGACGAGGCAGATCCATCCGACGGGGCTGAACCGGCGCGCCGGTCGCTGGGGCTTCCGCCCGGTTTACCTCCAGCGGATTACTGGTTCCTGCTCCTGGGGTGTTGAAAAGGTCTCTGGCCTCGAAAACCGAAGGCAAATGGGATCGGTACTTCCTCTTCATGACTTCATGCGACGTGTTCTGGTCCAACATGAGCCTGTAGGCTTGTGCGTCTAAAGCGGCCCGCTCTGCGGTCATCCTGGCATCCTCAGCTGCCAGGTCCGCCTTGGCCTGGGTGATCTATTCCTTCACCTTTGCAATCTCCGCATTGTGGACTTCCTGATCCGCCGGATTAGCTTCTGCCATAAGCACAGCCAATGCATCAAATAGATCTGATAGAACTTGAGCCGGCGGGCGCGCAGAGCTCCCTGCCCTGGCAGCTGTCGCTGCTGCTGAACCGGAGGTTATTGGCGCAACGGTCAAAGAATGAAGTGCTGCTTGTGTGCCAGCCATGAATATTCCAACTTGGTTGGGTAGATCAGAGGGGTTCGGAATATTATCGCCATCGGAACAGCCCCCAATCCGGCCGTCTTGTAGCTGATATAGAGATTCGGTTTCTACGGTTGATGACTCGTCGTCGGAACAAACGACGGTCTCGCCGCGGGATTCCGATCCATCCTCATAACTTCCTCCGTGTATGACTCCCACGAAGGCACGCCTCATGGCCGGTTTAACCCGGGCGGACCGCGCACGCTGAGCCGTTTCGACGAGATCGGTGCAGATGCCCGGCTCAGGGCCCGGTTCACCGATCTTGCCGATGAAATCGTGTATGCCACCAAAGGGGACCCGGTACCCATACTCAACTGAGCCGGCCTCGGGGCCCCAGTCTGCATCATCGATGTAGAGCTTGCCGCGGCGACTCTTAGTCATCCGGCCCATGACGTAGCCCTCGAGTTCTTCAAAGAGGCCCTCCAAGAACTTGAAACCATCGTGTGATAGCCCCACGGTGGGCGCCAACTGTCGTGGTTTTGTCATGGCAGATGTCCTAGAGAAAGGACTTAGTCGTGGAGCCATCGCAACGGGTTAGCTTGAAGGGGTTAAAGCGGACACAGGGACGCAAGAGAGTTTATACTAGTTCGGCCCCTTCAATGAAGGTAAAAGCCTACGTCTAGTTGTGATGGAATTGATGGGGTTTCAATGACTAGGGAGCAAACAAGCTTCGCCTAAGTCTCGAGTTGTTGTCTCTCCCCTGAACCGCCGCCGGGTCGTCCCCTTATATACACGGGCGATGCCCGTCGGTTCACAGATTCCCAATACCGGCTCATAGATGTGTCCGGTTTGGTCTCTACTTATTCCTAACTTACAACACAAGTTACATACCAACGCTGGTTTACGGCTATAGGCCTTGAACCGACTATGGGCCTTGAGCCCTCATCTGCCTTCTTGGGCTTTAACATAATTAACTACTGATTAACCCGGCCCAGATAGGCCGGTTTACGCCTAGTAGTAATATCCCCAACAATATGTGTAAATACAACATGGCATCACAACATAACTCTACGACTCAAGTATTTATTCGTTAGGCTCCGAAGAGCCAGATATTACAGACATGGGTCTCATGACCCAGCATTCATAGCATACCAGACAAAGCACATGTGGAAGCTTAACATGTCTGAGTACAAACATCTATAAATGAAAAAGGCTGAGAAGCCTGACTAACTACCAGATCCTGCCGAGGGCACAAGATCGTAGTTGAGGTAACAAGCTAAACGTCGAAGTCCACGTGGAACTACTAGCGAGACTGAAGTCTCTCTACAAAAACATAAATTAAGCAAACGTGGGTACAAATGTACCCAGCAAGACTTACATCAGAACTAACTACATATGCATCGGTATCAACAAAGGGGTGGTGGAGTTTAACTGCAGCAAGCCAGCTTTGACTCAGTGGCTAACCTAAACTACGACTGCAAGCAACTCTTTTGAGGTGGCGCACACGAGTCCACATATTCACCATATCAATACACCACTATGGATCCGCTCCCGTCTCCCTACGAGAACGCCATCCATAGCACTCACGCTTATCTTGCGCATTTTAGAATATCCACTTTCACTTGTCTATGAACTATGCAAGGGGTCCAAGTTTCCATATCCGAGGAATCCGGCTATTCGAATAGATAATGATAACCCTGCAGGGGTGTACTTCTTCACACAAGCTCTCGCCACTTACCACCATGTACACGTCGTGTATCTCGGCAACCTTCAAGCGGAAGCCTGGTGAGGGAGTCGGCCACGACCTGACTAATCACACAAGTCTCTCGTCCAGGTTTATCGCCTATTCGGGTTCCATCCGCAAGGAGATCCGGCCGGGGTGTCGCTTACGGCCCCAAACGATGTGTACAGGGTTCCCAAGCCCACCATCCGGGTGCCACTTGGTACACCGGGCCACTGTGCCTAGTCTGTCCCAAGCCCACCTGTACCGGGTGCCACTTGGTAGACTACTAACACTACCTACAAACACCAGAAACTAGTTGCAACTCCTGGACAGAGATCGAGTGGATTAATAAGTCGAGAGATCTTGGAGCTCCCGGAGCCCAATGTGTGGTAGTAACTGTTCATGGATCACAAACACAGAACTCAGTTCCTGAGGATGGCTGCAATGAGACAACCCACCATGTACTCCTACATGGCCTCTCACCGCTACCTTTACCAAATCGTGTTCACACACTTAGCTCTCAACAGTAGGACATGTTCACACACCTCCGATTCATCCCCGATGAATCAGACCTGACTCAACTCTAAGCAGTAGCAGGCATGACAAACAAGCATGAATGAGTAGGCACAACAGGGCTCAAACAACTCCTACTCATGCTAGTGGGTTTCATCTATTTATTGTGGCAATGACAGGTCATGCAGAGGAAAGGGGTTCAACTACTGCAGCATGTAACAGTTGAAACATTGTTGTCCTAATGCAGTAAAATAGAGCAGGAGCGAGAGAGTGGGATTGTATCAGAATGAACAAGGGGGTTTTGCTTGCCTGGCACTTCTAAAGATAGTAATAGCTCTTCATCGGTGTCATCGAACTCATCGTCGAAACACGTCTACTGAGAGGGGACAACTACTGGCAACAGAGAGAAAACACAATCAATGCAATGCGACAATATGATGCATGATCATGACATGGCAATATGGTGTGATTTGAGCTAATGCATCTAGAAACCAGATTAAATGAAGTTGGTTTGAATCAAAGATTCAAATTCAAACTCCATATGTATTTGTATAAATGATATTTAATTGTTTTGTCTAATTCAGAAACTTTAAGTTGTTCTAACATGCATGGAAATGCCATAAACAGATTCTTCATATTTTTCTGATCATTTTTCATATATAATTTATTTCATACTGAGCTATGGTTGAATTTCTATGATTTTTAGAAGTTTAGGTTATTTTCTGAAATCCATAAATCGTTTCTGATTTATTTTAAAATTCCAGAAAACCTTTACTACGTCAGTACTAGGTCTCGGTGACATCAGCATTGACCAAAGTCAAAACTGACTGGTGGGCCCTACCTGTCATTGACCCAGGGTGTTAACAGGGGTTATTTAACTTCAATAGGGTCACTAACAGTGCGAGTCCCACATGTCCTACACACGAGGTTGATTAACTGGGTGATTAGCACCTAATATAACCCCGCCACGTCAGTGTCGCCGGATTAGGCGCTGACGACCTCACAGTGCGGCGGCGGCTCACCGATGTGGCGCTAGGGGCAGCGGCTAGGCGCGCTGAGGGCACCAAGAGGGAGCCCTCGCTTGACCGCATCCAGGGGGCATGTAGCTGGGCACAGGGAGGCCGAGGTCGACGGCGGCGACCACTTGAGCGGCGGCCGGAGCTACGGCATCGAGCGGAGCGGGACGGGGCTACAGAGCACGACAGGAGGCGTGGTTGGTGGCGTTGGGCAGCTGACAGCTTGCTGAGCATGTACCGGTGCTCAGACGCGAGCGAAAATCGCTCTAGCCATGGCGGCTTCATGGCCGGCGGGCGGAAGCTCTCAGCTCCGACGGGAATGAGCTAGCGGAGAGGAAGGGAGGGGGCGAGCATGGGAGAAGGAGCGGGAGCTCACAAGGGGTCGGGGGAGCAGCTCAGCGGGCTTGGGGAAGCTTCTGCGACGGCGAATCGAGGCGGCGGTCGTCGGTGGCCGAACTCGAAGATCAAGACGATGGCGGCTGCTCGGGGCCTCCGTGCTTCCTTCCTTGGGTGCTGAGGTGAAGCGCGAGGTGACGGAGGCTCTGGACGGCTCGGGGAGGCAAGACGAAGGCGGTGGGCGCGACATCTTACGGTGGCGTGCTCGGGCGCGTGAGGAGGAGAGCGAGGGAGAGAGACAGAGAAGCGGGTGGGGACGGGGGAAGAGTAGGAGGGGAACCAGGGGGAGTGTGTGGCGCTCACAGGCGCGTCGGGGAGCGGCGGGGAGCAGGAGGTGGCGCGGTGCGTGGCCAGCGCACAGCGAGCACGCGCCCTCGTGCCTTCTGGCATGAGGTTGAAGACAACTAGCGCTGACGAGGTGGACTGGGCTGGCTCGACTGGGCAAGCTACAGAAGCAGGTAAGGCCCAGGTGCTTCTCTCCTTATCTCTTATTTCTGTTTTCTAATTTCTGCAGATGTTTTGAATTTGGTTTGCTAACCAAATTATTTTTGCAGCTTCTGGAAATAATTGTGGATGCAAAATGGTTTAACCCAGAGCTCCACAAGAAGTTTCAGAATTATTGGAGCAATAAAAATATTTATAGGATTTATTAGCTCCAACTCAAATACATTAGTGGATTAAATCAAAGCCCAAATAATTCCCTAAAAATGTTCACTATTTTTGGCTTGGATCAAAACCCTTGCCAAAATTATCAAACATTAATTAAGGCATTTTTGGGTTCATTGAAAAATATTCTTTTGGTTGATCCTAGTTTTCAAAGGAGTGCTAGGGTTTGTTAATCCCCATTTCAGGTTTAAGGAAAGATTGCCATGATGCATGGATGCAAATGCAACTATTGCACACAATCAATCTAGGGCTGTGACAACTCACCCTCACTAAGCAAGAATCTCGTCCCGAGATTCAAGACGTGAGGTAAGAAGACAGAGGAGACACAAAGATAACATGATCTTCACGATCCAGATGCCCTTCTCGAGGATGTTGATTCATTGCATCACCTTGACCTCGACGTCTTGCTTTGAGAACTACATCTAACATGACAACGAGAAGAAAGGGAGAATTTTAGAAGGATCGATCTTCTTGAGGTTTGAGGAACTCAGGATCAACCCATGGAGTGATACATTGAAAACATCTCTCGAGCTGAGACACGAAGCATACATCCCGAGTGATGGAGTGAAACAGATGACGAAGATTCACTAGGTAGGCAACAATTCCACACTTAAGAAGGTGGTGAACGGTTGTCAACATAGTGAGGAGTTGAGTTGCCATGATACCATAACGAGACATCTTAGAGGAAGGTGACTCGTAGAATTATTCCCGTAAGTGGCAAAAAGAATTACTTTTGATACAGAAATCATTGATACTCTCTATACCAGCCTAAGACAATTCACAACTGATCGTTTGAAGAAGTTCGAAAGGATGGCATACTCAGACTAGAATGGATGATGTGGACTACCTTGTTGAAGACAACGCAATGGATGATTTTGCTCATCATTGAAAAATGGATGGGACCCATGGTAGGACAACTTCTGAAGATGATCCTGAATAAGAATTACAAAGAAGGCAGCCCATAGTAAAATGGCACAAAGACGGGTGCAAGCTGGGAACAAAATGCAAATGCTGGGAATGTTCCAACCATCATATCTGCCTGAGATTCAGATCTGGTTGGTAACGGGATATTTCAGACGTCATTTCTGGAAAGAAAGTTTGCAACACAAACTGACGAGATGACGTTGCGAGATTCTCGGGAAATGAACTACGATGGCAAGCTCCAAAACATGAGCTGGTTCTGCTACACACATGTGAACACATTGTCCAAGACAAACATGACCACATAGAAGTCTTACGAGAAAACACTACCAAGTTCTGGTTAGGATCCATCATCAAGTATTTTGAAGTATTTACACAAGTCTATGGATTAGATCCCAAGCACAGACTTCTTTTCCTTGAACAAGTCAATCAGTGGCTTGGTGTGCTAGGGATTCATATAGAATGAAGGTTGCAAGTCTCCAGACCATAGAATACTTCGCACATATGCATGACTGACTTGGGATGATTCCAGAGGAAGCGAAACAAACTTTCTCAAGTTCACGGCGGCAACTTGCATCATGTGCATGTGAATTAGAGGAAGTCACTTCTTCCATCAAACATAAACTTCATGAGCTAGCACGAAGAAAATGCTTTCAAAAGTTTCCAACACTAACTTAGATGTTCAACATGAATCATGGACACGATGAAAATGTTGTCAATGGGCTCAACAACAAACCATCCAGGCTTCCATATAGATGGAATTCCACAATTAAGTGAACATGGTGATGGCATTGGTCAGACCAAAGGATGTAATGGTGTATGCTCGAGGGATCAACCACGAGTAAGACAACATTATGATTATCATTGGTTCCGATTTGATTTGACGATAGCCCATGCACAAATCAAAGATTGGATAAGACAATGGCACCGACAATTGATTATGAGGATCAATCGATGAAGATATCATCTTTCTTCAACAAACACACAAACACAAGGATATCCCTTTGGAGATGAACTAAGCGGGACAAGCTTTCATCTTCCAACTCTCCAAGTTGTTGTGTAGCTCAACCAACTAGCTCAGGGATATCCGGCACAGATTCTTGGAGAAGGGGTGGTTTATAAGAAAACCAACTTGATCACGAGCTCAACATAACGGTCAGGGGACAACCCGGTGATACTTCAGAGAGGATATTCAGAAAATCACGAACCACCGATATGTTATTAAGCTCGGGAATAATCCTGCTTTCTAGGGCAAGACGATATGATCAAATAAGCGAGGGATTGGCACAATCCTAACTCATTGATCGAAGAGTGAACCATGAAATATGGACTAGGTAGCAAGATCAATCTTAGAATGGTAGTTCAATAACCAACACGCTAAGAATGAGAATATTGTCCATTTACTACCAAGCAACGAGTTTCTCAGAGTATTGATTTCACACATCACAATTCACTTGTCGGCATTCCGGTTACAACAACACGAGGACCGAGGAATGAATGATGATGGTGAGAAGTATCACTGCATCAAGAATTCATAAGAGGTGGTGTAATTTTCAAGACATTCTTGACATAAAGATGGTAACACTCCAAGGTAGAATAGAGCAAAAGCTGGATTGGCATTTTGATCCATGGCATACAACTACTTTGACCCAATCCTAGAAATGGATAAGCTACTGGAGTTTGTTTCTCCTAGTCATTCCAGAATAGAATGGCTTGACACACCACAAGAATATGAGGTATCGATGAGCATGAATGCACACATACTCTTAACTATCAATTGATAGACGAGGGCCAGAAAAACTGACGAGGGACAACTCAAAGGAACATATAACTTTCTGAGTTGTGGATGCATAGATTAGTATGTCGAATGAGTTCAACATATTTCTTCCAGATAACCCATGCAGAAAGGTAGAACTGGCAGATTCACAATATGAATGGAGTACTCCTCAAGAGCACCCTGGTTGTGATCTTTGGTTCAAAGAACTTCTGCCATGATGGTTCATGGTATTTGGAAGAATGATATACCACGGACCTCGAGGACTATCACAAAGATTACTAATATCCTAAAGGTACGAGCAACACTATCAACACGGGGTAAGTAGAGTGGGTCTTGGGTCAAGAACCCAGGAGTAAAATACCTACTAACTAAATAACATCACGAGATGCTTTCGAGAATGGTGGCCAGAATCATCACACTGGGAACACCGAACATGGCTAGATTACTAACTCTAAGATACCCTAGTGTCATAATAACAACTCCAACATATATGTCAAGGCAATAAAGTACCTCAACTCACCGATTAGTGTGGTTAATCTGGCTCAAAGGAACATCGAAAACGGAAGGAAGGAATTTGCAAATGCATCAGACTGGTTAGAAACTTGGGATGACTCGGACAACATAACGGATGTAAATGCTCAAAATGATTTGAGACATCCTGCAAAATGGTGGCATAACCACTCAACATCACAATATCAAAGTTCCGGGATCAACGGTCAACATACGGAAGTAGTAGGAACTGAACTGAGGCTTAAACTCAACAATCCTATAAGTCTCTATCATAGTAACTCGTCATCCTGATAGATAGATGAGAAGGCCTAGTTCTTAATCCCCGTAGAAAGGAAGAGGATGACTCAGATCAAAAGGCCATAGGGTAAAGGAGTAAAAAGAGCCTTATGTTCCCATCCACAATCAATTCCCTTATATAACTAAAGCATTTCTAGACACGACTTCGACCAGCTTGGCTTGGTAATCCTACAGGCAGTCAGGCTCTGATACCAAAGCTGTCAGGACCCCGATTCCAAGTCACATCGATCTAGCCGGTAACACCTCATATCACTTTGCAGCCTCACGCACGGTATTCCCACGGGTGTCGCCTTACCATGGCTCGGGACCATTTGCGCCTTTTGGCTCACGTATATGATAGTGTCGCTAGCATCCATATGACAGAGAACCCAGGCCGATATGACTAGTTGTGAACCCAAAGTGGCACTAACTTACGGGGACAGGCATACATGAATCAACATCGAGCATGTCGGTCAGCAGCGTGCGAATCCGGGCTGTAGCACTGGGCTAATAGGACTCCGGTGAACCAGGCTGTAGTAGGCTAGGCAGGACTCCGGATGTCACCGCGTGACATTTCCCCGAAGGGACAGACACAGGAATGAAGTGAATCACATGCCGGCCAGTCAAGTGTTCCGGAGCAGTAGTGCTGGGCTAGCAAGACTCCGGTGAACCGGGCTGTAGTGGACTACTATGGCTCATGGAAGCACAAGACTACATTTCCCCATAAGAGAGGCTACCAAGGATAAACAACTAGGTTGTTGGATCCCACACATACCAAGCATTTCAATCATACACACAATATGCTCGATATGTGTAAATACAACATGGCATCACAACATAACTCTACGACTCAAGTATTTATTCATTAGGCTCCGAAGAGCCAGATATTAGAGACATGGGTCTCATGACCCAGCATTCAGAGCATACCAGACAAAGCACATGTGGAAGCTTAACATGTCTGAGTATAGACATCTATAAATGAAAAAGGCTGAGAAGCCTGACTAACTACCAGATCCTGCCGAGGGCACAAGATCGTAGCTGAGGTAACAAGCTAAACGTCGAAGTCCACGTGGAACTACTAGCGAGACTGAAGTCTCTCTGCAAAAACATGAATTAAGCAAACGTGAGTACAAATGTACCCAGCAAGACTTACATCAGAACTAACTACATATGCATCGATATCAACAAAGGGGTGGTGGAGTTTAACTGCAGCAAGCCAGCTTTGACTCAGTGGCTAACCTGAACTACGACTGCAAGCAACTCTTTTGAGGTGGCGCACACGAGTCCACATATTCACCATATCAATACACCACTATGGATCCGCTCCCGTCTCCCTACGAGTACGCCATCCTTAGCACTCACGCTTATCTTGCGCATTTTAGAGTATCCACTTTCACTTGTCTATGAACTATTCAAGGGGTCCAAGTTTCCATATCCGAGGAATCTGGCTATTCGAATAGATAATGATAACCCTGCAGGGGTGTACTTCTTCACACACGCTCTCGCCACTTACCACCATGTACACGTCGTGTATCTCGGCAACCTTCAAGCGGAAGCCTGGTGAGGGAGTCGGCCACGACCTGACTAATCACACAAGTCTCTCGTCCAGGTTTATCGCCTATTCGGGTTCCATCCGCAAGGAGATCCGGCCGGGGTGTCGCTTACGGCCCCAAATGATGTGTACAGGGTTCCCAAGCCAACCATCTGGGTGCCACTTGGTACACCGGGCCACTGTGCCTAGTCTGTCCCAATCCCACCTGTACCGGGTGCCACTTGGTAGACTACTAACACTACCTACAAACACCAGAAACTAGTTGCAACTCCTGGACAGAGATCGAGTGGATTAATAAGTCGAGAGAGCTTGGAGCGCCCGGAGCCCAATGTGTGGTAGTAACTGTTCATGGATCACAAACACAGAACTCAGTTCCTAAGGACGGCTGCAATGAGACAACCCACCATGTACTCCTACATGGCCTCTCACCGCTACCTTTACCAAATCGTGTTCACACACTTAGCTCTCAACAGTAGGACATGTTCACACACCTCCGATTCATCCCCGATGAATCAGACCTGACTCAACTCTAAGCAGTAGCAGGCATGACAAACAAGCATGAATTAGTAGGCACATCAGGGCTCAAACAACTCCTACTCATGCTAGTGGGTTTCATCTATTTACTGTGGCAATGACAGGTCATGCAGAGGAAAGGGGTTCAACTACCGCAGCATGTAACAGTTGAAACGTTGTTGTCCTAATGTAGTAAAAGAGAGCAGGAGCGAGAGAGTGGGATTGTATCGGAATGAACAAGGGGGTTTTGCTTGCCTGGCACTTCTAAAGATAGTAATAGCTCTTCATCGGTGTCATCGAACTCATCGTCGAAACATGTCTACTGAGAGGGGACAATTACCGGCAACAGAGAGAAAACACAATCAATGCAATGCGACAATATGATGCATGATCATGACATGGCAATATGATGTGATTTGAGCTAATGCATCTAGAAACCAGATTAAATGAAGTTGGTTTGAATCAAAGATTCAAATTCAAATTCCATATGTATTTGTTTAAATGACATTTAATTGTTTTGTCCAATTCAGCAACTTTAAGTTGTTCTAACATGCATGGAAATGCCATAAACAGATTTTTCATATTTTTTTGATCATTTTTCATATATAATTTATTTCATTCTGAGCTATGGTTGAATTTCTATGATTTTTAGAAGTTTAGGTTATTTTCTGAAATCCACAAATCGTTTCTGATTTATTTTAAAATTCCAGAAAACCTTTACTGCGTCAGCACTAGGTCTCGGTGACATCAGCATTGACCAAAGTTAAATCTGACTGGTGGGCCCTACCTGTCATTGACCCAGGGTGTTAATTGGGGTTATTTAACTTTAATAGGGTCACTAACAGTGCGGGTCCCACATGTCCTACACACGAGGTTGATTAACTGGGTGATTAGCACCTAATATAACCCCGCCACGTCAGCGTTGCTGGATTAGGCGCCGACGACATCACAGTGCGGCGGTGGCTCGCCGGGGTGGCGCTAGGGGGCAGCGGCTGGGCGCGCTTCGGGCACCAGGAGCGAGCCCTCGCTTGCCCGCATCCAGGGGGCATGTAGCTGGGCGCAGGGAGGCCGAGGTCGACGGCGGAGACCACTTGAGCGGCGGCCGGAGCTACGGCGTCGAGCGGAGCGGGACGGGGCTACAGAGCATGACAGGAGGCGCGGTTGGTGGCGTTGGGCAGCTAACAGCTTGCTGAGCACGTGTCGGTGCTCGGACGCGAGCAAAACTCGCTCTAGCCACGGCGGCTTCATGGCCGGTGGGTGGAAGCTCTCGGCTCCGACGAGAACGAGCTAGCGGAGAGGAAGGGAGGGGACGAGCATGGGGGAAGGAGCAGGAGCTCACAAGGGGTCGGGGGAGCAGCTCAGCGGGCTCGGGGAAGCTTCTGCGATGGCGAATCGAGGCGGCGGTCGTCGGTGGCCGAACTCGAAGATGAAGACGATGGCGACTGCTCGGGGCCTCTGTGATTCCTTCCTTGGGTGCTGAGGTGAAGCGCGAGGTCACGGAGGCTCTGGACGGCTCGGGGAGGCAAGGCGAAGGCGGTGGGCGCGACATCTTACGGCGGCGTGCTCGGGCGCGTGAGGAGGAGAGCGAGGGAGAGAGACAGAGAAGCGGGTGGGGACGGGGGAAGAGTAGGAGGGGAACCAGGGGGAGTGTGTGGCGCTCACAGGCGCGTCGGGGAGCGGTGGGAAGCAGGAGGTGGCGCGGCACGTGGCCAGCGCGCAGCGAGCACGCGCCCTCGTGCCTTCTGGCACGAGGTTGAAGACGACTGGCGCTGAGGAGGTGGACTGGGCCGGCTCGACTGGGCGAGCTACAGAAGCAGGTAAGGCCCAGGTACTTCTCTCCTTCTCTCTTATTTCTGTTTTCTAATTTCTACAGATGTTTTGAATTTGGTTTGCTAACCAAATTATTTTTGCAGCTTTTGGAAATAATTATGGATGCAAAATGGTTTAACCCAGAGCTCCACAAGAAGTTTCAGAATTATTGGAGCAATAAAAATATTTATAGGATTTATTAGCTCCAACTCAAATACATTAGTGGATTAAATCAAAGCCCAAATAATTCCCTAAAAATGTTCACTATTTTTGGCTTGGATCAAAACCCTTGCCAAAATTATCAAACATTAATTAAGGCTTTTTTGGGTTCATTGAAAAATATTCTTTTGGTTGATCCTAGTTTTCAAAGGAGTGCTAGGGTTTGATCCCCATTTCAGGTTTAAGGAAAGATTGCCATGATGCATGGATGCAAATGCAACTATTGCACACAATTAATCTAGGGTTTTGACATTGAGCGCAAGATTCACTCTACTTACCTCGTGTTGGTAGTGTTTGCTAGTTCCTTTAGGATATTAGTAACCTTTGCAATAGTCCTCGAGGTCCGTGGTATCTCCTTCTTCCAAATACCATGAACTGCTTATGGCAGAAGTTCTTTTGAACCAAAAGATCACAACCAGAGTTCTCTTGATGAGTTCTCCATTCAAAAATTGTGAATCTGCCAGTTCTACCTTTCTGCATGGGTTATCCGGAAGAAATATGTTGAACTCATTCGACATGCTAATCTATGCACCCACAACTCAAAAAATTGTATGTTCCTTTGAGTTGTCCCTCTTTAGTTGTTTTCTGACCTTCGTCTATCAATTGATAGTCAAGGGTATGCGTGCATTCATTCATCGATGTCTATTATTCTTGTGGTCCGTCAAGCCATTCTATTCTAGAATGACTAGGAGAAACAAACTCCAATACCTTGTCCATTTCTAGGATTTGGTCAAAGCAGTTGTATTCCGCAGATCAAAATACCAATCCAGCTTTTGTTCTATTCTACCCTGGAGTATTACCCCCTTTATGTCAGGATTGTCATGAGAATTGCACCATACCTTATGAATTCTTGATGTAGTGATACTTCTTGCCATCATTGTTCATTCCTCGGTCTCCGTGTTGTTGCAACCGGAATCCCGACAAATGAAACGTGATGTGTGAAATCAATACTCTTAGCAACCCCGTTGCCTGGTAGTTAAAGGACAATAATTCATTGTTAGCATGTTGGTTGTTGAGTTATCATTCTAAGATTGATCGTGCTACCTGGTCCTTATTTTTGGAGCACCCTTCGATCACCGAGTTAGGATTGTTTCAATCCCTCACTCCCTTCATCATATCGTCTTTCCCTAAAAATGAAGATTGTTCCCGAGCTTAGTAATATATCGGTGGTTCGTGATTTTCCGAATATCTTCTGGGAAGTATTACCAGGTTGTTCCCTGACCACTATGTTGAGTTCGTGATCATGTTGGTTTTTCTCTAAACCAGCCATCCTCCAAGAATCTGTGTTGGATATCCCTGAGCTAGTTGGTTAAGCTAAACAACAACTTGGAGATTTGGAAGATAAAGCTTTGCCTTACTTAGTTCATTCTAAAAGGATATCTTTTGAGTGTGTGTGTGTGTGTGTTGAAGAAAGACGATATCTTCATCGATTGGTCATCATGATCAGTTATTGGATCTATTGTCTTGTCCAAACTTTGATTTGAGTGTGGGCTATATCGTCAAATCAACTCAGAACCAATGATATCCGTAATTTTGTCTTACTCATGGTTATTTCCTCGAGCATACATCATTATATCTTTTGGGTCTGACCAATGCTATAACCTTGTTCACATAGTTGTGGAATTCCATCTCCATTGGAATTTTGATAAATTGTTGTTGAGCCCATCGACAACATTCTTATCTTCTCCATGACTCGTGTTGAACATTAAATCTAGCATTGGAAACTTTGTAAGCATTGCCTTCATGTTCCGCTCATGAGGTATATGTTTGGATGAAATAAGTGACTTCCTCTAATTCACGTGCACTTGATGTAAGTTGCCGTCGTGAATTTGAGAAAGCTTATTTTTGCTTCCTCTGGAATCATCCCAAGTTAGTCATGCATATGTGTGAAGTACTCTATGGTTTGATAGGTTGGCCGCCTCCACTCCATATGTGTTTCCTAGCACATCAAGCCAATGATTGACTTGTTCTAGGTAAAGAAGTCTAATTTAAGTGCACAAGACTTTGATATCCTCGATGATGGTTCCCTACTAAGGACTCGGTAGTGTTTTGTTGTAAGTCTACCACGTGGTCATGCTTGTCTTGGACAGCATGTTTCATTTTCTGAGAATCTCGCAACGTTATTTGTGTTGCAATTCTTCTTTTCAGACATGTTGAGTCTGAAGTATCCTGTTACTAAGCAGGTCTGAATCTTAGGCAGATATAATGGTTGTAACATTCCAACATTTGCATTTTGTTCCTGGCTTGCATCGCCATTTTGCCAATTTTCGATGGGTTGCCTTCTCAACAGTTGTTGTCCAAGATCATCTTCAAAAGTGGACTTGTTACCATGGGTCCCATCCATTTCCGGTGATACGCAAAAGCCATCCATTATGTTGTCTTTAACAAGGTAGTCCACATCATCTGTTCTAGTATGAGTATGCCATCCCTTCGAACTCTTTCAACCAATAGATTGTGATTTGCCTTAGGCTGGTATAAAGAGTTTCAATGATCTATGTATCAAAAGTAATTCTTTTTGCCACTTAAGGGAATAATTTTATGAGTCACCTTCCCTAAGGTGCCCCGTTATGGAATCATGGCAATTATGTCATCGCTATCTTGAAACCATGCACCATCTTCTTCAATGTGGAATCTTGCTTACCTAATTGAACCTTGTCATCTACCTCCTTCCATTGCTCCTGATGTGTGTTTTATGTCTCAACTCAGGAGATATCCTTACATCTCACTCCATGAGTTGATCTTGAGTGCTCGATCTTCGAGGAGATCGTTTCCTGTAGAGTTTCCTTTTGTCGTCATCGTGTTGGATGGAGATTTCAAAAGCAAAGGCGTCAAGATCAATTTGAAGTGATGAATCAACATCTTCGAGAGGGGCAATTGGACCACGAAGATTGTGTTGGCTTGTGTCCCCTCTGTCTTCTTACCTCACTTCTTGAATCTCGGGACGAGATTCTTCTTTAGTGGGGGTGAGTTGTCACATCCCTAGTCTGGCAGTGCTCTAGGCTAGCTTTTGCATCCATGCATCATGTCTAAACTTATTTTGAAAGTTGAAATGGGGATTGTTCAAACCTTAGCACCAGATCAAATCAACTAGGTTAAAATAAAAATATTCCCAATGAACCCAAAATGTCCTTTAGAAAAGTTCATCATTTTTGGATTGGTTGAAAACCTGTGCCAAAAATGGTGCACATATTTCTAGGACCATTCTGGATTTTTGAATTAAATCATAAAGTATTTGAATTGGGGCATTTAAATCCTATAAATATTTTAAATGCTCTAATAATTCTGAAACTAGTTGAGGGCTGTTGGGAATAATTTCAACAGTGCCCACAAATATTTTCAGGAGTTTTAAAAATGGTTTAGTTTTTAAACTAAATCAAAACAAAGGAAAATAAATAGAAAATAGAAACAGAATTAGAAAAGAGAGAGAGGACTCACCTGGGCCACTTACCTGGCCTGGCACTCTGCCGGCCCAGTCCACTGGCCAGCGCCAGTCGTCCTCAACCTCGTGCTAGTGGGCACGAGGGCGTGTGCCCGCGGTGCACTCGCACGCACGCGGCCACCGACGTCCACCTCCTGCTTCTGCCGACGCCCTGGATGACTCCAGGCGACGCCACGCACCCCCCGACCTCTCTCTCCCTCACCTGTGGCCTCTCCCCTCCTCTGCTCTCTCTCCCTTGCATCGGCCGAGCGCCACCCTCGCTACCCCCGTGTCCACCGGCCACCGTAGACCTCTCTGTCTTGTCCAAAGGCTCCGCCTTGTACCTCTCTTCATCCTCACCGAGCTATGCTTCTTCGGAAGCCCCCGAACGACCTCACCGAGCACGTCTTCAACCTCCCGACAATGAGATTGCCTCTGCCGCCCTGCTCTCTTCGGACCTCCTCCAAGCTCGCCGTCTGCACTGCTGCAATCTCCGTGAGCCACTCACCCGAACCCCCCTCTTCTCCACTCCGTTTACATGTCGTAGATGTCGTTCCGCCGGAGACCGAACCGTGCCGCCACCGAGCTTCTCTCTGTCATGGCTACAGCCGCTGCAACTCCCAACCAAGCACACCCACGTGCTCACCACGCCGCGTATGTGCCGTAGGAGCCAAGCACGCCACTCCACGAGCACCGCAGCCCCGCTCCCGAGTGCGCCCGTACTCCGGCCGCCGCCCGTCTCGTCACCACCACTGCTACACGCTGCCCCAGGACACACCACGGCCACCACTAGATGCGCTGCATCACGAGCTTTCTAGCGCGCCCATCCGCGCGTCTAGCCGACGCTGGAGATAGCCAGACGAGGAGCTCCGTCGCGTTTGCTTACTGTCGGCGGTTAGTCGTCGATTAGCTGACATGGCACAGGATTAATTAGTGTTAACCACCAATTAATGTAACCCCAGGGGTCTTTGACAGACGGGCTCCACCCCTTAATTAACCACAGGGTTATTCCGTGTTTAAATTAAGCTAATGCCCGTGGCCCCACAGGTCAGTTTGACCTTGCCACCTCAGCGTTGACCGGGCCCCACTAGTCAGCCTCTCTTGTTGACGCTGTTACACTTACACGCGGGCCCCACTGGTCAGGTTTGATCTGGACCGGCCCTATTGACCGCTGACATCATAGTGACATCATGCTGATGCAGTAATTCTTTTCTGGAATTTAAATAAATCTTAAATGGTTTATTTATTTCAGAAAATGTTATAAACTTCAAAAAATCATATAAAATCAACCATAACTCCAAATGAAATAAGTTATATATGAAAAATTATCAGAAAAATCCAATCTGTCCATCTGTACTAGTTTCATGCATGATAAAGAAACTTAACCCTGTTGTTTAGATCAAAACATGATAATGCAATATATGAGTTCATAACTTGAGTTTGAATTTGAACCCTTGGTTCAAATAAGCTCAAACCCTTCTGTTCTAGTTGCATTAGCTCAAATCACAACATGTTGCCATGTCATGATCATGCATCATATTGTGCATTGCCTTGATTGTGATTTCTCTCTGTTGCCGGTAACCGTCCCCTCTCAATAAACATGGTTCCGACGATGAGATCGATGACACCGATGAAGAACTATACTATCTTCAGAAGTGCCAGGCAAGCAAAAAAACCTTGTTCGTTCCGATACAATCCCACTCTCTCGCTCCTACTCTCTTTTACTGCATTAGGACAACAACGATTCATCTATTACTTGTTGCGGTAGTTGAACCCCCTTTTCCTCTGCATGACCTGCCATTGCCACAGTAAATAGATGAAACCCACTAGCATGAGTATGAGTTGTTTGAGCCCTGATGTGCCTACTCATTCATGCTTGTTTGTCATGCCTGCTAATGCTTAGAGTTGAGTCAGGTCAGATTCATCGGGGATGAATTAGAATGTGGTGAACATGTCCTACTATTGAGAGCGAAGTGTGTGAACACGATTTGGTAAAGGTAGCGGTGGGAGGCCATGTAGGAGTACATGGTGGGTTGTCTCATTGAAGCCGTCCTCAGGAACTGAGTTCTGTGTTTGTGATCCATGAACAGCTACTACCACACATTGGGCCCTAAAATATGACCCCGCTCGACTTATTAACCGCCCATGTCCTCTGCCCAGGAGTTGCAGGTAGTTTCTAGTGTTTGTAGTATGCAAGAGGCCGTGCGCAGCGCTGGCCCTAGGGGTGGGCTGTGATGCGGTAGGCACGTGGCACGGTGTATCGAGAGACCCGTTTGGTGCCTCGGGAACCCTGCTCACATCGTTCAGGGCCGTAAGAGGAAAAATCAGCTGGACTCCCTTCGGATGGAACCTAAATAGGCGATAAACCTGGACTAGGGAATTGTGTGGTTAGTCAGGTCATGGTCTACACCCACATCGGCTTTCGCTTGAAGTCTGCTGCTACCTCCTGAGCACTGTGTTGGATTTCCCCGAAGAGGAAGGGATGATGCACCAAAGTAGCGTAAGTATTTCCCTCAGTTTTTGAGAACCAAGGTATAATCCAGTAGGAGGCCACGCTCGAGTCCCTCGTACCTATACAAAAACAGTAGCTCAACGCAACCAACGCTCTTAGGGGTTGTCAATCCCTTCACGGTCACTTACGAAAGTCAGATCTGCTAGATATGATAAATAATATTTTTGGTATTTTTGGTATAGAGATGCAAAGTAAAATATTAAAAGCAAAGCAATAATAAAGTGATGGAGATTGATATAATGATAAAGAGACCCGGGGGCCATAGGTTTCACTAGTGGCTTCTCTCAGGAGCATAAGTATTCTACGGTGGGTGAACAAATTACTGTTGAGCAATTGACAGAATTGAGCATAGTTATGAGAATATCTAGGTATGATCATGTATATAGGCATCACGTCCGAGACAAGTAGACCGAAATGATTCTGCATCTACTACTATTACTCCACTCATCGACCGCTATCCAGCATGCATCTAGAGTATTAAGTTAAAAACAGAGTAATGCCTTAAGCAAGATGACATGATGTAGAGGGATAGTTTCATGCAATATGATAAAAAAACCATCTTGTTATCCTCGATGGCAACGATACAATACGTGCCTTGCTGCCCCTTCTGTCACTGGGAAAGGACACCGCAAGATCGAACCCAAAGCTAAGCACTTCTCCCATGGCAAGAACAACCAATCTAGTAGGCCAAACCAAACTAATAATTCGAAGAGACTTGCAAAGATAACCAATCATACATAAAAGAATTCAGAGAAGATTCAAATATTATTCATAGATAAACTGGATCATAAACCCACAATTCATCAGTCTCAACAAACACACCGCAAAAAGAAGATTACATCGAATAGATCTCCACAAGAGAGGGGGAGAACATTGTATTGAGATCCAAAAAGAGAGAAGAAGCCATCTAGCTACTAACTATGGACCCGTAGGTCTAAAGTAAACTACTCACACTTCATCGGAGAGGCTTGGATGATGATGTAGAAGCCCTCCGTGATCGATGCCTCCTCCGGCGGAGCTCCGGAATAGGCCCCACGATGGGATCTCGTGGATACAGAAAGTTGCAGCGGTGGAATTAGGTTTTTGGCTCCTCTTCTGATCGTTTGGGGGTACGTGGATATATATAGGAGGAAGAAGTACGTCGGTGGAGCTTCGAGGGGCCCACGAGGCAGGGGCGCGCCCTCCACCCTCATGACCGCCTCGTGGCTTTCTTGACGGAGGGTCCAAGTCTCCTGGATCTTATCTGATGAGAAAATCACGTTCCTGAAGGTTTCATTCCGTTTGGACTCCGTTTGATATTCCTTTTCTTCAAAACCCTAAAACAGGCAAAAGACAACAATTCTGGGCTGGGCCTCCGGATAATAGGTTAGTCCCAAAAATAATATAAAAGTGGAAAATAAAGCCCAATATAGTCCAAAACAGTAGATAATATAGCATGGAGCACTCAAAAATTATAGATACATTGGAGACGTATCAAGCATCCCCAAGCTTTATTCCTGCTCGTCCTCGAGTAGGTAAATGATAAAAAACAGAATTTTTGATGCGGAGTGCTACTTGGCATAATTTTAATGTAATTCTTCTTAATTGTGGTATGAATATTCAGATCCGAAAGATTCAAGACAAAAGTTCATATTGACATAAAAATGATAATACTTCAAGCATACTAACTAAGAAATTATGTCTTCTCAAAATAACATGGCCAAAGAAAGTTCATCCCTACAAAATCATATAGTTTAGTCATGTTTCATTTTTGTCACACAAGAATGCTCTCATCATGCACAACCCCGATGACAAGCCAAGCAATTGTTTCATACTTTAGTAATCTCAAACCTATAAACTTTCACGCAATATATGAGCGCGAGCCATGGACATAGCACTATGGGTGGAATAGAATATAATGAGGGGTTTATGTGGAGAGGACAAAAAAGGAGAAAGTCTCACATCAACGAGGCTAATCAATGGGCTATGGAGATGCCCACCGATTGATGTTAATGCAAGGAGTAGGGATTGCCATGCAACGGATGCACTAGAGCTATAAATGTATGAAAGCTCAACAAAAGAAACTAGTGGGTGTGCATCCAACTTGCTTGCTCATGAAGACCTAGGGCACTTGAGGAGGCCCATTGTTGGAATATACAAGCCAAGTTCTATAATGAAAAATTCCCACTAGTATATGAAAGTGATAACATGAGAGACTCTCTACTATGAAGATCATGGTGCTACTTTGAAGCACAAGTGTGGTAAAAGGATAGTAACATTGTCCCTTCTCTCTTTTTCTCTCATTTTTTTGGGCCTTCTTTTTTTATGGCCTTTCTTTTTTTTATTCCTCACTTGGGACAATGCTCTAATAATGTGATCATCACACTTCTATTTATTTACAACTCGATACTAGAACAAAGATGACTCTATATGAATGCCTCCGGCGGTGTACCGGGATATGCAATGAACCAAGAGTGACATGTATGAAAGAATTAAGAACGGTGGCTTTGACACAAATACTATGTCAACTACATGATCATGCTAAGAAATATGACAATGATGAATGTGTCATGATGAACGGAATGATGGAGAGTTGCATGGCAATATATCTCGGAATGGCTATGGAAATGCCATAATAGGTAGGTATGGTGGCTGTTTTGAGGAAGATATAAGGAGGTTTATGTGTAAAAGAGCATATCATATCACGGGGTTTGGATGCACCAGCGAAGTTTGCGCCAACTCTCAATGTGAGAAAGGGCAATGCACGGTACCGAAGAGGCTAGCAAGGATGGAAGGGTGAGAGTGTGTATAATCCATGGACTCAACATTAGTCATAAAGAACTCACATACTTATTGCAAAAATCTACAATTCATCAAAAACCTCGGCACTATGCGCATGCTCCTAGGGGTATAGATTGGTAGGAAAAGACCATCGCTCGTCCCCGACCGCCACTCATAAGGAAGACAATCAAATAACACCTCATGTTTCAAATTTGTTGCATAATGTTTACTATACGTGCATGCTACGGGACTTCCAAACTTCAACACAAGTATTTCTCAATTTCACAAGTACTCAACTAGCATGACTTTGATATTATTACCTCCATATCTCAAAACAATCATCAAGCATCAAACTTTTCTTAGTATTCAACACACTCATACGAAAGTTTTATTATTAATCTTGCATACCAAGCATATTAGGATTTTAAGCAAATTACCATGCTAATAATACTCTCAAAATAATCTAAGTGAAGCATGAGAGATCAATAGTTTCTATAAAACAAATCCACCACCGTGCTCTAAAAGATATAAGTGAAGCACTAGAGCAAAATTATAAAGCTCAAAAGATAAAAGTGAAGCACATAGAGTATTCTAACAAATTCCAAATCATGTATGGCTCTCTCAAAAGGTGTGTACAACAAGGATGATTGTGGTAGACTAACAAGCAAAGACTCAAATCATAAAAGACGCTCCAAGCAAAACACATATCATGTGGTGAATAAAAATATAGCTCCAAGTAAAGTTATCGATAGAAGTAGACGAAAAAGAGGGGATGCCTTCCGGGGCATCCACAAGCTTTGGGTTTTAGGTGTCCTTAGATTATCTTGGGGCTGCCATGGGCATCCCCAAGCTTGGGCTCTTGCCACCCCTTGTTCCATAATCCATCAAATCTTTACCCAAAACTTGAAAAGTTCACAACACAAAACTTAAAGTAGAAAATCTCGTGACCTCCGTTAGCGAAAGAAAACAAAAGACCACTTCAAGGTATTGTAATGAACTCGTTCTTTTTTTATATTGGTGTTAAACCTACTGTATTACAACTTCTCTATGGATTATAAACTATTTTACTAGCCATAGATTCATCAAAATAAGCAAACAACACACGAAAAACAGAATCTGTCAAAAACAGAACAGTCTGTAGTAATCTGTAGCTAGCGCAAGATCTGGAACCCCAAAAATTCTAAAATAAATTGCTGGACGTGAGTAATTTATCTATTAATCATCTGCAAAAATAATTAACTAAATATCTCTTTCCAAATAAACATGACAGCAGTTCTCGTGAGCGCTAAAGTTTCTGTTTTTTACAGCAAGTTCAACAAGACTTTCCCCAAGTCTTCCCAACGGTTCTACTTGGCACAAACACTAATTAAACACACTAAAACACAACCAAAACAGAGGCTAAATAATTTATTTATTACTAAACAGTAGCAAAAAGCAAGGAATAAAAATAAAATTGGGTTGCCTCCCAACAAGCGCTATCGTTTAACACCCCTAGCTAGGCATAACAAGCAAGAATAGATCTAGGTATTGCCATAATAGTAAGATAGATTATTAAAACTCATTTCATATTCTCTACGTTCGGCAGAAAGTTTTCTTTGAGGCAAGAAAAAGTAAGCAAAGGGACTAAATTTAACGGGACAAAAGTCACCAAGATCAACCTTGGGAGGTATAGGTTCCTCCTTTGGTCCTTCATAATGCACAACCAATTCATCATTATAAGCATTCTTTTGACAGAACTTTGTGAGCCTATATTCAAGAGAATATCCTAGTTCATTATTTTGAATATCCAAATCATCATTAAGTTTAGAAATTCTATCAATTAAAACATTGGTAGGAACCCTTTTTCTAAGATTTTCATTGAAAGCAACATAGTCTAGAGATTGAAAACGCATTATTTCTTCTTGATCAAACAGGATAGCCTCTATGGGAGGACGGAAAGCGTCCACCCTATAATGCGCAAAGATTTCTTTGGCTTCTTTTATTATGAATCTAAACTCATGAGCCAAAAAGATAGTAGCGGCATGCTTAACAGAAGAATGCTCAATGTTAGAAAATTACAGAAAAATCCTTTGTATGGAAGGATGCATGTGCATGAATTGTCTTTCAAGTTAAACTACAAGCATGGCAATAGCGTCGGCAAGACTACTAGTTCTGTGAAGGATAGAACTACCCATAGAAGGTAAAGCACCGGCACAAGTAAAGAAATCTTGAATAACTCCTTCCAATAATATTACCACTACGAACACAGAATTTTTTTGGATGAAAGATGGTAGGTTCTTTAGCAGGAGGATCAGAATTTTTCATGATATCGACAATAATTTCCCCAATTTCAGACATAGAGGCAGAAGGTAAAGGACTTGACATAACGACAAGCAAACAAACTAACACACAAGCAAACAAAAAGCAAACGGGCAAAATAGGCAAATAGAGAGGGAGGATAGAGAAAGAGAGGGCGAATAAAACGGCAAGGGTAAAGTGGGGGAGAGGAAAACGACAGGCAGATGGCAAATAATGTAATGCGGGAGATAGGGATTGTGATGGGTACTTGGTATGTTAACTTTTGCGCAGACTCCCCGGCAACGGCGCCAGAAATTCTTCTTGCTACCTCTTGAGCACTGCGTTGGATTTCCCCGAAGAGGAAGGGATGATGCAGCAAAGTAGCATAAGTATTTCCCTCAGTTTTTGAGAACCAAGGTATCAATCCAGTAGGAGGCCACGCTCGAGTCCCTCGTACCTACACAAAAACAATAGCTCAACGCAACCAACGCGCTTAGGGGTTGTCAATCCCTTCACGGTCACTTACGAAAGTCAGATCTGCTAGATATGATAAATAATATTTTTGGTATTTTTGGTATAGAGATGCAAAGTAAAATAGTAAAAGCAAAGCAATAATAAAGTGATGGAGATTGATATAATGATAAAGAGACCCGGGGGCCATAGGTTTCACTAGTGGCTTCTCTCAAGAGCATAAGTATTCTACGGTGGGTGAACAAATTACTGTTGAGCAATTGACAGAATTGAGCATAGTTATGAGAATATCTAGGTATGATCATGTATATAGGCATCACGTCCGAGACAAGTAGACCGAAATGATTCTGCATCTACTACTATTACTCCACTCATCGACCGCTATCCAGCATGCATCTAGAGTATTAAGTTAAAAACAGAGTAACGCCTTAAGCAAGATGACATGATGTAGAGGGATAGTTTCATGCAATATGATAAAAAAACCATCTTGTTATCCTCGATGGCAACGATACAATACGTGCCTTGCTGCCCCTTCTGTCACTGGGAAAGGACACCGCAAGATCGAACCCAAAGCTAAGCACTTCTCCCATGGCAAGAACAACCAATCTAGTAGGCCAAACCAAACTAATAATTCGAAGAGACTTGCAAAGATAACCAATCATACATAAAAGAATTCAGAGAAGATTCAAATATTATTCATAGATAAACTGGATCATAAACCCACAATTCATCAGTCTCAACAAACACACCGCAAAAAGAAGATTACATTGAATAGATCTCCACAAGAGAGGGGGAGAACATTGTATTGAGATCCAAAAAGAGAGAAGAAGCCATCTAGCTACTAACTATGGACCCGTAGGTCTGAAGTAAACTACTCACACTTCATCGGAGAGGCTTGGATGATGATGTAGAAGCCCTCCGTGATCGATGCCTCCTCCGGCGGAGCTCCGGAATAGGCCCCACGATGGGATCTCGTGGATACAGAAAGTTGCGGCGGTGGAATTAGGTTTTTGGCTCCTCTTCTGATCGTTTGGGGGTACGTGGATATATATAGGAGAAAGAAGTACATTGGTGGAGCTTCGAGGGGCCCACGAGGCAGGGGGAGCCCCCTCCACCCTCGTGACCGCCTCGTGGCTTTCTTGACGGAGGGTCCAAGTCTCCTGGGTCTTATATGATGAGAAAATCACGTTCCCGAAGGTTTCATTCCGTTTGGACTCCGTTTGATATTCCTTTTCTTCGAAACCCTAAAACAGGCAAAACATAGCAATTCTAGGATGGGCCTCTGGTTAATAGGTTAGTCCAAAAAATAATATAAAAGTGGAAAATAAAGCCCAATATAGTCCCAAACAGTAGATAATATAGCATGGAGCAATCAAAAATTATAGATACGTTGGAGACGTATCATCTGCCGAGCACATGTCGTGTGCACACGCTAAGTGGTGGAAACATGTGTGAAGAAGTACACCCCTGTAGGGTTATAAATGATCTATTCGAATAGCCGCGTTCGCGGTAAAGGACTTCTGGGTTGCCTATACAGTTCATAGACAAGTGAAAGTGGATACTCTAAAATGTGCAAGATAAGCGTGAGTGCTATGGATGGCATTCTCGTAGGGAGACGGGAGCGGATCAATAGTGGTGTATTGATTGGTGAATATGTGGACTCGTGTGCGCCACCCCAAAAGAGTTACTTGCATGCGTAGTTCAGGATAGCCACTGAGTCAAAGCTGGCTTGCTGCAGTTAAACTCCACCACCATGTTTGTTGATACTGATGCATATGTAGATAGTTTTGATGTAAGTCTTGTTGGGTACATTTGTCCTCACGTTTGCTTAATTTATGTTTTTGCAGAGAGACTTCAGTCTCACTAGTAGTTCCGCATGGACTTCGATGTTTAGCTTGTTACCTCAGCTACGATGTTGTGCCCTCGGCAGGGTCTTGTAGATAGTCAAGCTTCTCAGTCTTTTCATTTATAGCTGTCTGTACTCAAACAAGTTAAGCTTCCGCTTGTGCTTATTGCTTGTATGACTTGAATGCTGGGTCATACCCATGTTTGTAATATTTGGCTCTTTGGAGCATAATTAATAAATACTTTGAGTCGTAGAGTTTTGTTGTGATGCCATGTTTTATTTGCACATATCGAGCATATTGTGTGTATGTTATTGAAATGCTTGGTATGTGTGGGATCCGACTACCTAGTTGTTTATTCTTGGTAGCCTCTCTTACCGGGAAATGTCTCTTAGTGCTTCCACTGAGCCATGGTAGCTTGCTACTGCTCCAGAACACTTAGGCTGGTTGGCATGTGTCCTTCTTCATTCCCGTGTTTGTCCCTTCGGGGAAATGTCACGCGTTGTTCCTTTAAGTCCTTGTAGCTTGCTACGACTTGGGTTCATACGTTGATGACCGACACGTTCATTGCTGGGTCATGTATGTCTGTCCCTGTAAGTTAGTGCCACCTTGGGTTTATGACTAGACATGTCGGGCCGGGTTCTCTGTCATATGGATGCTAGCGACACTATCATATACGTGAGCCAAAAGGCGCAAACGGTCCCGGGCCAGGTAAGGTGGCACCCGTGGGGATACCGTGTGTGAGGCCGCAAAGTGATATGATGTGTTACATGCTAGATCGGTGTGACTTAGGATCGGGGTCCTGACACAAAGGCAGCCCCCCCTCCACCCATTTTGGATTGTAATCGAGAGGAAGATATCTGTTCCGAGGGGGATTCACAAGGAGAAGACCACTCCTATTTACCCCCTGAGGTCTTCGCTCTAACTTGGCATGCTGATGTTGGTGATATTATGCATATGGTGCCTTGCATTGCTTACTTTATACATCAAATATGTCAACTGCTTAGTTTAGACATGCTTTGTGTGAATGCCATCTGTTTAGTTTATTCCTCGTTTATGTGAATTATGCAACGCCATCTTGTTTAGCCAGGCATCATATATGTGAATTTTGCAATTCCATCCTGCTTAGCCAGTCATCTTATATGTGAATTATATCAGGACACCTTTTTTCCGTTACGTATTACATTTGTCAACAATGTTAGTATATTCAACTACTCTTTGTGTGCATCAGCCATTTGACACGGTGATGGAAAATTCTGGAGTGAAAACAAGGTCTTCAGAGAAGAACGAAGCACATATATCGCTGGTTACGAATAGCTCCTCGGAGGAGGATTTAGAGATAGATGACCAGTCCTATCCCCCCCCCGAGGTGTATGCTCTAACTTGGCAGGGTTATGTTGCTCATATCGTGCGTATGGTGTCTTGCATTGCTATGTCATTTGATTAGTTTAGACATGCTTTGTATGAATGCCACCTGTTTAGTGTCTAATTACCATATATTTGAATTATGCATTGCCATCTTGTTGCAAGACATTATATATGTGAATTATGCAATGCTATCTTGTTGCAAAGGCATTATATATGTCAATTATGCAATGCCATGTTGTTGAGCCAATCATCATGTATGTGAATTATAGCATGCTATCATTTTTTTGTATTACGTGTTCCATTTGTCGACAATATTTGTATATTCAACTACTCTTCCTGTGCATCAGCCATTTGAAGCGGTGATGGAAGTATCTGGAGTGAAAACAAGGTATTCAGAGCAGACAATGCTACCTACTGAAGCAGACATCTTGCTGGATACAGAGAGCTCCTCAGAGGAGGATTCAAAGACTGATGACCAGTCCTATTTCCCCCCTGAGGTCTATGCTCAAACTTGGCAGGGTTATATTACCCATGTCATGCATGTTGTCTTGCATTGCTTAGTTTTTACATCATATATGGATTGCCATCTGATTACTTGCTTACTATATAAATAATATATTTGAATTATATCATACCATCATGTTTACATACACAGCATCTATCTGAATTATGGCATGGCAACCCATTTAATAAAGACATCATATAGTTATATCATCTCATCCTGTTTACTGTTTACAATCATCATATTTTGAATTATGTCATTCTATCCGGGAATTATATCATGCTATCATGTTTCCATAGACGGCATGTATGTGAATTATGGCATGCCAACCTATTTAATAAACACATTATATAGTTATATCATGTCATCCTGTTTACATAGTCATCATATTTTGAACTATGTCTTTCCATCTTTTTTAGTTAGCCATCATAATGTGAAATTTTGTCATGCTATCCTGTTTAGTTAGCCATCATATATGTGAAATTGTGTCATGCTATCCTGTTTGGTTAGACAACATAAATTTTTCAGAATTTTTTGAGTTACAGAAGTATGGTGGATGTTCAAATCTTTACAAACTGTCCTGTTTTCACAGATTGTTGTTATAGCTTCATTATTTGCATATGTTTGAATTCTTGTTGAAGCCTCCTTGACTTGGGGCCATATATTTGTGATAGCATATAGTGGGTAATGTTTTTTATAATTATAAAATAATGTTACATCAGTACATGATGGGATTTCGTTGCCATATTCACTAACCCCGTCACTAAAAGTTCAGTTAAGTTTTGTGTGGATGAAGTGTTCGAAGATCGAGGAGGTCTCGATGTGAGGAGAAGGAGGAGAGGAAAGAGCTCAAGCTTGGGGATGCCCAAGGCACCCCAAGTAAATATTCAAGGAGACTCAAGCGTCTAAGCTTGGGGATGCTCCGGAAGGCATCCCATCTTTCTTCAACAAGTATCGGTATGTTTTCGGATTCGTTTCGTTCACATGGTATATCAAATCTTGGAGCATCATTTGCATTTAGTTTTCATTTTTCTTTTATGCACCATGCTGGTATGAGATAGTCCATGGTTGATTTATAGAATGCTCATTGCACTTCACTTATATCTTTTGAGTGTGGGTTTATAGCATGTGCTTCACTTATATCATTTGAAGTTTGGATTGCTTGTTTCTCTTCACATAGAAAACCGTTATTTGAAGAATGCTCTTTTGCTTCACTTATATTTGTTATAGCATGGTCTGTTGTAGAAAGAATTAAACTCTTTTGCTTCACTTATATCTATTTAGAGAGTCAAATAGGAATTGGTCAATTGCATGGTTAGTCATAAAATCCTACATAAAATTTATGGATCACTAAATACGATATGTTTGATTCCTTGCAATAGTTTTGGGATATAGAGATGGAATATGTGGGACGTACTAGTAAATGGTTGTAGTTAGTAAGAATATTGGTGTTAAGGTTTGTGATTCCCGAAGCGTGCACATATAGTCTCTCGTTATGCTATGATGTTGGAGCATGATTTATTATTGATTTTCTTCCTTATGAGTGGTGGTCGAGGACGAGCGATGGTCTTTTTCTACCAATCTATCCCCCTAGGGGCATGCATAGTGGTACTTTGCTTCGATGGCTAACAAACTTTTGCAATAAGTATATGAGTTCTTTATGACTAATGTGAGTCCATGGATTATAAACACTCTTACCTTTCCGCAATTTGCTAGCCTCTACGGTACCGTGCATTGCCCTTTCTCACATCGAGACGTGGTGCAAACTTCGCAGGTGCATCCAAACCCCGTGATATGATACACTCTATCACACATAAGCCTTATTATATCTTCCTCAAAACAGCCACCATACCTACCTATTATAGCTTTTCCATTGCCATTCCGAGATATATTGCCATGCAACTTCCACTGCTTCCTTTTGATGACTTGAGCACTCATTGTCATATTGCTTTGCATGATCATATAGCTAACATAGTGTTTGTGGCTCAGCCACCGTTCATCATTTTTCATACATGTTACGCTAGATCATTGCACATCCTGGTACATGTCAAAGGCATTCATATAGAGTCATATGTCATACTTTGTCATAGGTATTGAGTTGTAATTTTTATTTTATTTTGAGCTATAAGTAAATAGAAGTGTGATGATCATCATTATTCATTTTTAGAGCAGTGCCCTAGTGAGGAAAGGATGATGGAGACTATGATTCCCCCACAAGTCGGGACGAGACTCCGGACAATGAGAGAGAAAAAGAAAAAAAGGAAAAAATGAAAAAGAAAAAAAAAGAAAAAAGAGAGAAGGGACATTGTTAGTATCCTTTACCACACTTGTGCTTCAAAGTAGCACCATGTTTTTCATTTGGAGAGTCTCCTATGTTGTTACTTTCATATACTAGTGGGAATTTATCATTATAGATTAGATGCACACCCACTTAGTTTTCATATTGAGCTTTCATACACTTATAGCTCTTAGTGCATTCGTTGCATGGAAATCCCTACTCCTCGCATTGATATCGATTGATGGGCATCTCCATAGCCCGTTGGTTAGCCGCGTCGATGTGAGACTTTCTTAACTTTTTTCTCTATATTTACCCCTATCATCATGCTCTATTCCACCCGTAGTGCTATATCCATGGCTTGCGCTCATGTATTGCGTGAGGGTTGAAAAAGTTAAAGCGCATTAAAAAGTATGAACCAATTGCTCAGCTTGTCATCGGGGTTGTGCATGATAAATACTTTGTGTTAAGAAGACAGAGCATGACAAGAATATATGATTTTGTAGGGATAGCTTTCTTTAACGTTGATATTTTGAAAGACATGATTGTTTGTTGGGATGCCTGAGTATTGATGTCTTTATGTCAAATTATAGACTATTGCTTTGAATCACTTATGTCTTAATATTCATGCCATGATTTGATATATGATCAAGTTTATGCTAGGTAGCATTCCACATCAAAAATTATCTTTTTTATCATTTACCTACTCGTGGACGAGCAGGAATTAAGCTTGGGGATGCTGATACGTCTCCGTCGTATCTATAATTTTTGATTGTTTCATGCCAATATTATACAACTTTTGCATACTTTTGGCAACTTTTTATATGATTCATTTGAACTAACTTACTTATCCAGTGCCCAATACCAGTTCCTATTTGTTGCATGTTTTTGTTTCGCAGAAAATCCATATCAAACGAAGTCCAAACGCGATAAAAATTTACGGAGAATTATTTTGGAATATATATGGTATTTAGGAGGTGGAATCAAAGCAAACGGGGGCCCACAGTTCCCACAACCCACCACAGCGCGCCAGAAAGATAATTTATGGAAAAATCGTGTAAAAATTTCAGCGCAATCGGAGTTATGGATCTTCAGGAAATTAAGAGACCGTGAAGAGCTAGATCTGGGGAACTCGGAACAGAAGAGAACAGAGAGGGAGATCCAATCTCAGAGGGGCTCCTGCCCCTCCACCTCCATGGAGATCGAGGACCAGAGGGGGAAATCTCCTCCCATCTAGGGGGGAGGCCAAGGAAGAAGAAGAAGGAGGGGGTTCTCTCCCCCTCGCTTCCGGTGGCGCCAGAGTGCCACCGGGGCAACGATCGAGACGGCGATCTACATCAACAATCTTGCTACCGTCAGCACCAACTTTCTCCCCCTCTATGCAGCGGTGTAACACCCCTTCTCCTTGCTGTAATCTCTGCTTAAACACGGTGCTCGACTCCATATATTATTTCCCAATGGTCTATGGTTATCCTATGATGTTTGAGTAGATCCGTTTTGTCCTGTGGGTTAATCGTGATATTGGTCGGTATGATTGTATATTTTATTTATGGGGATGTCCTACGGTGCCCTATGTTCTCGCGCAAACATGAGGGGCCCCCGTTGTAGGTTGTTGCAATATGTCCATGGTTTTCTTATTGTCAGTATTGCGGGGGTGACAACAGCCTAAACGCGAATAGGTGGGTTATGGCGTAATGGAGTAAACAGGACTTGATACTTAATGCTATGGTTGGGTTTCATGACCTTAATGATCTTTAGTAGTTGTAGATGCTTGCTAGAGTTCCAATCATAAGTGCATATGATCCAATTAGAGAAAGTATGTTAGCTCATGCCTCTCCCTCATATAAAATTGCAAGAATGATTACCGGTACTTGTTATCGATTGCCTAGGGACAAATAACTTTCTTGTTGACACAAACCCCTTTTACTAAACACCTAACTTTTATTATCTTGCAAAGTACTTCTCGTTTTATTCTTGCAAAGTAGTTCTAGCATCACACCTACAAAATAGTTTCATACTTGTTTCCGATAAAGCAAACGTCAAGTGTGCGTAGAGTTGTATCGGTGGTCAATAGAACTTGAGGGAATATTTGTTCTACCTTTAGCTCATTGTTGGGTTCGACACTCTTATTTATGAAAAAAGGCTACAAACGATCCCCTATACTTTTGGGTTATCACTATCTTACGATCATGCAAAGCAATATGACAATGAATGCTCAAGTCATCAAAATGGAAGCGGTGGATGTTGCATGGCAATATATCTCGGAATGGCTATGGAAAGGCCATAATAGGTAGGTATGGTGGCTGTTTTGAGGAGGATATAATAAGTCTTATGTGTGATAGAGCGTATCATATCATGGGGTTTCGATGCACGTGCGAAGTTTGCACTGACTCGCGAGGTGAGAAAGGGCAATGCACGGTACCGTAGAGGCTAGCAAATTGCGGAAAGGTAAGAGTGCGTATAATCCATGGTCTCACATTAGTCATAAAGAACTCATATACTTATTGCAAAATTTTATTAGCCCTCAAAGCAAAGTACTACTATGCATGCCCCTAGGGGGATAGATTGGTAGGAAAAGACCATCGCTCGTCCCCGACCGCCACTCATAAGGAAGACAATCAATAATAAATCATGCTCCAACTTCATAGCATAACGAGAGAATATACGTGCATGCTTCAAGAATCACAAACCTTAACACCAATATTCTTACTAACCACAACCGTTTACTAGTACCTCCCACATATTCCATCTCTATATCGCAAAACTATTGCAAGGAATCAAACATATCATATTCAGTGATCCACTAGTTTTATGTAGGATTTCATGACTAACCATGCAAATGACCAATTCTTGTTGACTCTCTAAATAGATATAAGTGAAGCATGAGAGTTTAATTATTTCTACAGAATATCATGCTCTAATAAATATAAGTGAAGCAAACGAGCATTCTATGAATAACAGATTTCTATGTGAAGAGAAACAGGCAATCCAAACTTCAAATAATATAAGTGAAGCACATGAAGCATTCTATGAAGCCATACTCAAAAGATATAAGTGAAGTGCAATGAGCATTCTACCAATCAACGATGGAATATCTAATACCAGCATGGTGCATAAAAGAAAAATGAAAACTAAACACAAAAGACACTCCAAGATTTACACATATCACATGAACGAAACGAAGACGAAAACATACTGATACTTGTTGAAGAAAGATGGGATGCCTTCCGGGGCATCCCCAAGCTCAGATGCTTGAGTCTCCTTGAATATTTAGTTGGGGTGCCTTGGGCATCCCCAAGCTTGATCTCTTGACTCTCCTCCTTCTCCTCATATCAAGACATCCTCGATCTTTGATCATTTCATCCACACAAAACTCAACAGAAACCTCGTAGGACCTGTTAGTATAATAATGCAAATCACTAATTTAAGTATTGTTATAAACCAATTCATACTTTATTTTTGCATTGTAGCTACTATAATATAACTTTTCCATGGCTTATACCACCGATAGAAATCGATAGCTTCATCAAAACAAGCAAAACAATGCATCAAAAGCAGAATTTGTCTTAAACAGGACAGTCTGTAGCAATCTGAACATCTACCATACTTCTGTAAATATAAAATTCTAAAAATTAGGACGAAATAGACAATTTGGATAGAAATAGTGTGCAAAAAGTTTTAGAACCTTTTGGCGTTCTATAAAAAATGAAAATTCACACGCTACAGCCAAAGTTTATGTTTCTGCACCGCACATACCAACAAGCAATCTAATCATCCTAAAGGAAAATCTTGGCACATTATTTTTATAATACAATGGAATTGTACATGGGGGTAATTATTTTTGTAATAATCTTCATGAAAAATTCTACATTGTTTCCATGAGCATGAATACAAGTGTTCAAGGTCACTTCTCCAATGCATAACTTCCAATCACTTCTCTTTTGTCGAAAAGTTTGAAGTTCCCCTCTATATTTTTTTGTTTTCAAACTATATAAAATCACTCAACAGAAATAAATGACTCTAAAACTTCCGGGTTGTCTCCTTGGCAGTGCTTTCTTTAAAGCCATTAAGCTACGCATAAAGTGCTCGAGTAATGAATCCACCCGGATCCCGAGGTATATCAAAGCCAATTTTAATTAACAATGATTTGGCATTTAGTAGTGAGCACAAAGCAAGATATATCATGCAATAACGAAGTCTAACTCTCTTCCTATGCATCAGCATGTCATAAAAGAACAATTCATGCACATCAAGTAAAGTCCAATGCATAGCATAAGCAGTTTCTTGCAATTTTATCGTGTTGGAAACATAGAAAGGCGAAGATGTAGTTCCTCTCTCATAATAACTGCAAGTAGGAGTAGTAAGCACATGCATATTATATTCATCAAAATCATCATGTGCAATGGTAAAAGGCAACCCATCAATGTAATCCTTAATAAGAGCAAACTTCTCTGATATAGTGTAGTTGGGAGAATTCAAAAAGATAATAGGATTATCATGTGTGGGTGTAATAGCAACAATTTCATTATTAACATAAGGAACTATAGCAAGTTCATCTCCAGAAGCATAATTCATATTGGCATCATGGCCGCAAGCATAGAAAGCATCAAGTTCATCAAAAAGGGATATTTCAAATGAATTAATGGGATCATAGCAATTATCATAACATTCATCCTTCGGTAAGCATGAAGGGAAATTAAATAGTGTATGAGTTGAAGAGTTACTCTCATTATAAGGTGGGCACGGGTAGCTAATCCACTCTTCCTCCTTTTGTTCTTCACTCTCCTCATCATATTTTTAATCCAATGAGCTCACAGTTTCATCAATTTCTTCTTCCATAGACTCCTGCAAAATATTAGTCTCTTCTTGGACAGCAGAGAAGTCCTTAATATATAGTTTAATATAAGCATTGGAAGCATAGTTTTCATAGCAATATTTAAGTATGGCAAAAATTTCAGATTTGTAAAGAGTAGCATCATACTTATCAATCAAAGAAGCAATTTCATAAGCACCCTTAAAAGCAACAAATTCTTCAATTTGTTCAACATCATAGTAATTATAAACACCTTTGGCATAAGAAGATATGATTCCATTATCCTTAAACTCACATTGGAATGGAAGGTATTTTTTAGGGTCTTTAGAACAAGAAGTAAAATCGTGTATTTCACATAAATTCAAAGCATAGCAATACAAACTATTAATATGATGCCATAAAAGTTTCCCTTTCTGAGATAAGCGGTGTTGCACATAATAAGGATGCTCATTTAATGATTTTCCCTCAACTAAGCTAGTTGGGTTGTCAGCACGAGCACAAATGGATCGAAGATGATCCAAGTAGAAAGCTTCGATAGTATGATAGATTTTGGGTGGTTCTTCAACTATTGGTTTAGCAGGTACAACTTTTTTTTTGGTATTTTTGCGTTTCCTATCCATAACTAAAGATAGAAAACAAGAGGAAAAAATAAAAACTAATTAGTGATAAAGAAAATAAGCACACACAAGAATATTCACCCCACACTATTGCTCCCTGGCAACAGAGCCTGAAAAAGGTCTTGATAACCCACAAGTATAGGGGGTCGTTTGTAGCCTTTTTAGATAAATAAGAGTGTCGAACCCAACGAGGAGCTAAAGGTACAACAAATATTCCATCAAGTTATATCGACCACCGATACAACTCTACGCACACTTGATGTTTGCTTTACCTAGAACAAGAATAAAACTAGGAGTACTTTGCAAGAATAAAACTACGAATAAATTGAAAGGTAATAAAAGTAGGTAAATTTTGTCAATAAGAAAGTAATTTGTCCCTAGGCAATTGATAACAAGTACCGGTAATCATTCTTGTAATTCTATATGAGGGAGAGGAATGAGCTAACATACTTTCTCTACTTGGATCATATGCACTTATGATTGGACCCCTAGCAAGCATCTGCAACTACTAAAGATCATTAAGGTCGTGAAACCCAACCATAGCATTAAGTATCAACTCCTCTTTATCACATATGCAACAAGCCACCTACTTGGGTTTAAGCTTCTGTCACTCTCGCAACCCACCATAAGCAAATCATTAACATATTGCAACACCCTACAACGGGGACCCCTCACGTTTGCGTGAGATGGAGGGCACTGTAGGACAGCACCATAAATAAAATATACAATCATACCAACCAAGATCACGATTAACCCACCGGACAAAACGGGTCTATTAAACATCATAGGATAGCCAAATATCATTGGGAAATAATATATGGAGTTGAGCACCATGTTTAAGTAGAGATTATAGTAGGAAGAAGGGGTGTTACACCGTGATGTCGCTTGAAGCTACGTCGGTATTTCCCCAAAGAGGAAGGGATGATGCAGAACAGCGGCGGTAGGTATTTCCCTCAGATATGAAACCAAGGTTATCGAACCAGTAGGAGAACCAAGCAACACAACGTAATCAACACCTGCACACAAATAACAACTACTCGCAACCCGACGTGTAAAAGGGGTTGTCAATCCCTTTCGGGTAGCGGCGCCCCAAGATGGACAAACGGACGTGAGAGATTTATAAATATTGATATATCGAACGCCAAATAAAATAAATTGCAGCAAGGTATTTTTGGGTTTTTGGTTTTAATAGATCTAAAAATAAAAGCAAAGGCAAATAATATGAGAAAGAGACTGGGGCCGTAGGTTTCACTAGTGGCTTCTCTCGAGAAAAATAGCAAACGGTGGGTGAACAAATTACTGTTGTGCAATTGATAGAACTTCAAATAATCATGACGATATGCAGGCAATGATCATTACATAGGCATCACGTCCAAGATTCGTAAACCGACTCCTGCCTGCATCTACTACTATTATTCCACACATCGACCGCTATCCAGCATGCATCTAGTGTATTAAGTTCATGGAGAAGCGGAGTAATGCAATAAGAACGATGACATGATGTATACAAGATCTATCTATGTAGAGATAGACCCCATCGTTTTACCCTTAGCAGCAACGATACATACATGTCGGTTCCCCTTCTGTCACTGGGATCAAGCACCGTAAGATTGAACCCACTACAAAGCACCTCTTCCCATTGCAAGATAAATAGATCAAGTTGGCCAAACAAAACCCAAATATCAAAGAAGAAATATGAGGATATAAGCAATCATGCATAAAAGAGATCAAAGAAACTCAAATACTTTCATGGATGTAAAAATATAGATCTGATCATAAACTCAAAGTTCATCTGATCCCAACAAACACACCGCAAAAGAGTTACGTCATATGGATCTCCAAGAGACCATTGTATTGAGAATCAAGAGAGAGAGAGAGAGAGGAAGCCATCTAGCTACTAACTACGGACCCGAAGGCCTACAAAGAACTACTCATGCATCATTGGAGAGGCACCAATGGAGGTGGTGAACCCCATCCGAGATGGTGTCTAGCTTGGATAAGGTGGTTCTGGACTCTGCAGTGGCTGGATCAATATTTCGTCGACTCCCCTAGGGTTTTGGGAATATTGGGGTATTTATAGACTAAAGAGGCGGTCGGGGGCACCCGAGGTGGGCACAACCCACCAGGGCATGCCTGGGCCTCCTAGTGCACCCTGTTGGGTTGTGCTCTCCTCAGAGCACCCCACACCCCCCCCCCGGCGCAGCCAGGGCCCATTATGTGTCTTATGGTCCATAAAAAACCTCCATAAAGTTTCGTGGCATTTGGACTCCATTTGGTATTGATTTTTCTGCGATGTAAAAAACATGGAAAACAGCAACTGGCACTTGGCACTATGTCAATAGGTTAGTACCAAAAAATGGTATAAAATGACTATAGAATGATTATAAAACATCCAAGATTGATAATATAACAACATGGAATAGTCAAAAATTATAGATACGTTGGAGACATATCAGCATCCCCAAGCTTAACTCCTACTCGTCCTCGAGTAGGTAAGTGATAAAAACAGAATTTTTGATGTGGAATGCTGCCTATCATGTCATATCATATTTCTTTTATTTATAGCATGGGCATTTGTACTTTTATATTGTTCAAAGCAATAGTCTAGTTTCGACATGATAACTTAAATACTCAAGCATATCAACAAGCAACCATGTCTTTCAAAATATCAACGCTAAAATAAGCTATCCCTAGCCCATCATGCTCAATCATTGATCCATTCATGAAACACACTCACATATTAACTACACCCAATACTCAAGTACGATCATATTTGCCCCCTAGTTGGTGCTTTTATAAGAGAAGATGGAGACTCAAATTCAAAAATAAAAATTGCATAAAGTAAAAGAAAGGCCCTTCGCAGAGGGAAATAGGGATAGAGGTGCTAGAGCTCAAAGCGAAAAACTTAGAGATAAAAACATTTTGGGAGGTGTATCCATACCACCAACGAAAACGACTTAGAGTTCCCAACACTTTCCATGCTAGATATATCTTGGGCGGTTCCCAAACAGAAAATAAAGTTTATTCCTTTTTCAACCATACTTTCACTTTCCATGGCTAGCCGTATCCACGATTGCCCTCCATACCAACACTTTCCAAGGAATTTATTATTTGACAACATAAAGTAAATTCATTTTCATTTTGGGACTGAGAATCCCTAATACCTTTGCCTTACTCTCATGCAATGACAAGTGAATAAACACTCATCGTGAGAATAACACATCTAGCATGGAAAATATTAGCCACCCCTCACCGCTCCGCGAGCAAAACGAACACACAAAAGAGAAGTTTATTTTGAAATTAGAGATGGCACATACAAATTTGCTTAGA
The DNA here is from genome assembly GCF_056163025.1 of Triticum urartu. Taxonomy (NCBI): domain Eukaryota; kingdom Viridiplantae; phylum Streptophyta; class Magnoliopsida; order Poales; family Poaceae; genus Triticum; species Triticum urartu. The sequence goes on along the minus strand of NC_141873.1, from coordinate 385,543,797 downwards.
GCGGCAAAAGAATACCGCATATAGGTAGATATAGTGGACTCATGTGGCAAAACTGGTTTAAAGGTTTTTGGATGCACAGGTAGTGATCGTACTTAGTGCAAAATGAAGGGTAGCAAAAGATTGAGAAGCGACCAACCAAGAAACAAATAATCTCATAAGTGAGCATTAAGCATAATTAACACCGAATAATGCACCACAAGTAGGATATAATTTCATTGCATAATTAGTGAATTTTGTGCTTGCATAGGGAATCACAAACCTTAACACCAATATTCTTACTAAAGCATAATTACTCATCAACATAACTCACATATCACATCATCATATCTCAAAACTATTACTAAGAATCAAGTTTATTTTGTCCAATGATCTTCATGGAAGTTTTTATTATATCCTTCTTGGATATCTATCACTTTGGAACTAATTTTCATATGTTGCTTTTGATAATCTCAAACAAATATAAGTGAAGATCATGAGCATAATTTTTTCTTTCTCTCAAATTAATTTAAGTGAAGCAAGAGAGAATTTATTGAAAATTTTACTAACTCTCAAATAAATCTAAGTAAATCAAGAGAGCATTTCTTCAAAAATACTAAAGCACACTGTGCTCAAAAATATATAAGTGAAGCACTAGAGCAAGTCCATAGCTCATAAAATATTTAAGTGAAGCATAGAGAGCAATTCTAACAAGTCATGACATAATTTTGGCTCTCTGAAATAGGTGTGTCCAGTAAGGAATCAAGACTTAAAACATAAAATAAAACAAGCAAAGACTCATATCATACAAGACGCTCCAAGTAAAACACATAGTATGTGACGAATAAAAACATAGTTTCGAGTAAAATATCGATGGTCGTTAGAAGAAAGAGGGGATGCCACTTGGGGGCATCCCCAAGCTTAGTTGCTTTCTCTCTTTTGGGTAATAGCGGGGGATGCCGGGGCATCCCCAAGCTTAGGCTCTTCTTACTCCTTATTCCTTCATCCATCATTGGATAACCCATAACTTGAAAACTTCAATCACACAAAACTCAACAAAACCTTCGTGAGATCTGTTAGTATAAGACTAGCAAAACAGCCTGTGCATTGCAATGGGTGATGACAAATTCCTAGTGGCGATGGCCAAATCTACACCGATAAGGAGCACATCACACTGAGCAGCTTGTGTCGTTGGCTTAAAAATGTTAAATGCAAAGTAATTGAAGCATCAACATCAGTGTTAAAGAACCATGAATGCATCAAGATTATTATTGTAAACCATAATATGATCATGAAAAAATGTGATTAACTGCTTTCATTTTCATAATAGGTACACAACTACATGCTTCAATGTTTTCCAACGACAACTGAAAGAAAGAATTAAAATTGTAAAAATCAAACTGGAAAAGTTAACGTTTATAGTTTTGATATACTACTCCGCATATTGTTTTCTCATTATAAAATATAAGCCAAATCCAACCCAATGTGTTGATCTGCTATGAAAAAGGACCATGATCTGCAATGCTACTCAACTGGAAAAAAAATTAAGCTCAATATTGCCATCATACAATCCAAATAAGAAATATACTTGACTGAATTATGAAAAACAACATCCTATTTTTAAATTTTGTAGCATTGTTGTCCCTTATGGCAAGTAGCAGTGTAAAGCGTCCGTACCTATTTACTTACGCATGACAAAGTGTCCACCCCTAAACAACATTATCATGGCTATTTTGAATCACGAACTTGCTTCCCAAAAATTGGCAGCACTACCGGAGTTCTCTTCCTCTCCCAAATTTGAAAGAATCCGAGCAAAGTCAACCGCACCCAATGCCTACCAATAGTTGAGCTGCACGCACGCATGCACCTCACACATGTAGGCCGGCATCGTGTGTCTCTTGCAGCCAAGACTCATGCACAGCATGTCGGCCGGTTGCTGCACCCTCAAACCCGTCGATCGGCATGCCTGAATAGACGCAGTCGCCGAGTGATATAGCTGGCTCCGTCCCCGCACATCCTCGTTGGCCCACCGCAACGCACCCGTCGCCGGCTCATCGCCGCACTACACCGTCTGCCACAACCACGCGAACGGCTAGCCTGCCGCATACCTCCTCCCTCTGGCAGCCGCCACGCGCGCTAAATGTTCCTTTGGCTCTTATGGTGCATAAAGACCAGTTCTTGTAAGTTGGTAGTCACTGCTGACCCCCTTCAATTTTTTTGCCCATACAATCTGTAGCTGCAAGCTGCACTCATAGGTCACTGCTGATCCCTTTTAATTCTATTTGCTCATATAATTTGTACTAAACTGAACTAATCCTCTATACATGATTATGACAAGAGATGCAAAACACATGATTTTGCAATTAGTTGTCTACTTATTCACCATTCCATCTGTACCAGAATCTCGGTCAAAAGTCAAGTCTATAAAGTTGCCAAGCCACAGTCGGTGTCACTCTATACTAATGATCTATCTCTTGTGTTCATAAAACTGAACATATATGCATAATATTATAGGGACTAATTAATCATGAAAGCTCCTGAAATATCACAGAAAAGATGTGGTTAAAGATTAAAGTGAACAAATCATTAAGGGGACTAATTAGTTATGTAAACAAACAACAAATCTACCTTAGTAAGTTAACTGCTGACATATCACAGATCAGATGAGGCTAACTGTTTCAATTTTCTTGCAACTATGAACTACGTTTGAATGGGCCATTACATAGGTGGTGGTGATCGAGACAGGGGATACATGTAGAAACACCTAAAACAATGATTGCAAGTTGGTACCTCGGCTAGAGTTCGAGTGGACGGCTTTCTCGTGAAGTAGGCGAGATTGAAACCTTGGCTGGAACTCAAGCAGAAGGCGTTCCGACGAAGTAGGCAAGATTGGAACGGCTGTCACTTGTGATTGCTCGAGTTAGGGGTCGAGACCTTTTATGGCAGTGAGTGGCTCGGATGAAATCCAAGTCGGGTACCACCCCATTGTTGCATGCTCGGGCGGGATTCGTCCACCCTATGGTTGCATGCTTGGCCAGGATTCTTATCCCGCGCGGACACGACACAAGGACTGTGATCAGAGTCGGATGGAGGTGGAGGAGACTAAGAGATGGAGGTCGACAGAGCAGTGAGCAGCCGGATCGGCAGGCTCCGGTTTGAGGCGCGGGGCTGGCGGTTGCCATTGGGAGGACGGCGGTGTGGGCGGCGGAACGACCAGCGAGCGGGATAGGCATAGGGATGAGCGAGCAGATAGGTCGGGATAGCTTCTAAGTGCTTTTTTGTTGACAAAACTCGTTTATAATATATTAAGTCTTCCTTTGTTTTTTGGCACGGTAAGCTAGTTTTTTGGCACAGTTGTGGGGCTCAAAGTGTGAAGGCAGGGTTCGACTCCTTAGAGTTTATTTTTGATTTACGGAACACAATTTTTTATCCTACAAAAACGACGGACGGAAAAATAGATAACCTACAAACAGAAAAAATGAAGAGGACGTACGAAAACACCTCGATGGACAAAATAAAGTGCAGAAACGATCCGTCCTTTAATATTAGGTAAAGAAAAATAAATCACTACTATATTGTATCAAACCAATTCATATTTTTTTCTTGCATTATATCTACTGTATTCCAACTCTTGCAAAAACTTATCAAAGAAAACCATAGAGCCATCAAAACAAGCACACAACGCAAAGAAAACAGAACAGTCTGTAGCAATCTGAAGGTTTCGAATACTTCTATAACTCCAAAAATTCTAAAAAATTAGGAAGACCTGAGAAATTTGTATATTGATCTACTGCAAAAGGACTGGGTATTTTATCGCTCTCTGGTTCAAACTGAGAATTATTTTCCTGAGCGCAAAAGTTTATGTTTTTTCAGCAAGATCAAACAACTATCACTCAAGAAGATCCTAAAGGCTTTACTTGGCACAAACACTAATTAAAACATAAAAAACACAATCATAACAGTAGCATAATTGTGCTAACACTCAAAAACAGGAAGCAAAAAGCAAAAAAAGTTGTATTCATTGGATTGCCTCCCAATAAGCGCTATAGTTTTACGCCCTTAGCTAGGCATAAAGAAAGGATCTAAGTTTTGTCATCCTTGTCTCGAGATCCATAAGATGCTCTCATGATTGATTCATATGGTGGCCTAATTCTTGTTCTAGGAAAGTGTTCCATACCCTCCTCAAAGGAAATTAGAACTTAGCATTGCCTTCTTTCATATCAATCACGGCACCAATAGTGCATAAAAATGGTCTACCAAGAATAATTGGACAAGACGGATTGCAATAAATATCAAGAACAATAAAATCTATGGGCACATAATTCCTATTTGCAAGAATAAGAACATCATTAATTCTTCCCATATGCTTTTTAATAGTAGAACCTGCCAAGTGCAAATTCAAAGAACATGAGTCAATATCGCTAAAACCAAGCACATCACATAAAGATTTCGGAATAGTAGAAACACTAGCACCCAGGTCACACATATCAAAGCACTCATACTTTTTAATCTTGACTTTGATAGTAGGTTCCCATTCATCATGTAATTTTCTAGGAATTGAAACTTCTAATTCCAACTTTTCTTCTAAAGCTTTTGAAGGAAATATGCCCTAGAGGCAATAATAAAGTTGTTATTTATATTTACTTATATCATGATAAATGTTTATTATTCATGCTAGAATTGTATTAACCGGAAACTTAGTACATGTGTGAATACATAGACAAACAGAGTGTCACTAGTATGCCTCTAATTGACTAGCTCGTTGAGTCAATGATGGTTATGTGTGGCACCCCGGCTCAGAGCAACCAGTTTACCTTGCATTGCCAGCCCAGAGATCTTGTCTTCTGGCAATACACAACATCTTGGTACAAAAAGCAACCGCTTTATTGATACTAGCAGAACATAGTTCATATTACAACAAGTTGCGAGGCCAAGCGGCAAACACAGTGCGGCTGAACAATATGTACATGGCCTCGATCATGACAACTATGCGGCAGCGGAACGACGATGAAGCAGGACTCCGTAGCACATGGACACCGATGTGGACACGATCTAGACTCGGACATCACTCCTTTCCAACGAGACTTTGCTGAAAGCTGGCATGACATGCAAGGTCAGTACGTTGAATGTACTTGCAAGCTCACGACAAGCATAAACATAATGACAAACAATATCATGATAATTAAACCATTTACTCATTAATGAAAAATCATACTTGGTATGCAATGCTCATGATTTCATGACTTAAGTCCCCCGGACTTGCTTACCAAACGGTGATCCCTCTTGGACCACAATCAGACCAACATCTTGGTCTTTAATTGGGTTACCTCGTAACCAAACCGTGATCATACTCAGATCACAAACTGGCCAACAACCTGGCCTCCAGCATCAAGATGATTTCTCAACCATCCTCTCTCCAACAGTGCAGGGTTATTATCTTAGTGTGCAGAATTATTTAAACATTGATCCATGGTGTGACCTACTTTCGAGCTTGCCCGTAACTGTTGACTCGGCTATCGATAGATTTAATACACTCTGCAGAGGCAGCACACTGTACCCACACCTCGGAACCCATGGCCTCGCACTCCCATTCGGGTGGACCAATGGCATTCCGACAGAACCCCTCCATTGCCATGACACTCTCCTGGCCACTCCGACTAACTCCCCACTGGGCTAAGTCATGGGTGGCCCCATGTCTACCAAAGACACCAACGGCCACCGTCGTGGCAAAACATAAACGGTCCCAAACGGGGACAAGGTACCATAACAACAATGGGCACACAAGGTTATGCCTGCTTACCGGGCCAGGGTAAGGCACGTCCATAACCTTCCCTCATTGGAGGCACCGACCAGAGGCATGACAACGGACTGAATAAAGGCCTTCCCACAAAGGCAAATGTGGTTGCACTAGGGAAGATCTCGATTCAGTGGCACCATGACCTGATCAACGATATGTTCAAGTTGAATTATTATCAGGTCCAACTTAAAGTGAAAGTAACCGGTGTCATGATATGCCATGAAAATGCAACACTAAAATATATGCACCATCAACCATCGGAAACAACTGATTCAACTTCATCAATTACTAAGCATAGATCTCGACAACACACAACATTTCTGTGGTTATGTTTATTTAGCAATTTAACCATGACAATATCTTAGCATAAATCCTTTCTTACTCAAGAAAATATTAAACCAATTAATTCCCTTTTCATAGACATATTACTTCTTCATAATCAAAATTTACTTCTAATGACTTAAACTAACTTAGTTAGTTGTAAACTTCTCTATACTAACCATATCAACTTAAACAAGCATCTAACAGAATATAAATATATACTTTAGTGAATTAAATGCATGGATTTAATCATTTGTTCAAGTTAAAAAATATCACAAATATTGCAATGGCACCATGAAAATGCTGTTGTGGCTTGCCTTAGTGCAGGTGAGGGTCACACTCCTCCTGGTGATCCTCAAGACAAGCTTCACCTTCTGGAAACAAATATAAACACAAAAAGAAAACATCAAGAACCACTCTAAAATTCTCCAGAAAATCTAGACAGCAGAGAAAAATCTCATTTTTGGTGTGCTGCTAGATCTTTTCATAGAGAACACAATGCAAAAAGAATCAATTCATTTGGACTTGTGGTTAAAAAGTTGTGGTTGTTTGAAGCTCTCTTGAATATTTGAATTTGATTTAAATAAAACAGAACTAGGGGTGACGTCGAAGGCGTAAACCACGCGGGGCGCCACCACTCGTACCACTTCAGGCGCGGCCAAAGTGGCTGACTAGCAGGCCCCGCTAGCCAGGTGAGAGAGAGGGGAAGGGGGAAACAGAGCGCAGCGGGGCTCCACCGAAGCACACGCCGGCAAGGAGGGCGTCTTGGCCCGAGCTAAAGGAATGGGTCGAAAGAGAAGATGAAGGCGCACCTGCCCGTACCCGTAGATTAGCTAGGGGTGGTCGGACAGCGTCGGAAACGACCTCTCCAGCGGTGACAGAGAGCGGAGGTCGCCGGAGTTGGAGATGACGGCGGCTAGAGGCGGCACCAGAGGCTCCAATCGGGCTGGACGGCACCACCGAAGCACGGCGGAGGCCCTGGAAGGGTGGACCGAGCTTGAGAGAGGCTGGAGCTGCGAAGACGACCCGTGGGGATCGCCGGCGAGCTCGAGCTCGGGGACAGCGGCCCGCGGCCTGCCTGGCCGGGCTATGGCTGCCTACTGGCTTATGGAGTGTGTGAGAGGAGTGGATGATCCTCGAGAAGGCTAGGGAGGGTTGTATTTATAGACGAGCGGGGTGAGGGGTTCGAGCTCCACTGGAGGACACCTGGACACGGCGCCCGGCGACGAACGGCGTCAGTGAGCGAGGGAGAAGGCGAGGCAGCTCACGCGGGCACTATGGGCGAGCGAAGAGAAGCACAGGAGCGAGGGGGTGGTGACAAACACAGTGTGCGACACACTGTTGGGTTGGCTGGACCGCACCCGTGCTCGCTGCGGCGAGCTCCGGCGTCAGCGAGCTCCAGGAGGGAGTTAAGGGGGTCGGTACGATGATCGTGGCGAAGTTTGGCAAGGCGGGGAAGCGAGCATGCGCTCAATAGCGGCTCGGGCGCGTCGCAGAGCGCGTCGGCCGTATGCCAGCACGCTTGGACGAACGTGGTCACCGCGTGAACTATGACATGAGGCCGCGCTAAGCCTAAACTTCATGTCTGGCATGTAGTCCTTGGTGGTTTGAGTAATTACCACACTTTGGGTTGAGCTCAGGTGCAGTAAGATGAATTTCTACTTCAAGGTAAGTTTTTGGGCAGTAACTTTGAGAGCTTACTATGGTCAAACTACTAAGAGTTGGAAGTTGAGCTTTGGAGGCTAGCAGTCATCTAGGAGGGTGGTGATTCACAAGAAAATTCAGCAGCATTTGAGCAAGTAAAATGGTAGTTGTTGTAGAAACTACCATTTCTGTCCAGAATAGAAAATATTTTCTGTAGCAAAAATATTCCAAAAAGTGATGCAATATTTTTGCTCAGGAAGGTGCCCTAGGGTGGAAAGAATATTTGTGAATTTTCTCATATTTTTGGGGACAAGAAAAATTAGGGTTGCTTTGGAGCACAATGGGCTAGCTAGGGTTTTGAGAGGGGAAATGAATATTTTTCATTTAAGAAAAATATTCATAATATTATTTTGAGGTGGATCAGAGAAGAAATGGTGGCTAGGGAGAGAAATGAGTCACTTGGGTGAAAGTCAAGGTGGTACCCAAGTGCTTAAGTCCATCTGAAGTGATTCAAAATTCCAAATCCAAATCCAAATCAAAAGAAAATCAGACAAGGAAGAGAGGGCAAAAACCAGGCTATCACATTATGTTTCCTAACCATAGACAAGAGTTGTCACTTGATTAATGGGATCACATCATTAGAGAATGATGTGATTGACTTTACCCATCCGTTAGCTTAGCACAATGATCGTTTAGTTTGTTGCTATTGCTTTCTCCATAACTTATACATGTTCCTATGACTATGAGATCATGCAACTCCCGAATACCGGAGGAACACTTAGTGTGCTATCAAACGTCACAACGTAACTAGGTGACTATAAAGATGCTCTACAGGTGTCTCCGATGGTGTTCGTTGAGTTGGCATAGATCGAGATTAGGATTTGTGACTCCGAGTATCGGAGAGGTATCTCTGGGCCCTCTCGGTAATGCACATCACTATAAGCCTTGCAAGCAATGTAACTAATGAGTTAGTTGCGGGATGGTGCATTACGGAACGAGTAAAGAGACTTTCCGGTAACAAGATTGAACTAGGTATTGAGATACCGACGATTGAATCTCGGGCAAGTAACATACTGATGACAAAGGGAACAACGTATGTGGTTGTGCGGTTTGACCGATAAAGATCTTCGTGGAATATGTAGGAACCAATATGAGCATCCAGGTTCCGCTATTGGGTATTGTCCGGAGAAGAGTCTCGGTCATGTCTACATAGTTCTCGAACCCGTAGGGTCCGCACGCTTAACGTTCGGTGACTATTGGTATTATGAGTTTACATGTTTTGATGTACCGAAGGTAGTTCGGAGTCCCGGACTTGATCAAGGACATGACAAGGAGTCCCGAAATGGCCGATACATAAATATTGATATATTGGAAGCCTATGTTTGAACATCGGAATGGTTCTGGATCAGTTCGGGCATTTTCCGGAGTACCGGGAGGTTACCGGAACCCCCCGGGGAGTATATGGGCCTTATTGGGACTTAGTGGAATAGAGGAGAGAAGGGAAAAGGTGGGAGGCGCGCCCCCCTAGCCCAATCCGAATTGGGTGGGGGCCGTCCCCCCCCCCTTTCCTTCCTTCTCTCCTCCCCTTCCTTCTCTCCTACTCCTACTACTTGGAAGGGGGGAATCCTACTCCTGGTGGGAGTAGGACTCCCCTAGGGCACGCCATAGAGGGTCGGCCCTCCCCCTCCTCCACTCCTTTATATACGGGGGAGGGGGCACCCCATAGACACACAAGTTGGTCATTGTCTTAACCGTGTGCGGTGCCCCCCTCCACCATAATCCACCTCGGTCATATCGTCATAGTGCTTAGGCGAAGCCCTGCGCCGGTAGCTTCATCATCACCGTCATCACGTCGTCGTGTTGACGAAGCTATCCCTCGACACTCAGTTGGATCAAGAGTTCGTGGGAAGTCACCAAGCTGAACGTGTGCAGATTGTGGAGGTGTCGTACTTTCGGTACTAGGATCGGTCGGATCATGAAGACGTACGACTACATCAACCGTATTGTCATAACGCTTCCGCTTATGGTCTACAAGGGTACATGGACAACATTCTTCCCTCTGGTTGCTATGCATCACCATGATAGATCTTGCATGTGCATAGGAATTTTTTGAAATTACTGCGTTTCCAAACAGTGGCATCAGAGCCAGGTCTATGCATAGATGTTATTTGCACGAGTAGAACACAAAGGAGTTGTGGGTGTGGGTATATACATATTGCCTGCCGTCACTAGTTGATTCTTGATTCAGCAGTATTGTTGGATGAAGCGGCTCAGACTGACATTACACGTACGCTTACGCGAGACTAGTTCTACCGACGTGCTTCGCGCACAGGTGGCTAGTGGGTGTCAGTTTCTCCAACTTTAGTTGAATCGGATTCAATGAACAAGGTTCTTTCTGAAGATCAAAAAGCAATCACTATACCGCGTTGTGGTTTTTTATGCGTAGGTAAGAACGGTTCTTGCTCAGCCCGTAGCAGCCACGTAAAACTTGCAACAACAAAGTAGAGGACGTCTAACTTGTTTTTGCAGGGCATGTTGTGATGTGATATGGTTAAGACATGATGCTAAATTTTATTGTATGAGATGATCATGTTTTGTAACAGAGTTATTGGCAACTGGCAGGAACCATATGGTTGTCGCTTTATTGTATGAAATGCAATCGCCATGTAATTGCTTTACTTTATCACTAAGCGGTAGCGACAGTCATAGAAGCAATAGTTGGCGAGACGACAACGATGCTTCGATGGAGATCAAGGTGTCAAGCCAGTGACAATGGTTATCATGAGGGTGCTTTGGATATGAAGATCAAAAGGCACAAGATGATGATGGCCATATCATATCACTTATATCGATTGCATGTGATGTTTATCCTTTATGCATCTTATTTCGCTTAGTTCGGCGGTAGCATTATAAGATGATCTCTCACTAAATTTCAAGGTACAAGTATTCTCCCTGAGTATGCACCGTTGCTACAGTTCGTCGTGCCGAGACACCACGTGATGATCGGATGTGATAAGCTCTACGTTCACATACAACGGGTGCAAGCCAGTTTTGCACACACGGAATACTCGGGTTAAACTTGACAAGCCTAGCATATGCAGATATGGCCTCGGAACACTGAGACCGAAAGGTGGAGCGTGAATCATATAGTAGATATGATCAACATAGTGATGTTCACCATTGAAAACTACTCCATCTCACGTGATGATCGGACATGGTTTAGTTGATATGGATCATGTGATCACTTAGATGATTAGAGAGATGTCTGTCTAAGTGGGAGTCCTTAAGTAATTTGATTAATTGAACTTTAATTTATCATGAACTTAGTACCTGATAGTATTTTGCATGTCTATGTTGTTGTAGATAGATGGCCCGTGTTGTTGTTCCGTTGAATTTTAATGCGTTCCTAGAGAAAGCTAAGTTGAAAGATGATGGTAGCAACTACACTGACTGGGTCTGTAACTTGAGGATTATCCTCATTGTTGCACAGAAGAATTACGTCCTGGAAGCACCGCTAGGTGACAAACCCACTGCAGGAGCAACGCCAAATGTTGTGAACACCTCGCAGAGCAAAGCTGATGACTACTCGACAGTTCAGTGTGCCATGCTTTACGGCTTAGAACTGGGACTTCAACGACATTTTGAACGTCACGGAGCATATGAGATATTCCAGGAGTTGAAGTTAATATTTCAAGCAAATGTCCGGATTGAGAGATATGAAGTCTCTAATACGTCCATTTTGCATCATGCTTTTATATCGATATTTATTGAATTATGGATTATTATTTCACTTTATGTCACAATAATTATGGCTATTCTCTCTTATTTTACAAGGTTTACATAAAGAGGGAGAATGCTGGCAGCTGGAATTCTGGTCTGGATAAGGAGCAAATATTAGAGACCTATTCTGCGCAACTCCAAAAGTCCTAAAACTCCACAGACCGTCTTAAAAGAAATAAAGAAATATCCACGCCAAAGATGAAGGCCAGGGGGCCCACACCCTGCTCACGAGGGTGGGGGGCGCCCCCCCAGGGCGCGCCCCCTACCTCGTGGGCCCCCTGGTGGCTCTCCGATGCCCATCTTCTCCTATATGAGGTCTTTCGATGAGAAAAAAATAAGAAGGAACTTTTCGGGACGAGACTCCGCCGCCACGAGGCGGAACCTTGGCGGATCCAATCTAGAGCTCCGGTAGAGCTGTTCTGCCGGGGATACTTCCCTCCCGGAGGGGGAAATCATCACCATCGTCATCACCAACGCTCCTCTCATCAGGAGAGGGCAATCTCCATCAACATCTTCACCAGCACCATCTCATCTCCAAACCCTAGTTCATCTCTTGTATCCAATTCTTGTCTCAAAGTCCGAGATTGGTGCTAGTAGGTTGCTAGTAGTGTTGATTACTCCTTGTAGTTGATGCTAGTTGGTTTAATTGGTGGAAGATCATATGTTCAGATACTATATGCATATTATTACCCCTCTGATTATGAACATGAATATGCTTTGTGAGTAATTACGTTCGTTCCCGAGGACAAGGGAGCAGTCTTGCTATGAGTAGTCATGTGAATTTGGTATTCGTTTGATATTTTGATAAGATGTATGTTGTCTAGCCTCTAGTGGTGTTATGTGAATGTCGACTACATAACACTTCACCATTATTTGGGCCTAGAGGAAGGCATTGGGAAGTAATAAGTAGATGATGGGTTGCTAGAGTGACAAACCCTAGTTTATGTGTTGCTTCGCAAGGGGCTGATTTGGATCCACATGTTTCATGCTATATGGTTAGGTTTACCTTAATACTTTTGTTGTAGTTGAGGATGCTTGCAATAGAGGTTAATCATAAGTGGGATGCTTGTTCAAGTAAGAACAGCACCCAAACACTGGTCCACCCACATATCAAATTATCAAAGTATCGAACGTGGATCATATGAACGTGATGAAAACTAGCTTGGCAATATTCCCATGTGTCCTCGGGAGCGCTTTTCCTATTATAAGAGTTTGTTCCGGCTTGTCCTTTGCTACAAAAGGGTTGGGCCACCTTGCTGCACTTTATTTACTTTTGTTACTTGTTGCTCGTTACAATTTATCATATCACAAAACTATCTGTTACCACTTATTTCAGTACTTGCAGAGATTACCTTGCTGAAAACCGCTTATCATTTCCTTCTGCTCCTCGTTGGGTTCGACACTCTTACTTATCGAAAGGACTACGATAGATCCCCTATACTTTTGGGTCATCAAGACTCTTTTCTGGCGCCATTGCTGGGGAGTGTAGCGCCTTTGGTAGGTGGAATTTGGTAAGGTAAAATTTATATAGTGTGCTGAAATTTACTGTCACTTGTTACTATGGAAAGTAATTCTCTGAGGGGCTTGTTCGGGGTATCTTCACCATGTCCATTAGAGCAAAGAGTTGCTCCTCAACCTATTGAACCTATTGAAAATGAAACTCCTTTTGAATTTCCTGCGGCTATGATGGAAAAACTGCTAGCTAATCCTTTTACAGGAGATGGAACAAAGCATCCTGATGAGCACTTCATATATGTGGATGAAGTTTGTGGATTATTTAAGCTTGCAGGTATACCTGATGATGTTGCTAAGAAGAAGGTCTTACCTTTATCTTTGAAGGGAGACGCATTGATATGGTATAGGCTATGTGATGATATGAGATCATGGGACTATAAAAGATTGAAGTTGGAATTTCATCAAAAGTATTACCCTATGCATCTTGTTCATCGTGATCGCAATTATATATATAATTTCTGGCCTCGTGAAGGAGAAAGCGTCGCTCAAGCTTGGGGGAGGCTTAAATCAATGTTATATTCATGCCCCAATCATGAGCTCCAGAGAGAAATAATTATGCAAAGTTTTTATGCCCGGCTTTCTCAAAACAATCGCAACATGCTCGATACTTCTTGTGCTGGCTCTTTTATGATGAAGACTATTGAATTCAGATGGAATTTATTGGATAGAATTAAACGCAACTCTGAAGATTGGGACCTCGGCGAAGGTAAGGAGTCAGGTATTACATCTAAGTTTGATTGTGTTAAATCTTTTATGGATACCGATATTTTCCATAAGTTTAGCACTAAATATGGACTTGACTCTGAGATAGTAGCTTCTTTCTGTGAATCTTTTGCTACTTATGTTGATCTCCCTATGTAACACCCCGGATGTAATTTACCTTATATGATCTCCAACTCTTGTCGTTTACGGCGCTAAGTTATTTTATTTCCTCGGTTTCGGGTTTTTGTCTCCGTGTGTTGTTGTCGTTGTCATGCATCTCATATCATGTCATAATGTGCATTGCATTTGCATACGTGTTCGTCTCATGCATTCGAGCTTTTCCCCGTTGTCCGTTTTGCATTCCGGCGCTCCTATCTCCTCCGGTGGTCCTTTCTACCTTATTTTCGTGGGGGTTAAACATTTCCGGATTGGACCGAGACTTGCCAAGCGACCTTGGTTTACTACCGGTAGACCGCCTGTCAAGTTTCATGCCATTTGGACTTCGTTTGATACTCCAACGGTTAACCGAGGGACCGAGAAGGCCTCATGTGTGTTGCAGCCCAACACCCTTCCAATTTGGCCCAAAACCCACCAAAACCCTCTCCATCATCTAGAGCGTTCGATCACGATCGCATGGCCAAAAACCGCACCTCATTTGGACTCTCCTAGCCCCTCCTACCTATAAATATAGCTCCTTCCCGAAATTTTCGGATCTTCCACCCCAAAACCCTAGCTCCCCTTCCTCTCCGCGCGCCAGACAACATCCGGACACGCCGGACACGTCCTCCCGCTCCGCCCGGACCAACTGTGAGCCGCCATGTGGGCAAGCCGCGCCCACATCGCTGCCTCAGCCGCGCGCGGCCTGCCCGGCCCGCGTAGGGCCCCCGCGGCCCATCCAGATCCGTCGCTGCCTGCCTCCTTCGCCCCCAGCGCCGCTCCGCCGCCCCCGACGCCGCTCCACCGCACGTCGGCGTCGCGCACCTCGCCGCCGCGAGGTCCGGCCACCGCGAGCCACTGACCTCCTCCGGTCATCTCCGACCTCCCCCGCACCGGACCCGGCCATCTCCGACCTCCCCGGCGCCGCCCCGCACCGGATCCGCCGCCTCCTCGTCAACTCCGGCGGCCCCATCGCCATTTCCGGCGACCTCGGCGTCCGTGCAACTACAGTGCTCTCAGATCTGGAAAAATCCGAAGGGTTGACTTTCCCCGAAACCCTAATTTATTTGCATTTTTCATCGTGCTATAACTCTGCATCCATAGCTCCGGTTTGGGCGTGTAGCATATCAAAATGTTCGTCTCAGAGATTACATCATTTCATCTCATTGCATCATTTTCATTTGAGCTCATATTGATTACCGAAATGCTGTTGGAAGAGAGCTATTTGAGATAATTGTCAGATCTGCTGCACCAAATAGCTATTTGTCATTTTTGCCATGATTAATGTGTGCATGATATGCTCCTGAGCTCTACATTTTTGCCATCTTTACAGAGGTTCTTACCATGTATTTTTGTGATATGTGTGGTGACTAGCACAAGCTTGCAAAGTAGTGCATTCGTTAATGCTGATTTCAGGGACTTGGAATTTCTCTAAGTCCTTGATCTGTTTTTATCAATATGCCTTATGTTCATGTTGTTTCCTAGTGATCCGTGCCTCTTTTGAGGATGATCAGTAAGGATGATTTGTTAATATTGTGGTGCTATATCCATCCATGTCTTTGTTTGCAATTATGGAGCACCCTAGCTTGAGTCAATCGAACTCTACTTTTGCTATTTCGTGAATCCTGGCAGATTGTTGACTCGTTAGCGATTTTGCCGAGGATGTTGCTAGTGATCCGTGCATGCTATGTTGTTGTTCTTGCCATGTCTAGCTTCTATGATATGTATTCTTAATGGGTGTATGCTTAGTTTGTCATGCCATGCTCTGTAGTGAGTGCATCGAGCTCGTGAACATGCCTACTCGTTAACAGATTTGCATGCTCCAGTTTTTCACTAAGTCTGTAATCTGATTATGTTTTTGCCAGGTTCACATGCATGCAATTGTATTTTCTGATCCCTTTTGGCTCAAGGTCACTAAGGGACTTTTGTTAAGTGCTTTGAGTATCTTCATGTCATGCCTTGCTTTTCCATGTTAAGTTCCTGTAGCATATAGTTTTCATGCTCCAAAGTGTGCTACCTGATGTGAAATTCCAGGCTTGTGTTAATTTCACTAAGTCTGAAACCTCTTTACCATTTGCACTTTTGCCATGCTTGTTTGAACCTGTTAATGGATGAATTGGCCGTAGCTCATCATTCATCTTTTGTCAAGCACTATGAGTGGATCCCTGCCATGCATTTTGTTGCCATGTTTGAGTGTTGTAGCACATTTATCTTGATGCATTTAGTTGGCTACTTGCTGTTTATCGCAGACCGGTGCCATATTTGTTTTGCTTGCCATTTCCAAACCGTGCATCCGATTCCGGTGATCTTTATATCGATTCAACCGAAATCACCTCACCTTTCTAGTGGCACTCTTGGATTTCCAAGTTGAGGCCAGTTTCAATCATTCCTTGTCAAATCTTGCATATGCATCACATATCGCTTCCCGCATAGCATACCATGTTTGCATCATGTTGTTCGAGCTTTGCACGTGGTTGATTGTGTTCCTTTTGCTTGTTTGTCTTGTTTGGGTAGAGCTGGGAGACGAGTTCGCTAACGAGGAGCCCGTTGAGTTTGCTTACAAGGATCAAGTCAACTCTGACAACCTTGCAGGCAAGATGATCATACCCTCGAAATCACTTCTATCTTTGCTTGCTAAATGCTCGCTCTTTTGCTATCCCTATGCTACGATGACTACCACTTGCTTATCATGCCTCCCAAAAATTGCCATGTCAAACCTCTAACCCACCATGTCCTAGCAAACCATTGATTGGCTATGTTACCGCTTTGCTCAGCCCCTCTTATAGCGTTGCTAGTTGCAGGTGAAGTTTGGAGATCGTTCCTTGTTGGAACATTGTCTATTTGTTGGGATATCACTATATTATCTTGTTATCTTAAATGCATCTATATACTTGGTAAAGGGTGGAAGGCTCGGCCTTTTGCCTAGTGTTTTGTTCCACTCTTGCCGCCCTAGTTTCCGTCATATCGGTGTTATGTTCCCGGATTTTGCGTTCCTTACGCGGTTGGGTGATAATGGGAACCCCTTGACAGTTCGCCTTGAATAAAACTCCTCCAGCAATGCCCAACCTTGGTTTTACCATTTTCCACCTAGCCTCTTTTTCCCTTGGGTTTCCGGAGCCCGAGGGTCATCTTATTTAACCCCCCCCCCCGGACCAGTGCTCCTCTGAGTGTTGGTCCGACTGAGCTGCCTGCGGGGCCACCTCGGGGAAACTTGAGGGTTGGTTTTACTCATAGCTAGTCTCATCTGAGTGTGCCCTAAGAACGAGATATGTGCAGCTCCTATCGGGATTTGTCGGCACATTCGGGCGGTGTTGCTGGACTTGTTTTACCATTGTCGAAGTTGTCTTGTAGAACCGGGATACCGAGTCTGATCGGAATGTCTCGGGAGAAGGTTTATCCTTCGTTGACCGTGAGAGCTTGTGATGGGCTAAGTTGGGACTCCCCTGCAGGGATTTGAACTTTCAAAAGCCGTGCCCGCGGTTATGGGTAGATGGGAATTTGTTAATGTCCGATTGTAGATAACATGAACCTTAACTTAATTAAAATGAATCAACTGCGTGTGTAACCGTGATGGTCTCTTCTCGGCGGAGTCCGGGAAGTGAACACGGTGTTGGAGTAATGTTTGCCGTAGGTTGTTCTATAGTTCTTCGCTCGTGCTTTGCCTCCTCTTCTCGCTCTCTTTTGCGAACAGGATAGCCACCATATATGCTAGTCGCTTGCTACAGCTCCACATATTACCTTGCCTTACCTATAAGCTTAAATAGTCTTGATCGCGAGGGTGCGAGATTGCTGAGTACCCATGACTCACAGATTACTTCCAAACCAGATGCAGGGCCCGATGACTCCGTTCCAGATGATGCGCTTGAGCTCAAGTGGGAGTTCGATGAAGACTCACGCCGTTATTATCTGTCTTTCCCTGATGATCAGTAGTGGTGCCCAGTTGGGGCGATCGGGACCGTGTCGCATGTTGGGGTTGATCTTTTATTTTGGTACCGTAGTCGGACCATGAGTGTATTGGATGATTGTAATGTTATTTATGTACTTTGTGTGATGTGGCGAGTGTAATCCAACTATGTATCTTTTCCCCTTTTATCTATTTACATGGGTTGTTGTGAAGATTACCTTACTTGCGACATTGCTTTCAATGCGGTTATGCCTCTAAGTCATGCTTCGACATGTAGGAGATATAGCCGCATCGAGGGTGTTACACCCTAAGGAGAAGTGGTTTAAATATCATCCTCCCATAGAAGTAAAAGTAGTTGCACCTATTAAAGTTGAAGAAAAGACTGTCACTTATAATGATCCTATTGTTCCTACTTCTTATGTTGAGAAACCACCTTTCCCTGTTAGAATAAAGGATCATGCTAAAGCTTCAAGTATTGTTCATAAAAGCAATATTAGAACTTATACACCTCCTGAGCAAGTTAAAGTAGAACCTAATATTGCTATTGTTAAAGATCTCTTGTCTGATAATATTGATGGGCATGTTATTCAGTTCGAAGGTGAAACTGCTAGAATTGCTAAGCCTTGTGCTAAAGATAAACATAGACCTGTGGTAGGCGTGCCTGTTATTTCTGTTAAAATAGGAGATCATTGTTATCATGGCTTATGTGATATGGGTGCTAGTGCTAGTGTTATACCGCATACTTTATATGAAGAAATTAAGAATGAAATTGCACCTGCTGAGTTAGAAGATATTGATGTCACAATTAAAATTGACAATAGAGATACTATTTCAGCAATGGGAATTGTTAGAGATGTTGAAGTCTTGTGTGGGAAAACTAAATATCCTGCTGATTTTCTTGTTCTTGGTTCCCCACAAGATAGTTTTTGTCCCATTATATTTGGTAGACCCTTCTTAAATACTGTCAATGCTACCATAGATTGCACAAAGAATGTTGTTACTGTTGGCTTGGATGATATGGTTCATGAGTTTAATTTCTCTAAATTTAGTAAACAACATCATGAGGAAGAATTACCTAGTAAGGATGAGATTATTGGTATTGCTTCTATTGCCGTACCTCCTAGTGATCCTTTAGAACACTATTTGCTAGACCATGAAAATGATATGTTCATGAATGAAAGAAGGGAAATAGATGAAGTATTCTTTAAACAGGAACCTATTCTGCATCACAATTTGCCTGTTGAAATTTTAGGGGATCCTCCTCCACCTAAGGGTGATCCCGTGTTGGAGCTTAAACATTTGCCTGATAATCTTAAATATGCTTATCTTGATGAAAAGAAGATATATCCTGTTATTATTAGCGCTAACCTTTCAGAGCATGAAGAAGAAAGATTATTGAAAACTCTGAAGAAGCATCGTGCTGCTATTGGATATACTCTTGATGATCTTAAGGGAATTAGTCCCACTCTATGTCAACATAAAATAAATTTGGAAGCAGATGCCAAACCAGTTCATGATCCTCAACTACGTCTGAATCCTAAAATGAAAGAAGTGGTAAGAAAAGAAATACTCAAGCTTCTGGAGGCAAGTATAATTTATCCCGTTGCTGATAGTGAGTGGGTAAGTCCTGTCCATTGTGTCCCTAAGAAGGGAGGTATTACTGTTGTTCCTAATGATAAAGATGAATTGATTCCACAAAGAATTATCAAAGGTTATAGGATGGTAATTGATTTCCGCAAATTAAATAAAGCTACTAAGAAAGATCATTACCCCTTACCTTTTATTGATCAAATGCTAGAAAGATTATGCAAGCATACACACTATTGCTTTCTAGATGGTTATTCTGGTTTCTCTCAAATACCTGTGTCGGCTAAAGATCAATCAAAGACTATTTTTACATGCCCTTTTGGTACTTCTGCTTATAGATGTATGCCTTTTGGTTTATGTAATGCACCTACTACCTTTCAAAGATGCATGACGGCTATATTCTCTAACTTTTGTGAAAAGATTTGTGAGGTTTTCATGGACGACTTTTCCGTCTATGGTTCTTCTTTTGACGATTGCT
The DNA here is from genome assembly GCF_056163025.1 of Triticum urartu. Taxonomy (NCBI): domain Eukaryota; kingdom Viridiplantae; phylum Streptophyta; class Magnoliopsida; order Poales; family Poaceae; genus Triticum; species Triticum urartu. The sequence continues at coordinate 385,523,937 of NC_141873.1, read as the reverse complement.
TGAGCAATCTTGATCGAGTTTTGCAGAGATGTGAAGAAACTAATCTTGTCTTGAATTGGGAAAAGTGCCACTTTATGGTTAATGAAGGTATTGTCTTGGGGCATAAAGTTTTTGAAAGAGGTATTGAAGTTGATAAAGCCAAGGTTGATGCTATTGAAAAGATGCCATGTCCCAAGGACATCAAAGGTATAAGAAGTGTCCTTGGTCACGCCGGATTTTACAGGAGGTTCATTAAGGACTTCTCAAAAAATTCTTGGCCTCTGACTAATTTATTGCAAAAAGATATACCATTTGTCTTTGATGATAATTGTGTAGAAGCATTTGAAATACTTAAGAAAGCATTAGTATCTGCACCTATTGTTCAGCCACCTGATTGGAATTTACCCTTTGAAATTATGTGTGATGATAGTGATTATGTTGTAGGTGCTGTTCTAGGGCAAAGAGTTGATAAGAAACTAAATGTTATTCATTATGCTAGTAAGACTCTAGACAATGCTCAAAGAAATTATGCTACTACTGAAAAAGAGCTTTTAGCAGTTGTATTTGCTTGTGATAAGTTCAGATCTTATATTGTTGATTCTAAAGTAACTATTCATACTGATCATGCTGCTATTAAATATGTTATGGAAAAGAAAGATGCTAAACCTAGACTTATTAGATGGGTTCTCTTGCTACAAGAATTCGATTTGAATATTGTTGATAGAAAGGGAGCTAAGAACCTTGTTGCAGACAACTTATCTAGGTTAGAAAATATTCTTGATGACCCACTACCTATTAATGATGACTTTCCTGATGAACAATTAAATGTTATAAGTACTTCTCGTAGTACTCCATGGTATGCTGATTATGCTAATTATATTGTTGCTAAGTTTATACCACCTAGTTTCACATACCAGCAAAAGAAAAAGTTTTTCTATGACTTGAGACATTACTTTTGGGATGACCCACATCTTTATAAAGAAGGAGTAGATGGTGTTATTAGGCATTGTTTACCTGAGGATGAACAGGAACAGATCCTATGCAAGTGTCATTCCGAGTCTTATGGAGGACACCACGCTGGAGATAGAACTGCACATAAGGTATTGCAATCTGGTTTTTATTGGCCTACTCTCTTCAAGGATGCCCGTAAGTTTGTCTTGTCCTGTGATGAATGTCAAAGAATTGGTAATATTAGTAGACGTCAAGAAATGCCTATGAATTATTCACTTGTTATTGAACCGTTTGATGTTTGGGGCTTTGATTATATGGGACCTTTTCCTGCCTCTAATGGATACACACATATTCTAGTTGCTATTGATTACGTTACTAAGTGGGTAGAAGCTATTCCAACTAGTAGTGCTGATCATAAGACTTCTATTAAAATGCTTAAGGAAGTTATTTTTCCGAGGTTTGGAGTCCCTAGATATTTAATGACTGATGGTGGTTCACACTTTATTCATGGTGCCTTCCGTAAAATGCTTGCTAAATATGATGTTAATCATAGAATTGCATCTCCTTATCACCCACAGTCTAGTGTTCAAGTAGAATTGAGCAATAGAGAGCTCAAATTAATTTTGCAAAAGACTGTTAATAGGTCCAGAAAGAATTGGTCTAAGAAACTTGATGATGCATTATGGGCTTATAGAAATGCATACAAAAATCTTATGGGTATGTCTCTGTACAAAATGGTCTATGGAAAAGCATGTCACTTACCTCTCGAACTAGAACACAAGGCATATTGGGCTATTAAAGAGCTTAACTATGATTTTAAATTTGCCGGTGAGAAGAGGTTATTTGATATTAGCTCACTTGATGAATGGAGAACCCAAGCTTACGAAAATGGCAAGTTGTTTAAAGAAAAAGTTAAAAGATGGCATGACAAAAGGATACAAAAGCGTGAGTTTAATATAGGTGATTATGTATTGCTATACAACTCTCGTTTAAGATTTTTTGCAGGAAAACTTCTCTCTAAATGGGAAGGCCCCTACGTCATCAAGGAGGTCTACCGTTCCGGTGCCATAAAAATCAACAACTTTGAGGGCACAAATCCGAAGGTGGTAAATGGTCAAAGAATTGAACATTATATCTCAGGTAATCCCATAAATGTTGAAACCAATATTATTGAAACCATAACCCCGGAGGAATACATAAGGGACACTTTCCGAAACGTTTCAGACTCCGAAAAGGAATAGGTATGTGGTACGGTAAGTAAACCGACTCCAAAACAATTTTTAAGGCAATAATTCTCCGTTTTAGAATATTTAGAAAAATAGAAAAATAAGTAGCAGTCCGGGAAGGACATGAGGGCCCCACGAGGGTGGTGGGCGCGCCCTACCCCCCTGGGCGCGCCCCCCTACCTCGTGAGCACCTCGTGTGCCCTTCGAACTCCGTTTTCTTGCATGTTACGTATTTTGGTCGGTAAAAATTCAATATATATTCTCCCGAAGGTTTTGACTCCCGTATCACGCAATTATCCTCTGTTTTCGTTTCGAGTTGTCCCGTTGCAGATTAAATTAACATGTCTTCCCAGGATTCGGAAGGAGAAAGCTATGTGGGTGATTACTTAGCAAATCCCAAGGTCTATGGGGATGTGGAATACAACGGATGGACCACGGAGGAAGAAGAGGACTATGAACCCAAGGGGAAGGAGGAGACGAGCTCGGATGAAGATGAAGCACCATTACCGCAACTGGGGGACATGCACGTGGAGTTCAAAAAGTCAAGTCTCCCTGATAGGGTAAAGAAACCCAAGTTCGATTTTATCCCTTTTAGTCTCTTTCAGGAAAATAAGCAGGACCTATGCAAAAAGATATTAACCCTGGAGTGGGAGATTGATGATCTGAAGGATCAAAATGTCGTCCTCAAGCGCAAATTAAAGGAGAAGCCTAAGCCATCAACTAAGCCAACATCACCAGCACCTTCTTCACCGACAAAGGAGATATAATCACATGGGTATGGGCACTCCCCTTGGCAACTTCCAAGCTTGGGGGAGGTGCCCCAGTATCATATCACAATCACAACTCTTATTTTACCGTTTTTCTTAGTTCGATTTTATTAGTAGTATCTTGATCTAGTAGAATAAAGTTTATGGCATGATCTAGTTTTGAGTTTTGCTTTATGATCTCTCTATGTAATCGAGTCCATGAGCTATATATAATAAAGATTAGTGTTGAGTCAAGGGCTTGATTATTTTGCCATGATCTTGGGTGAATAAAAGAAAAGAGAAAATGAATAAAAAGAAACAAAGAGTTCATATTGATCTTATTGAGAGTAATGACTTCACACAGAAAGAGTATGATGATTAAAAGTTGTTGGGAGTTGGCAGACATAGCTTTGGTCATTGTTGCAATTAATAGGAAGTAATAAGGAAAGAGAGGTTTTCACATATAGATATATTATCATTGACATCTTTTATGATTGGGAGCACTCATTAAAATATGACATGCTAAAGAGTTGATGTTGGACAAGGAAGACAACGTAATGAGTTATGTTTTTCTTATATCTGAGATAAAGTATGTTGTCATGGTTCCTCTAACTTGTTGAGCTTGCCTTTCCCCCTCATGCTAGCCAAATTCTCAGCACCAAGTAGAAATACTACTTGTGCTTCCAAATATCCCTAAACCAGTTTTGCCATGAGAGTCCACCATATCTACCTATGGATTGAGTAAGATCCTTCAAGTAAGTTGTCATCGATGCAAAGCAATAAAAAAATTGCTCTAAATATATATGATTGATTGGTGTGGGAGAAATAAGCTTTATACGATCTTGTGATGTGGAAGTAATAAAAGCGACAGACTGCATAATAAAGGTTCATATCACAAGTGGCAATATAAAGTGACGTTCTTTCGCATTGAGATTTTATATATCCAACCATAAAAGCGCATGGCAACCTCTGCTTCCCTCTACGAAGGGCCTATCCTTTATTATTATCTTCTACCTTATGCAAGAGTCACGGTGATCTTCACCTTTCCTTTTTCATTTTATCCTTTGGCAAGCTCAGCATGTTGGAAAGAACATGATATATATATATATATATATCTAATTGGATGTAGGGGAGCATGAACCATTATTGTTGACATTATCCTTGAGGTAAAAGGTTGTGGGGCAAAACTATAAGCCCCTATCTTTCTCTGTGTCCGATTAAAACTCTGTAACCACAAGTATTGCGTGAGTGTTAGCAATTATGGAGGACTAAATGATAGTTGAGTATGTGGACTTGCTTTTTAGCTCTGACATAGACTCTTTCCAATGTTATGATAAATTGCAATTGCTTCAATGACTGAGATTATAGTTTGTTGGAGCCCAATAAAGTTTATGATTTATACTCTTGCATTGTGAATAGATCATCACTTGAACATAAGTAATCATATGACAAAATCTATATATGTTGCTGTTATAAGAATAATCATGATGCCTTCATGTCCGTATTTTATTTTTATCGACGCCTCTACCTCTAAACATGAGGACATATTTATTGTTATCGGCTTTTCGCTTGAGGACAAGCGAGGTCTAAGCTTGGGGGAGTTGATACGTCCATTTTGCATCATGCTTTTATATCGATATTTATTGCATTATGGACTGTTATTTCACTTTATGTCACAATACTTATGGCTATTCTCTCTTATTTTACAAGGTTTACATAAAGAGGGAGAATGACAGCAGCTGGAATTCTGGTCTGGATAAGGAGCAAATATTAGAGACCTATTCTGCGCAACTCCAAAAGTCCCGAAACTCCACGGAACGTCTTAAAATAAATAAAGAAAATTCCACGCCAAAGATGAAGGCCAGGGGGCCTACACCCTGCTCACGAGGGTGGGGGCGCCCCCTCCCCCTAGGGTGCGCCCCCTACCTCGTGGGCCCCCTGGTGGCTCTCCGATGCCCATCTTCTCCTATATGAGGTCTTTCGATGAGAAACAAATAAGAAGGAACTTTTCGGGACGAGGCTCCGCCGCCACGAGGCGGAACCTTGGCGGATCCAATCTAGAGCTCCGGCAGAGCTGTTCTGCCGGGGATACTTCCCTCCCGGAGGGGGAAATCATCACCATCGTCATCACCAACGCTCCTCTCATCGGGAGAGGGCAATCTCCATCAACATCTTCACCAGCACCATCTCATCTCCAAACCCTAGTTCATCTCTTGTATCCAATTCTTGTCTCAAAGTCCGGGATTGGTGCTAGTAGGTTGCTAGTAGTGTTGATTACTCCTTGTAGTTGATGCTAGTTGGTTTAATTGGTGGAAGATCATATGTTCAGATCCTATATGCATATTATTACCCCTCTGATTATGAACATGAATATGCTTTGTGAGTAATTACGTTCGTTCCTAAGGACAAGGGAGCAGTCTTGCTATGAGTAGTCATGTGAATTTGGTATTCGTTTGATATTTTGATAAGATGTATGTTGTCTAGCCTCTAGTGGTGTTATGTGAACATCGACTACATGACACTTCACCATTATTTGGGCCTAGAGGAAGGCATTGGGAAGTAATAAGTAGATGATGGGTTGCTAGAGTGACAGAAGCTTAAACCCTAGTTTATGCGTTGCTTCGCAAGGGGCTAATTTGGATCCACATGTTTCATGCTATGGTTAGGTTTACCTTAATACTTTTGTTGTACTTGCGGATGCTTGCAATAGAGGTTAATCATAAGTGGGATGCTTGTTCAAGTAAGAACATCACCCAAACACCGGTCCACCCACATATCAAATTATCAAAGTATCAAACGCGGATCATATGAACGTGATGAAAACTAGCTTGACAATATTCCCATGTGTCCTCAGGAGCGCTTTTCCTATTATAAGAGTTTGTTCCGGCTTGTCCTTTGCTACAAAAGGGTTGAGCCACCTTGCTGCACTTTATTTACTTTTGTTACTTGTTGCTCGTTACAATTTATCATATCACAAAACTATCTGTTATCACTTATTTCAGTACTTGCAGAGATTACCTTGCTGAAAACCGCTTATCATTTCCTTTTGCTCCTCGTTGGGTTCGACACTCTTACTTATCGAAAGGACTACGATAGATCCCCTATACTTGTGGGTCATTAGTCTCCAATAAGTTCTACAGCTGCAAAATGGAGGAGAATAGTTCTGTCAGTGAACATATACTCAGAATGTCTGGGTACCACAACCACTTGACTCAGCTGGGAGTTAATCTTCCTGATGATAGTGTCATTAACAAAGTTCTTCAATCACTGCCACCAAGCTATAAGATCTTCATGATGAACTATAATATGCAAGGGATGGATAAGACTATTCCCGAGCTCTTCGTAATGCTAAAGGCTGCGAAGGTGGAAATCAAGAAGGAGCATCAAGTGTTGATGGTCAACAAGACCACTAGTTTCAAGAAAAAGGGTAAAGGGAAGAAGGGGAACTTCAAGAAGAACAGCAAGCCAGTTGCTGCTCAAGTGAAGAAACCCAAGTCTGGACCTAAGCCTGAAACTGAGTGCTTCTACTGCAAAGGAACTGGTCACTGGAAGCGGAACTGCCCCAAGTATTTGGTGGAGAATAAGGATGGTAAAGCAAAAGGTATATTTGATATACATGTTATTGATGTGTACCTTACTAATGCTTGCAGTAGTGCCTAGGTATTTGATACTGGTTTTGTTGCTAATATTTGCAACTCGAAACAGGGGCTACAGATTAAGCGAAGATTGGCTAAGGACAAGGTGACGATGCGCGTGGGAAATGGTTCCAAAGTTGATGTGGTCGCCGTCGGCACGCTACCTCTACATCTACCTTCGGGGTTAGTTTCAGACCTAAATAATTTTTATTTGGTGCCAGCGTTGAGCATGAACATTATATCTGGATCTTGTTTGATGCAAGACGGTTATTCATTTAAGTCAGAGAATAATGGTTGTTCTATTTATATGAGTAATATCTTTTATGGTCATGCACCCTTGATGAGTGGTCCATTTTTAATAAATCTTGATAGTAGTGATACACATGTTCATAGTATTGAAGCCAAAAGATGCAAAGTTGATAATGATAGTGCAACTTATTTGTGGCACTACCGTTTGGGTCATATTGGTGTAAAGCGCATTAAGAAACTCCATTCTGATGTACTTCTGGAATCACTTGATTATGAATCACTTGGTACTTGCGAACCATTCCTCGTGGGCAAGATGACTAAAACTTTGTTCTCCGGAATAATGGAGCGAGCAACAGATTTGTTGGAAATCATACATACTGATGTATGTGGTCCAATGAACATTGAGGCTCGCGGCGGATATCATTATTTTCTTACCTTCATAGATGATTTGAGTAGATATGGGTATATCTACTTAATGAAACATAAGTCTAGAACATTTGAAAAGTTCAAAGAATTTCAGAGTGAAATGGAAAATCATCGTAACAAGATAATCAAGTTTCTACGATCTGATCGTGGAGGTGAATATTTGAGTTATGAGTTTGGACTTCATTTGAAACAATGCGGAATAGTTTTGCAACTCACGCCACCTGGAACACCACAACGTAATGGTGTGTCTGAATGCCGTAACCGCACTTTATTAGATATGGTGCGATCTATGATGTCTCTCACTGATTTACCGCTATCGTTTTGGGGTTATGCTTTAGAGACGGCTGCATTCACGATTAATAGGGCACCATCAAAATCCGTTGAGATGACACCTTATGAACTGTGGTTTGGCAAGAAACATAAGTTGTTGTTTCTTAAAGTTTGGGTCTGCGATGCTTATGTGCAAAATCTTTAACCTGATAAGCTTTAGCCAAATAGGAGAAATGTGTCTTCATAGGATACCCAAAAGAGACTGTTTGGTACACCTTCTTTCACAGATCCAAAGGCAAGATATTCGTTGCTGAGAATGGATCCTTTCTAGAGAAGGAGTTTCTCTCGAAAGAAGTGAGTGGGAGGAAAGTAGAACTTGACGAGGTAATTGTACCTTCTCCCTTATTGGAAAGTAGTTCATCACTGAAATCAGTTCCAGTGATTCCTACACCAGTAAGTGAGGAAGCTAATGATGATGATCATGAAACTTCTGATCAAGTTTCTACCTAACCTCGTAGGTCAACCAGAATAAGATTTGCACCAGAGTGGTACGGTAATCCTGTTCTGGAGGTCATGTTACTTGACCATGACGAACCTACGAACTATGAGGAAGCGATGATTAGCCCAGATTCCGCAAAATGGCTTGAGGCCATGAAATCAGAGATGGGATCCATGTATGAGAACAAAGTGTGGACTTCAGTTGACTTTCCCGTTGATCGGCAAGCCATAGAGAATAAATGGATCTTCAAGAAGAAGACTGACGCTGACGGTAATGTTACTGTCTACAAAGCTCGACTTGTTGCAAAAGGTTTTCGACAAGTTCAAGGAGTTGACTACGATGAGACCTTCTCACCCATACCCATGCTTAAGTCCGGTCGAATCATGTTAGCAATTGCCGCATTTTATGATTATGAAATTTGGCAAATGGATGTCAAAACAACATTCCTTAATGGATATCTTAAAGAAGAGTTGTATATGATGCAACCAAAAGGTTTTGTCGATCCAAAAGGTGCTAACAAAGTGTGCAAGCAACAACAATCCATTTATGGACTGGTGCAAGCCTCTCAGAGTTGGAATATATGCTTTGATAGTGTGATCAAAGCATATGGTTTTATACAGACTTTTGGAGAAGCCTGTATTTACAAGAAAGTGAGTGGGAGCTCTGTAGCATTTCTGATATTATATGTGGATGACATATTGTTGATCGGAAATGATACTGAATTTCTGAATAGCATAAAAGGATACTTGAATAAGAATTTTTCATGAAAGACCTCGGTGAAGTTGCTTATATATTGGGCATCAAGATCTATAGAGATAGATCAAGACGCTTAATTGGACTTTCACAAAGCACATACCTTGATAAAGTTTTGAAGAAGTTCAAAATGGATCAAGCAAAGAAAGGGTTCTTACCTGTGTTACAAGGTGTGAAGTTGAGTCAGACTCAATGCCCGACCACTGCAGAAGATAGAGAGAAAATGAAAGTCATTCCCTATGCTTCAGCCATAGGTTCTATCATGTATGCAATGTTGTGTACCAGACCTGATGTGTGCCTTGCTATTAGTTTAGCAGGGAGGTACCAAAGTAATCCACGAGTGGATCACTGGACAGCGGTCAAGAACATCCTGAAATACCTGAAAAGGACTAAGGATATGTTTCTCGTTTATGGATGTGACGAAGAGCTCGTCGTAAATAGTTACGTCGATGCAAGCTTTGACACTGATCCATATGACTCTAAGTCACAAACCGGATACGTATTTTTATTAAATGGTGGAGCTGTCAGTTGGTGTAGTTCCAAGCAGAGCGTCGTGGCGGGATCTACGTGTGAAGCCGAGTACATAGCTGCTTCGGAAGCAGTAAATGAAGGAGTCTGGATGAAGGAGTTCATATCCGATCTAGGTGTCATACATAGTGCATCGGGTCCAATGAAAATCTTTTGTGACAATACTGGTGCAATTGCCTTGGCAAAGGAATCCAGATTTCACAAGAGAACCAAGCACATCAAGAGATGCTTCAATTCCATCTGCAATCAAGTCAAGGAGGGAGACATAGAGATTTGCAAGATACAGACGGATCTGAATGTTGCAGACCCATTGACTAAGCCTCTCTCACGAGAAAATCATGATCAACACCAAGACTCCATAGGTGTTAGAATCATTACAATGTAATGTAGATTATTGACTCTAGTGCAAGTGGGAGACTGGAGGAAATATGCCCTAGAGGCAATAATAAAGTTGTTATATATATTTCCTTATATCATGATAAATGTTTATTATTCATGCTAGAATTGTATTAACTGGAAACTTAGTACATGTGTGAATACATAGACAAACAGAGTGTCACTAGTATGCATCTACTTGACTAGCTCGTTGAATCAATGATGGTTATGTTTCCTGACCATAGACAAGAGTTGTCACTTGATTAACGGGATCACATCATTAGAGAATGATGTGATTGACTTGACCCATCCGTTAGCTTAGCACGATGATCGTTTAGTTTGTTGATATTGCTTTCTCCATAACTTATACATGTTCCTATGACTATGAGAGCATGCAACTCCCGAATACCGGAGGAACACTTAGTGTGCTATCAAACATCACAACGTAACTGGGTGACTATAAATATGCTCTACAAGTGTCTCCGATGGTGTTTGTTGAGTTGGCATAGATCGAGATTAGGATTTGTGACTCCAAGTATCGGAGATGTATCTCTGGGCCCTCTCGGTAATGCACATCACTATAAGCCTTGCAAGCAATGTAACTAATGAGTTAGTTGTGGGATGGTGCATTATGGAACGAGTAAAGAGACTTGCCGGTAACGAGATTGAACTTGGTATTGAGATACCGACGATCGAATCTCGGGCAAGTAACATATCGATGACAAAGGGAACAACAAATGTTGTCGTGCGGTTTGACTGATAAAGATCTTCGTAGAATATGTAGGAACCAATATGAGCATCCAGGTTCCATTATTGGTTATTGACCGGAGATGAGTCTCGGTCATGTCTACATAGTTCTCGAACCCGTAGGGTCCGCACGCTTAACGTTTGGTGACGATCGATATTATGAGTTTATGTGTTTTGATGTACCGAAGGTAGTTCGGAGTCCTGGATTTGATCACGGACATGACGAGGAGTCTCGAAATGGTATAGACATAAAGATCGATATATTGGAAGCCTATGTTTGGACATCGGAATGGTTCCGGATGAGTTCGGGCATTTTTCGTAGTACCGGGAGGTTACCGGAACCCCCCGAGGAGTATATGGGCCTTATTGAGCCTTAGTGGAATAGAGGAGAGGAAGGGAAAAGGTGGGAGGTGCGCCCCCTAGCCCAATCCGAATTGGGTGGGGGCCGGGCCCCCCTTTCCTTCCTTCTCTCGTCCCCTTCCTTCTCTCCTACTCCTACTACTTGGAAGGGGGGAATCCTACTCCCGGCGGGAGTAGGACTCCCCTAGGGCGCGCCATAGAGGGCCAACCCTCCTCCCTCCTCCACTCCTTTATATACAGGGGAGGGGGGACCCCATAGACACACAAGTTGATCATTGTCTTAACTGTGTGCGGTGCCCCCCTCCACCATAATCCACCTCGGCCATATTGTCGTAGTGCTTAGGCGAAGCCCTGCGCCGGTAGCTTCATCATCACCGTCATCACGCCGTCGTGCTGACGAAGCTCTCCCTCGACACTCAGCGGGATCGAGAGTTCATGGGACGTCACCGAGCTAAATGTGTGCAGATCGAGGAGGTGCCATACTTGTGGTACTAGGATCGGTCGGATCGTGAAGACGTACGACTACATCAACCGCGTTGTCATAACGCTTCCGCTTACGGTCTACGAGGGTACGCAGACAACACTCTTCCCTCTCGTTGCTATGCATCACCATGATAGATCTTGCGTGTGCGTAGGATTTTTTTTAAATTACTGTGTTTCCCAACAGCTTTCATCATAGCATCAACAATATGTTTAGTAAAAGCTTTATTTAGTTCATAAGCATGGGATGAATTTATCATGGATTGCAACAAAGAAATACAATCAATCAAAGAGCAAATATCATAATTAAAGTCTTTGTAATCCAAAAGAGTGGGCACATTACTAGCTAGAGTTTTGACCTCTTCAAACCCACTTTTATCAATTTTCTCAACAAGATTTTCACCCTCCGAATTATCGGGATGCCTTCTAGCTAAAGTTGACTCTTCTTCAGTCCCTTTTTCATCAATCTTAATGCTACCTCTTGAGCATGCGTTGGTTTTCCTTGAAGAGGAAAGGGTGATGCAGCAAAGCAGCATAAGTATTTCCCTCAGTTTTTGAGAACCAAGGTATCAATCCAGTAGGAGACCACGCGCGAGTCACCTCGTACCTACACAAATAAATAAGAACCTCGCAACCAACTCCATAAAGGGGTTGTCAATCCCTTCACGACCACTTGCAAGAATGAGATCTGATAGTGTAGGATCGAAAGTATGTCTAGAGGGGGGGTGATTAGACTACTTGACCAAATAAAAACTTAACCTTTTCCCAATTTTAGTTCTTGGCAGATTTTAGCTATTGTAGGACAAGTCAAGCAATCATCACACAATTCAAGCAAGCATGCAAAGAGTATATTGGCAGCGGAAAGTAAAGCATGCAACTTGCAAGAATGTAAAGGGAAGGGTTTGGAGAATTCAAACGCAATTGGAGACACGGATGTTTTTCCCGTGGTTCGGATAGGTGGTGCTATCCTATATCCACGTTGATGGAGACTTCAACCCACGAAGGGTAACGGTTGCGCGAGTCCACGAAGGGCTCCACCCACAAAGGGTAACGGTTGCGCGAGTCCACGGAGGGCTCCACCCACGAAGGGTCCACAAAGAAGCAACCACCCACAAAGGGTCCACGAAGAAGCAACCTTGTCTATCCCACCATGGCCATCGCCCACAAAGGACTTGCCTCACTAGCGGTAGATCTTCACGAAGTAGGCGATCTCCTTGCCCTTACAAACTCCTTGGTTCAACTCCACAATCTTGTCGGAGGCTCCCAAGTGACACCTAGCCAATCTAGGAGACACCACTCTCCAAGAAGTAACAAATGGTGTGTAGGTAATGAACTCCTTGCTCTTGTGCTTCAAATGATAGTCTCCCCAACACTCAACTCTCTCTCATAGGATTTGGATTTTGTGGAAAGAAGATTTGAGTGGAAAGCAACTTGGGAAAGGCTAGAGATCAAGATTCATATGGTAGGAATGGAATATCTTGGTCTCAACACATGAGTAGGTGGTTCTCTCTCAGAACATATGAGTTGGAATTGTGTATGTGTTCTGATGGCTCTCTCCACGAATGAAGAGGAGGTGGAGGGGTATATATAGCCTCCACACAAAATCCAACCGTTACACACAGTTTTCCAATCTCGGTGGGACCGAATCAACAAACTCGGTCGGACCGAAAAGGTAAACCTAGTGACCGTTAGAGATTTTCGGTGGGACTGACATGCAACTCGGTAGGACCGATATGGTTAGGGTTTGGGCATAACGTAATCTCGGTGAGACCGATTACACAAACTCGGTGAGACCGATTTTGGTAATTAGCTAACTAGAGAGTTGGTCAGGCAAACTCGGTGGGACCGATTTGCTCTTTCGGTGAGACCGAAAAGTTACAGAAAGGAAACACTGAATTTACATTGCAATCTCGGTGGGACCGATTCTCTCTTTCGGTGAGACCGAAAAGTTACGAAAGGGAAACAGAGAGTTTGCAATCCCATCTCGGTGAGACCGAGATCCCTATCGGTAGAACCGAATTGCTAGGGTTTGGCAGTGGCTTATGACAAGTGAAACTCGGTGGCGCCGGATAGAAAGAGTCGGTATGACCGAGTTTGGCTTAGGGTTTAGGTCATTTGTGGAAGTGGGAAAGTAGTTGAGGGTTTTGGAGCATATCACTAAGCACATGAAGCAAGAGGCTCATTAAGCAACACCTCATCCCTCCTTGATAGTATTGGCTTTTCCTAAAGACTCAATGTGATCTTGGATCACTAAAATATAAAATGAAGAGTCTTGAGCTTTTGATCTTGAGCCAATCCTTTATCCTTAGCATTTTGAGGGTTCCACTTTCACATCCATGCCATGCCAATCATTAAGCTTTCCTGAAATAGTCATCTTGGAATAGCATTAGCTCAATGAGCTATATGTTGTTATGAATTACCAAAACCACCTAGGGATAGTTGCACTTTCAGATAGAGATAATAATAATAAGATAAATATTTTTGGTATTTTTATGATATAGATTAAAAGTAAAGATTGAAAATAAAATAGATTGGAAACTTGTATGATGGAAAATAGACCCGAGGGCCATAGGTTTCACTAGTGGCTTCTCTCAAGATAGCATAAGTATTACGGTGGGTGAACAAATTACTGGTGAGCAATTGATAGAAAAGCAAATAATTATGAGAATATCTAGGTATGATCATGTATATAGGCATCACGTCCGTGACAAGTAGACCGACTCCTGCCTGCATCTACTACTATTACTCCACACATCGACCGCTATCCAGCATGCATCTAGAGTATTAAGTTCGTAAGAACAGAGTAACGCCTTAAGCAAGATGACATGATGTAGAGGGATAAACTCATGCAATATGGTATAAACCCCATCCTTTTATCCTCGATGGCAACAATACAATACGTGTCGTTTCCCTTTCTGTCACTGGGATCGAGCACCGCAAGATTGAACCCAAAGCTAAGCACTTCTCCCATTGCAAGAAAGATCAATCTAGTAGGCCAGACCAAACTAATAATTCGAAGAGACTTGCAAAGATAACCAATCATACATAAAAGAATTCAGAGAAGATTCAAATATTGTTCATAGATAGACTTGATCATAAACCCATAATTCATCGGATCTCGACAAACACACCGCAAAATAAGATTACATCGAATAGATCTCCAAGAGAATCGAGGAGAACTTTGTATTTGTATTGAGATCCAAAGAGAGAGAAGAAGCCATCTAGCTAATAACTATGGACCCGAAGGTCTGAGGTAAACTACTCACACATCATCGGAGGGGCCATGGAGTTGATGTAGAGGCCCTCCGTGATCAATGCCCCCTCCGACGGAGCTCCGGAAAAGGCCCCAAGATGGGATCTCTTGGGTACAGAAGGTTGCAGCGGTGGAAATAGGGTTTCGTGGTGCTCGTGGATGTTTTCGGGGTATGTGAACATATATAGGAGGAAGAAGTAGGTCGGTTGAGCCACGAGGGGCCCATGAGGGGGGATGGCGCGCCCCCTGCCTCGTGGCCGCCTCGTTCGTTTCTTGACGTCCACTCCAAGTCCTCTGGATCACGTCTGTTCCAAAAATCACGCTCCTGAAGGTTTCATTCCGTTTGGACCCCGTTTGATATTCCTTTTCTGCGAAACACTAAAATAGGCAAAAAAACAGCAATTTGGGCTGGGCCTCCGGTTAATAGGTTAGTCCCAAAAATAATATAAAAGTGTAAAATAAGCCCATTAAACATCCAAAACAGAGTATATAATAGCATGGAACAATAAAAAAATTATAGATACGTTGGAGACGTATTAGCATCCCCAAGCTTAATTCTTGCTCGTCCTTGAGTAGGTAAATGATAAAAACAAAAATTTTGATGTGGAGTGCTTTCTAGAATATTCTTCAATGAATTTTTTCTATTGTGGCATGAATGTTCAGATCCGAAAGATTCAAGATAAAAGTTTATTGTTGACATAAAAATAGTAATACTCCAAGTATGCTAATCAAGCAATTATGTCTTATCAAAATACCATAGCCAAATAAAACTTATCCCTAGAAAGTCATATAGTTTGGCCATGCTTCATTTTCTTCACACAAAAGGCTCTCATCATGCACAACCCCGATGACAAGCCAAGCAATTGTTTCATACTTAGCCTTTTCAAACTCTTTCAACTTTTACACAAGATATGAGCGCGAGCCATGGACATAGCACTATGGGTGGAATAGAATATGATGATTGAGGTTGTATGAGAAGACAAAAAGGGAGAAAGTCTCACATTGACATGGCTAATCAATGGGCTATGGAGATGCCCACCGATTGATGTCAATGCAAGGAGTAGGGATTGCCATGCAACGGATGCACTAGAGCTATAGATATATGAAAGCTCATCAAAGAAACTAAGTGGGTGTGCATCCAACTCGCTTGCTCACGAAGACCTAGGGCATTTTGAGGAAGCCCATCATTGGAATATACAGGCCAAGTTCTATAATGTAAAATTCCCACTAGTATATGAAAGTGAGAACATAGGAGACTCTCTATCATAAAGATCATGGTGCTACTTTTGAAGCACAAGTGTGGAAAAAGGATAGTAACATTGTCCCTTCTCTCTTTGTCTCTCATTTTTTATTTATTTGGGACTTTTTTGGCCTCTTTTCTCTTTTTTTCGTCCGGGGTCTCATCCCGACTTGTGGGGGAATCATAGTCTCCATCATCCTTTCCTCACTGGGACAATGCTCTAATAATGATGATCATCACACTTCTTTTTACTTACAACTCAAGAATTACAACTCGATACTTAGAACAAAATATGACTCTATGTGAATGCCTCCGATGGTGTACTGGGATTGCGATGAATCAAGAGTGACATGTATGAAAAATTATGAACGGTGGCTTTGCCACAAATACGATGTCAACTACATGATCATGCAAAGAAATATGACAATGATGATGCGTGTCATAATAAATGGAACGGTGGAAATTTGCATGGCAATATATCTCGGAATGGCTATGGAAATGCCATAATAGGTAGGTATGGTGGCTGTTTTGAGGAAGATATAAGGAGGCTTATGTGTGATAGAGCATATCATATCACGGGGTTTGGATGCACCGGCGAAGTTTGCACCGACTCTCAAGGTGAGAAAGGGCAATGCACGGTACCGAAGAGGCTAGCAATGATGGAAGGGTGAGAGTGCGTATAATCCATGGACTCAACATTAGTCATAAAGAACTCACATACTTATTGCAAAAAATCTACAAGTCATCAAGACCAAGCACTACGCGCATGCTCCTAGGGGGGTAGATTGGTAGGAAAAGACCATCGCTCGTCCCCGACCGCCACTCATAAGGAACGCAATCAAAGAACACCCCATGCTTAAAATTTGTCACATAACGTTTACCATACGTGCATGCTATAGGACTTCCAACTTCAACACAAGTATTCATCAATTTCACAATTACTCAACTAGCACACCTCTAATATTACCACCTTTATATCTCAAAACCATCTATCAAGCATCCAAATTCTCTTAGCATTTGAAATTTATAACCAAAGTGAATTACCATGATGTTCCAAAGGACTCTCAAAATGATATAAGTGAAGCATGATAGATCAATTATTTCTATAAAATAGAACCACCGCCGTGCTCTAAAAGATATAAGCGAAGCACTAGAGCAAAAACTATCCAACTCAAAAGATATAAGTGAAGCACATAGAGTATTCTAATAAATTCCAATTCATGTGTGTCTCTCCCAAAAGGTGTGTACAACAAGGATGATTGTGCTAAACTAAAAAGCAAAGACTCAAATCATACAAGACGCTCCAAGCAAAACACATATCATGTGGCGAATAAAAATATAGCTCCAAGTAAAGTTACCGATGGACGAAGACGAAAGAGGGGATGCCTTCCGGGGCATCCCCAAGCTTAGGCTTTTGGTTGTCCTTGGATTTTACCTTGGGGTACCTTGGGCATCCCCAAGCTTAGGATCTTGCCACTCCTTGTTCCATAATCCATCAAATCTTTACCCAAAACTTGAAAACTTCACAACACAAAACCTAAAAGAAAATCTTCGTGAGCTCCGTTAGTAAAAGAAAACAAACCACCACTTCAAGGTACTGTAATGAACTCATTCTTTATTTATATTTGTGTTAAACCTACTGTATTCCAACTTTTCTATGGTTCATAAACTCTATTACTAGCCATAGATTCATCAAAATAAGCAAACAACACATGAAAAACAGAATATGTCAAAAACAGAACAGTCTGTAGTGATCTATAGGTTTCGTATACTTCTGGAACCCCAAAAATTCTAAAATAAATTTCTGGACGTGATGAATTTATCTATTAATCATCTGAAAAAATAATTAACTAAATATCACTCTCCAGTAAAAAAATGGCAGCAATTCTCGTGAACGCTAAAGTTTCTGTTTTTTACAGCAAGATCAAAAAGACTTTCCCCAAGTCTTCCCAATGGTTCTACTTGGCACAAATACTAATTAAACACAAAAAACACAACCAAAAAAGAGGCTAGATAAATTATTTATTACTAAATAGGAACAAAAAGAAAGGAATAAAAATAAAATTGGGTTGCCTCCCAACAAGCGCTATCGCTTAACGCCCCTAGCTAGGCAAAAGATTTCAATGATGCTCGCATGAAAGACAAGAATTGAAGCATAAAGAGAGCATCATAAAACACATGACAAACACATCTAAGTCTAACATACTTCCTATGCATAGGCATCTTATAGGCAAACAAATTATCAAGGTAAGCAAAAACTAGCATATGCAAGGAAGCGGAAAGAAACAATAGCAACCTCAACATAACGAGAGGTAATTTAGTAACATGAAAATTTCTACCACCATATTTTCCTCTCTCATAATAATTACATGTAGGATCATAATCAAATTCAACAAAATAGCTATCACATAAAATATTTTCAACATGATCCACATGCATGCAAAGTTGACACTCTTCCAAAATAGTGGGATTAACATTAACTAAGGTCATGACCTCTCCAAACCCACTTTTATCAAAAACTTCATAAGATTGAATATTCTCAAAATATGTGGGATCTAAAGTTGACACTCTTCCAAACCCACTTTCAATAATATTGCAAACACTATTATCAATCTCATATTCAGCATGGGGCTTAAATAAATTTTCAAGATCAAAAGAAGAATCACCCTAATCATGATCATTGCAACAAATAGTAGTCATAGCAAAACTAGCATCCCCAAGCCTGAGGTTTTGTATATCATTGACACAATTTACATTAAGAGAATTTATAATAACATCATTGCAATAATGCTTTTCATCAAAGGAACTATCAAGTATGGGTGCAATAGCAATGATCTCATTTTTAACATAAGGAACTATAGCAAATTCATCTTCATAAATATTGGCATCATGGCCACAAGAATAGCAAGCATCATTTTCATCAAGGGATATTTCAATCAAATCATAGGAATCATAATTATATATAGATTCATGCATATCATTATTTTCTTCCAAAGCAATGGCCGTCTTTTCAATAAATTCTTTGACATAGACATTATGAGCATAGTTTTCATAGCAATATTTAAGTATGTCAAAATTTTCAGATTCGTAGAGAGTAATATCATGCTTTTCAATCAAAGAAGCAACTTCATAAGCACCCTTAAAAGCAACAAATTCTTCAATTTGTTCGATATCATAGTAACTATAAACACCCTTTGCATAAGAAGATAAGATTTCATATCATTAAACTCACATAGGTAGGGGCGGTGTTTTTAGGGTTCTTAGAGCAACAAGTAAAATCATAAATTTCACAAAGATTCCAAGCATAACACAACAATCTATTTATTTGATCCCATAAGAGTATCCCTTTTTCACACAAATGGTGACGCACAAAATGAGCGTGCTCATCTAAAGATTTCCCATCAACTAGGCTAGTTGGGGTTTCAGCACGAGCGCATAAGGATCGAAGATGATCCAAGTAGAACACTTTAAGTGGATCCATATCAATAGATTTTTAGCAAGCAAAGATGCAAGCAAATAGAAGGCACATGGAAACACAAACAAAGATACATACGGGAAGAAGGCGAACAAAAAGGAGAACGGAGAAGAGGCAAATAAAACGGCAAAGGTGAAGTGGGGAGAGGAAAACGAGAGGCAAATGGCAAATAATGTAATGCGAAGGATAAGAGTTGTGATGGGTACTTGGTATGTCTTGACTTGGCGTAGATCTCCCCGGCAACAGCGCGAGAAATCCTTCTTGCTACCTCTTGAGCATGCATTGGTTTTCCTTGAAGAGGAAAGGGTGATGCAGCAAAGCAGCGTAAGTATTTCCCTCAGTTTTTGAGAACCAAGGTATCAATCCAGTAGGAGACCACACACGAGTCACCTCCTACCTACACAAACAAATAAGAACATCACAACCAACGTGATAAAGGGGTTGTCAATCCCTTCGCGACCACTTGCAAGAGTGAGATCTGATAGAGATAATAATAATAAGATAAATATTTTTGGTATTTTTATGATATAGATTGAAAGTAAAGATTGCAAAATAAAATAGATTGGAAACTTGTATGATGGAAAATAGACCCGGGGGCCATAGGTTTCACTAGTGGCTTCTCTCAAGATAGCATAAGTATTACGGTGGGTGAACAAATTACTGTCAAGCAATTGATAGAAAAGCGAATAATTATGAGAATATCTAGGTATGATCATGTATATAGGCATCACGTCCGTGACAAGTAGACCGACTCCTGCCTGCATCTACTACTATTACTCCACACATCGACCGCTATCCAGCATGCATCTAGAGTATTAAGTTCGTAAGAACAGAGTAACGCCTTAAGCAAGATGACATGATGTAGAGGGATAAACTCATGCAATATGGTATAAACCCCATCCTTTTATCCTCGATGGCAACAATACAATACGTGTCGTTTCCCTTTCTGTCACTGGGATCGAGCACCGCAAGATTGAACCCAAAGCTAAGCACTTCTCCCATTGCAAGAAAGATCAATCTAGTAGGCCAGACCAAACTAATAATTCGAAGAGACTTGCAAAGATAACCAATCATACATAAAAGAATTCAGAGAAGATTCAAATATTGTTCATAGATATACTTGATCATAAACCCATAATTCATCGGATCTCGACAAACACACCGCAAAATAAGATTACATCGAATAGATCTCTAAGAGAATCAAGGAGAACTTTGTATTGAGATCCAAAGAGAGAGAAGAAGCCATCTAGCTAATAACTATGGACCCGAAGGTCTAAGGTAAACTACTCACACATCATCGGAGGGGCCATGGAGTTGATGTAGAGGCCCTCCGTGATCAATGCCCCCTCCGGCGGAGCTCCGGAAAAGGCCCCAAGATGGCATCTCTTGGGTACAGAAGGTTGCGGCGGTGGAAATAGGGTTTCATGGTGCTCATGGATGTTTTCGGGGTATGTGAACATATATAGGAGGAATAAGTAGATCGGTTGAGCCACGAGGGGGGAGGGCGCGCCTAGGGGGTAGGAACGCCCCCTGCCTTGTGGCCGCCTCGTTCGTTTCTTGACGTCCACTCCAAGTCCTCTGGATCACGTTTGTTCCAAAAATCACGCTCCTGAAGGTTTCATTCTGTTTGGATTCCGTTTGATATTCCTTTTCTGAGAAACACTAAAATAGGCAAAAAGACAACAATTTGGGTTGGGCCTCCGGTTAATAGGTTAGTCCCAAAAATAATATAAAAGTGTAAAATAAGCCCATTAAACATCCAAAACAGAGTATATAATAGCATGGAACAATCAAAACTTATAGATACGTTGGAGATGTATCACTTAACTTTACTTAACAAGGAATCAATAGAAGAAACACCAATCATTTTAAGATCTTCATCACTTTTGCGAAAATAATCACTAGAAAACGCTTTTTCTAAAAAAAGTGTTTTAGCTCTAAGCATAGCAGTTTTTTTTACTTTCATCCATAGAAACATAAAGAGATTTAATTGATTCATCAACCTTAGGCACAAAAAAAATCATCTTGAGATTTTCCACATGATGAGAAATTCTATCAACACTTCTAGACAAATCATCAATCTTAGTCAACTTTTTTCTATGGAAGTGTTGAAAGCTTTTTGCATGTTGATAAATTCTTTAATATTATTCTCAAGATCAGAGGTGTTCCTTTTATTATTATAAGATTGGTTTCCATAGGAATTGCCATAATTATTAGAGGAATTACTAGGAAAAGGCCTATGATTAAAATTACCTCTATAAGCATTGTTGTTGAAATTGTTTCGAGAAATAAAATTCACAAATAAGGCATCACTATTTTTCTCAATTAAAGTAGACAAAGGCATATCATTAAAATCAATAGGAGCACTTCTACTAGCAACCAATTTCACAAAAGCATCAACTTTTTTACTCAAAGAAGAAATTTCTTCAACCGAATTAACCTTTTTACTAGTAGGAGCTCTTTCGGTATGCCATTGCGAATAATTTGCCATAATTTTATCAAGAAATCTGGTGGATTCAACCAAAGTAATTTCCATAAAAGTACCACCCGCGGCAGAATCTAAAAGATTACGAGAAACAAAATTCAATCCCGCATAAATTTTTTGTACGATCATCCAAAGATTTAACCCATGTGTTGGGCAATTCCTTAGCATCATTTTCATCCTTTCCCAAGATTGTGCAACATGCTCATGTTCAATTTTCTTGAAATTCATGATCTAGGTTCTAAGGGAAATAATTTTTGCGGGTGGAAAATACTTAGTGATAAAAGTGAAGGAAATATGCCCTAGAGGCAATAATAAAGTTATTATTTATTTCCTTATTTCATGATGAATGTTTATTATTCATGCTAGAATTGTATTAACCGGAAACATAATACATGTGTGAATACATAGACAAACAGAGTGTCACTAGTATGCGTCTACTTGACTAGCTCGTTGATCAAAGATGGTTATGTTTCCTAACCATAGACATGAGTTGTCATTTGATTAATGGGATCACATCATTAGGTGAATGATCTGATTGACATGACCCATTCCATTAGCTTAGCACCCGATCGTTTAGTATGTTGCTATTGCTTTCTTCATGACTTATACATGTTCCTATGACTATGAGATTATGCAACTCCCGTTTGCTGGAGGAACACTTTGTGTGCTACCAAACGTCACAAAGTAACTGGGTGATTATAAAGGAGCTCTACAGGTGTCTCCAAAGGTACATGTTGGGTTGGCGTATTTCGAGATTAGGATTTGTCACTCCAATTGTCGGAGAGGTATCTCTGGGCCCTCTCGGTAATGCACATCACTTAAGCCTTGCAAGCATTGCAACTAATGAGTTAGTTGCGAGATGATGTATTACAGAACGAGTAAAGAGACTTGCCGGTAACGAGATTGAACTAGGTATTGGATACCGACGATCGAATCTCGGGCAAGTAACATACCGATGACAAAGGGAACAACGTATGTTGTTATGCGGTCTGACCGATAAAGATCTTCGTAGAATATGTAGGAGCCAATATGGGCATCCAGGTCCTGCTATTGGTTATTGACCGGAGACGTGTCTCGGTCATGTCTACATTGTTCTCGAACCCGTAGGGTCCGCACGCTTAAGGTTTCGATGACAGTTATATTATGAGTTTATGAGTTTTGATGTACCGAAGGAGTTCAGAGTCCCGGATGAGATCGGGGACATGACGAGGAGTCTCGAAATGGTCGAGACGTAAATATCGATATATTGGACGACTATATTCGGACATCGGAAAGGTTCCGAGTGATTCGGGTATTTTTCGGAGTACCGGGTAGTTACGGGAGAAGCAATGGGCCTTGATGGGCTTTAGTGGGAAGAGGAGAAAGGGCCAAGGGGCTGCTGCGCCCCCCCTCCCCTCTGGTCCGAATTGGACTAGGGAAAAGGGGGCCGGCCACCTCTCCTTCTCCTCCACTTCCTTCTCCCTTCCTCCCCTCTTGGTGGACTCCTACTAGGACTTGGAGTCCTAGTAGGACTCCACATCCTGGCCGCACCAATTGCCTTGGCCGGCCTCCTCCTCCTCCATCCTTTATATACTGAGGCAAGGGGCACCCCATAGACACAAGTTGATCTTCGTGATCGTTCCTTAGCCGTGTGTGGTGCCCCCCTCCACCATATTCCACCTCGGTCATATTGTAGCGGTGCTTAGGCGAAGCCCTGCGACAGTAGTACATCAAGATCGTCACCACGCCGTCGTGCTGACGGAACTCTTCCCCGACACTTTGCTGGATCAGAGTCCGGGGATCGTCATCGAGCCGAACGTGTGCTAGAACTCGGAGGTGCCGTAGTTTCGGTGCTTGATCGGTCGGGCCATGGAGACGTACGACTACATCAACCAAGTTAACGCTTTCGTTGTCGATCTACAAGGGTACGTAGATCACACTCTCCCTCTCGTTGCTATGCATCACTATGATCTTGCGTGTGCGTAGGAAATTTTTGAAATTACTACAAAACCCAACAATGGCATTCGAGCCTAGGTTTTATATGTTGATGTTATATGCACGAGTAGAACACAAGTGAGTTGTGGGCGATATAAGTCATACTGCTTACCAGCATGTCATACTTTGGTTCGGCGGTATTGTTGGATGAAGCGGCCCGGACCGACATTACGCGTACGCTTATGCGAGACCGGTTCTCCCGACGTGCTTTGCACATAGGTGGCTTGCGGGTGACAGTTTCTCCAACTTTAGTTGAACCGAGTGTGGCTACGCCCGGTCCTTGCGAAGGTTAAAACAGCACCAACTTGACAAACTATCGTTGTGGTTTTGATGCGTAGGTAAGATTGGTTCTTGCTTAAGCCCGTAGCAGCCACGTAAAACTTGCAACAACAAAGTAGAGGACGTCTAACTTGTTTTTGCGGGGCATGTTGTGATGTGATATGGTCAAGACATGATGAGATATAAGTTGTTGTATGAGATGATCATGTTTTGTTGAAGTTATCGGCAACTGGCAAAGCCTTATGGTTGTCTCTTTATTGCATAAGATGCAAGCGCCAAATAATTGCTTTACTTTATCGCTATGCGATAGCAATAGTTGCAAGAGCAATAGTTGGCGAGACGACCATGTGATGACATATTGATATAGATCAAGATGATGGAGATCATGGTGTCATGCCGGTGACGATGGAAATCATGACGATGCTTTGGAGATAGAGATCAAAGGCACAAGATGATGATGGCCATATCATGTCACATATTTTGATTGCATGTGATGTTTATCTTTTATGCATCTTATCTTGCTTAGATTGACGGTAGCATTATAAGATGATCTCTCACTAATTATCAAGAAATGTTCTCCCTGAGTATGCACCATTGCGAAAGTTCTTCGTGCTGAGACACCACGTGATGATCGGGTGTGATAGGCTCTACGTTCAAATACAACGGGTGCAAAACAGTTGCACACGCGGAATACTCAGGTTATACTTGACGAGCCAAGCATATACAGATATGGCCTCGGAACACGGAGACCGAAAGGTCGAGCGTGAATCATATAGTAGATATGATCAACATAGTGATGTTCACCAATGAAACTACTCCATCTCACGTGATGATCGGACATGGTTTAGTTGATTTGGATCACGTAATCACTTAGAGGATTAGAGGGATGTCTATCTAAGTGGGAGTTCTTAAGTAATATGATTAACTGAACTTAAATTTATCATGAACTTAGTCCTGGTAGTATTTTGCAAATTATGTTGTAGATCAATAGCTCGCGTTGTTGTTTCCCTGTGTTTATTTTGATATGTTCCTAGAGAAAATTGTGTTGAAAGATGTTAGTAGCAATGATGCGGATTGGATCCGTGATATGAGGTTTATCCTCATTGCTGCACAGAAGAATTATGTCCTTGATGCACCGCTAGGTGACGGACCTATTGTAGGAGCAGATGCAGACGTTATGAACGTTTGGCTAGCTCAACATGATGACTACTTGATAGTTTAGTGCACCATGCTTAATGGCTTAGAATCGGGACTTTAAAGACGTTTTGAACGTCATGGAGCATATGAGATGTTCCAGGAGTTGAAGTTAATATTTCAAGCAAATACCCGAGTTGAGAGATATGAAGTCTCCAACAAGTTCTATAGCTAAAAGATGGAGGAGAATCGCTCAACTAGTGAGCATGTGCCCAGATTGTATGAGTACTACAATCGCTTGAATCAAGTGGGAGTTAAGCTTCCAGATAAGATAGTGATTGACAGAATTCTCTAGTCACCATCACCAAGTTAGTAGAACTTCGTGATGAACTATGATATTCAAGGGATAACAGAAACGATTCCCAAGCTCTTCGTAATGCGGAAATTGATGAAGGTAGAAATCGAGAAAAAACATCAAGTGTTGATGGTAGACAAGACCACTGGTTTCAAGAAAAGGGCAGAGGGAAGAAGGGGAACTTCAAGAAAAACAGCAAGCAAGTTGCTGCTCAAGTGAAGAAGCCTAAGTCTGGTCCTAAGCCTGAGACTATGTGTTTCTACTGCAAAGGGACTGGTCACTGGAAGCGGAACTACCCAAGTGATTGGCAGATAAGAAGGATGGCAAAGTGAACATAAGTATATTTGATATACATGTTATTGATGTGTACTTTACTAGTGTTTATAGCAACCCCTCAGTATTTGATACTAGTTCAGTTGCTAAGATTAGTAACTCGAAACGGGAGTTGCAGAATAAACAGAGACTAGTTAAGGGTGAAGTGACGATGTGTGTTGGAAGTGGTTCCAAGATTGATATGATCATCATCGCACACTCCCTATACTTTTGGGATTAGTGTTGAACCTGAATAAGTGTTATTTGGTGTTTGCGATATGGTTACACACCCAATGAAAATAGTTCATTGGATCTCGATCGTAGTGATACACATGATCATAATACTAAAACCAAAAGATGCAAAGTTAATAATGATAGTGCAACTTATTTGTGGCACTACCGTTTAGGTCATATTGGTGTAAAGCGCATGAAGAAACTCCATGCTGATGGGCTTTTGGAATCACTTGATTATGAATCAGTTGATGCTTGCGAACCATGCCTCATGGGCAAGATGACTAAGACTCTGTTCTTCGGAACAATGGAGCGAGCAACAGATTTGTTGGAAATCATACATACTGATGTATGTGGTCCGATGAATATTGAGGCTCGCGACAAGTATCATTATTTTCTGATCTTCACAGATGATTTGAGCAGATATGAGTATATCTACTTGATGAAACATAAGTCTGAAACATTTGAAAAGTTCAAAGAATTTCAGAGTGAAGTGAAAAATCATCGTAACAAGAAAATAAAGTTTCTACGATCTGATCGTAGAGAAGAGTATTTGAGTTACAAGTTTGGCCTTCAGTTAAAAACAATGTGAAATAGTTTCACTACTCACGCCACCTGGAACACCACAATGTAATGGTGTGTCCGAACGTCATAACCGTACTTTATTAGATATGGTGCGATCTATGATGTCTCTTACCGATCTACCACTATCATTTTGGGGTTATGCATTAGAGACAGCTGCATTCACGTTAAAAGGGCACCATCTAAATCTGTTGAGACGACACCGTATGAACTATGGTTTGGCAAGAAACCAAAGTTGTCATTTCTTAAAGTTTGGGGTTGCGATGCTTATATGAAAAAGTTTCATCCTGATAAGCTCAAACTCAAATCGGAGAAGTGCGTCTTCATAGAATACCCAAAAGAAAATGTTGGGTACACCTTCTATCATAGATCCGAAGGCAAGATATTCGTTGCTTAGAATGGATCCTTTCCAGAGAAGGAGTTTCTCTCGAAAGAAGTGAGTGGGAGGAAAGTAGAACTTGATAAGGTAATTGTACCTTCTCCCTGATTGGAAAGTAGTTCATCACAGAAATCTGTTCCTGTGACTACTACACCAATTAGTGAGGAAGCTAATGATGATGATCATGTAACTTCAGATCAAGTTACTACCGAATCTCGTAGGTAAACCAGAGTGAGATCCGCACCAGAGTGGTACGGTAATCCTGTTCTGGAGGTCATGCTACTTGACCATGACGAACCTACAAACTATGAAGAAGCGATGGTGAGCCCAGATTCCGCAAAATGGCTTGAGGCCATGAAATCTGAGATGGGATCCATGTATGAGAACAAAGTATGGACTTTGGTTGACTTGCCCAATGATCGGCAAGCAATTGAGAATAAATGGATCTTCAAGAGGAAGACGGACACTGATAGTAGTGTTACTATCTACAAAGCTAGAATTGTCGCAAAAGGTTTTCGACAAGTTCAAGGTGTTGACTACGATGAGAGTTTCTCACTCGTATCTATGCTTAAGTCTGTCTGAATCATGTTAGAGATTGCCGCATTTTATGAAATCTGGCAAATGGATAAACAAAACTTCATTCCTTAATGGATTTATTAAAGAAGAGTTGTATGTGATGCAACAAGAAGGTTTTGTCAATCCTAAAGGTGGTAACAAAATATGCAAGCTCCAGCGATCCATTTATGGACTGGTGCAAGCATCTCGGAGTTGGAATGTACGCTTTGATGAGTTGATCAAAGCATATAGTTTTATACAGACTTACGGTGAAGCCTGTATTTACAAGAAAGTGAGTGGGAGCACTACAGCATTTCTGATAAGTATATGTGAATGACATATTGTTGATCGGAAATAATGTAGAATTATTCTGCAAAGCATAAAGGAGTGTTTGAAAGGAGTTTTTCAAAGGAAGACCTCGGTGAAGCTGCTTACATATTGAGCATCAAGATCTATAGAGATAGATCAAGACGCTTGATAAGTTTTTTCAATAAGTACAAACCTTGACAAGATTTTGAAGTAGTTCAAAATGGAGCAGTCAAAGAAAGAGTTCTTGCCTGTGTTACAAGGTGTGAAGTTGAGTAAGACTCAAAGCCCGACCACGGCAGAAGATAGAAAGAGAATGAAAGTCATTCCCTATGCCTCAGTCATAGGTTCTATAAAGTATGCCATGCTATGTACCAGATCAATTGTATACCATACACTGTGTTTAGAGAGGGAGTACAATAGTGATCTAGGAGTAGATCAATGGACAGCGGTCAAAATTATCCTTACTGGAATAAGGATATGTTTCTCGATTACGGAGGTGACAAAAGGTTCGTCGTAAAGGGTTACGTCGATGCAAGTTTTGACACTGATCCAGATGACTCTAAGTCTCAATCTGGATACATATTGAAAGTGGGAGCAATTAGCTAGAGTAGCTCCATGCAGAGCATTGTTGACATAGAAATTTGCAAAATACATGCGGATCTGAATGTGGCAGACCCGTTGACTAAAATTATCTCACAAAGCAAAACATGATCACACCTTAGTACTCTTTGGGTGTTAATCACACAGCGATGTGAACTAGATTACTGACTCTAGTAAACCCTTTGGGTGTTGGTCACATATCGATGTGGACTATGGGTGTTAATCACATGGTGATGTGAACTACTGCTGTTAAATCACATGGCGATGTGAACTAGATTATTGACTCTAGTGCAAGTGGGAGACTGAAGGAAATATGCCCTAGAGGCAATAATAAAGTTCTTATTTATTTCCTTATTTCATGATGAATGTTTATTATTCATGCTAGAATTGTATTAACCGGAAACATAATACATGTGTGAATACATAGACAAACAGAGTGTCACTAGTATGCGTCTACTTGACTAGCTCGTTGATCAAAGATGGTTATGTTTCCTAACCATAGACATGAGTTGTCATTTGATTAATGGGATCACATCATTAGGTGAATGATCTGATTGACATGACCCATTCCATTAGCTTAGCACCCGATCGTTTAGTATGTTGCTATTGCTTTCTTCATGACTTATACATGTTCCTATGACTATGAGATTATGCAACTCCCGTTTGCCGGAGGAACACTTTGTGTGCTACCAAACGTCACAAGTAACTGGGTGATTATAAAGGAGCTCTACAGGTGTCTCCAAAGGTACATGTTGGGTTGGCGTATTTCGAGATTAGGATTTGTCACTCCGATTGTCGGAGAGGTATCTTTGGTCCCTCTCGGTAATGCACATCACTTAAGCCTTGCAAGCATTGCAACTAATGAGTTAGTTGCGAGATGATTTATTACAGAACGAGTAAAGAGACTTGCCGGTAACGAGATTGAACTAGGTATTGGATACCGACGATCGAATCTCGGGCAAGTAACATACCGATGACAAAGGGAACAATGTATGTTGTTATGCGGTCTGACCGATAAAGATCTTCGTAGAATATGTAGGAGCCAATATGGGCATCCAGGTCCCGCTATTGGTTATTGACCGGAGACGTGTCTCGGTCATGCCTACATTGTTCTCGAACCCGTAGGGTCCGCACGCTTAAGGTTTCGATGACAGTTATATTATGAGTTTATGAGTTTTGATGTACCGAAGGAGTTCGGAGTCCCGGATGAGATCGGGGACATGACGACGAGTCTCGAAATGGTCGAGACGTAAAGATCGATATATTGGACGACTATATTCGGACATCGGAAAGGTTCCGAGTGATTCGGGTATTTTTCGGAGTACCGGGTAGTTACGGGAGAAGCAATGGGCCTTGATGGGCTTTAGTGGGAAGAGGAGAAAGGGCCAAGGGGCTGCTGCGCCCCCCCTCCCCTCTGGTCCGAATTGGACTAGGGAAAAGGGGGCCGGCCACCTCTCCTTCTCCTCCACTTCCTTCTCCCTTCCTCCCCTCTTGGTGGACTCCTACTAGGACTTGGAGTCCTAGTAGGACTCCACATCCTGGCCGCACCAATTGCCTTGGCCTGCCTCATCCTCCTCCATCCTTTATATACTGAGGCAAGGGGCACCCCATAGACACAAGTTGATCTTCGTGATCGTTCCTTAGCCGTGTGCGGTGCCCCCCTCCACCATATTCCACCTCGGTCATATTGTAGCGGTGCTTAGGCGAAGCCCTGCGACAGTAGTACATCAAGATCGTCACCACGCCGTCGTGCTGACGGAACTCTTCCCCGACACTTTGCTGGATCAGAGTCCGGGGATCGTCATCGAGCTGAACATGTGCTAGAACTCGGAGGTGCCGTAGTTTCGGTGCTTGATCGGTCGGGCCGTGGAGACGTACGACTACATCAACCAAGTTAACGCTTCCGTTGTCGATCTACAAGGGTACGTAGATCACACTCTCCCTCTCGTTGCTATGCATCACCATGATCTTGCGTGTGCGTAGGAAATTTTTGAAATTACTACGAAACCCAACAAAAAGCATCTTTGCACTTATTCCAAGAATCGATACTATTGCGAGGCAAAGAAGAGAACCAATTTTTTGCAGAATCACGCAAAGAAAACAGAAATAATTTCATCTTCACAACATCAATGTCCACATCTTTTTTATTTTGCATATCGCATAGTTACATGAAGGTATTAAGATGGGACGTGGCATCCTCATTAGGAGTACCAGAAAATTGATCTTTCGTAACAAGATTCAACAAAGCAGTATCAATATCATAAGACTCCGCACTAGTGGTGGGAGGAGCAATCAGAGTGCCGATAAAATCATTTTTGTTGGTATTTGAGAAATCACATAACTTGGTGTTCTCTTGAGTCATGATAACCACACAACAAGATTGCACTCAAAAACAGATCCGGCAAGAAAAACGGCGAACGAAAAAAGAGGGGCGAGTAAAACAGCAATTTTTTGTGAAGTGGGGGAGAGGAAAATGAGAGGCAAATGGCTAATAATGTAAATTGCAAGGAGATGAGATTTGTGATTAGGAACCTGGTATATGTTGAAGACCCTCCCCGGCAACGGCACCAGAAATGGTGCATGGCCGGGAGACTATCTTGACTTGATCCTCCTCGGCAACGGTGCCAGAAATTCCTTTTGATGTCGCTTAAAGCTACATTGGTATTTCCCCAAAGAGGAAGGGATGATGCAGCACAGCGGCGGCAGGTATTTCCCTCAGATATGAAACCAAGGTTATCGAACCAGTAGGAGAACCAAGCAACACAACGTAATCAGCACCTGCACACAAATAACAACTACTCGCAACCTGATGTCTAGTACACAACTTTATTCTTGTAGACTCGTGTTGGGCCTCCAAGCATAGAGCTTTATAGGACAGTAGCAATTTTCCCTCAAGTGGATGACCTAAGGTTTATCAATCCGTGGGAGGCGTAGGATGAAGATGGTCTCTCTCAAACGACCCTGCAATCAAATACAAGAAATCACTTGTGTCCCCAACACACCCAATACAATGGCAATTTGTATAGGTGCACTAGTTCGGCGAAGAGATGGTGATAAAAGTGTACTACGGATGGTAGAAATATATTTTTATAATCTGAATAAATAAAAGCAGCAAGGTAGCAAATACTAAACGGGCACAAAAATGGTATTGCAATGCTTGAAAATGAGGCCTAGGGTCCGTACTTTCGCTAGTGCAATCTCTCAGCAATGCTAATATAATTGGATCATATAACCACCCCTCAAAGTGTGATGAAGAATCACTCCAAAGTTCCTATCTAGCGGAGAACATAAGAATAAATTGTTTGTAGGGTACGAAACCACCTCAAAGCTATTCTTTCCGTTCGATCTATTCAATAGTTCGTACTAAAATAACACAAAGCTATTATTTCTGTTCGATCTATCCTAGAGTTCGTACTAAAATAACACCAAATCAAATTCATATTCATAATACTCAATCCAACACAAAGAACTTCAAAGAGTGCCCCAAGATTTCTACCGGAGAAACAAAGACAAGAACATGCATCAACCCATATGCATAGATTACCCCAATGTCACCTCGGGAATCTGCGAGTTGAGTGCCAAAACATATATCAAGTGAATCAATATGATACCCCATTGTCACTACGAGTATTCAATTGCAAGACATATATCAAGTGTTCTCAAATCCATCAAAGTACTCAATCTGATAACAACGAAATCTCAAAGGGAAAAACTCAATTCATCACAACAAGATAGAGAGGGGAAAACACCATATGATCCGACTATATTAACAAAGCCTGCGATACATCAAGATCGTGACATCTCAAGAACACGAGAGAGAGAGAGAGAGAGAGATTAAACACGTAGCTACTGGTACAAACCCTCAGCCCCGAGGGTGGACTACTCCTTCCTCATCGTGGTGGCCATCAGGACGATGAAGATGGCCACCAAAGATGATTCCCCCCTCCGGCAGGGTGCCGGAAAGGGTCTAGATTGGCTTTCGGTGGCTACAGAGCCTTGCGGCGACGGAACTTCTGATCTAGGTTAAGCCCCGAGGGTTTTGGAATTTTGGGAATTTATAGGGTAAAGAGGGGTGTGGGAGGCCATCGAGGTGGGCACAACCCACCTGGGCGCATCTGGGCCCCCCAGGCGCTTCTTTGGCCCACTTTTGGTCTTCTGGTCCATAAAAAACTCTCCCTCTCGGGGCACCCCCAGGCACTTCTTTGGCCCACTTTTGGTCTTCTGGTCCATAAAAAATCCACAAAAAGTTTCGCGGTGTTTGGACTCCGTTTGATATTGATTTCCTGCGATGTAAAAAAACAAGCAAAAAATAGCAACTGGCACTGGACACTAGGTCAATAGGTTAGTCCCAAAAAATGATATAAAGTTGCTATAAGATGATTGTAAAACATCCAAGAATGATAAAATAACAGCATGAACACTTCATAAATTATAGATACGTTGGAGACGTATCACAACCCGACATGTAAAAGGGGTTGTCAATCCCTTTCGGGTAGCGGGGCCCCAAGATGGGCAAACGAACATGAGAGACTTATAAATATTGATAGATCGAACGCCAAATAAAATAAATTGCATCAAGGTATTTTTGGGTTTTTGGTTTAATAGATTTGAAAATAAAAGCAAAGGAAAATAGATCGCAAAGGCAAATAATATGAGAAAGAGACCCAGGGGCCGTAGGTTTCACTAGTGGCTTCTCTCGAGAAAAATAGCAAATGGTGGGTGAACAAATTACTATTGGGCAATTGATAGAACTTCGAATAATCATGACAATATCCAAGCAATGATCATTACTAGGCATCACGTCCAAGGTTAGTAGACCGACTCCTGCCTGCATCTACTACTATTACTCCACACATCGACCGCTATCCAGCATGCATCTAGTGTATTAAGTTCATGGAGAAACAGAGTAATGCAATAAGAACGATGACATGATGTAGACAAGATCTATCTATGTAGATATAGATCCCAACGTTTTATCCTTTGTAGCAACGATACATACGTGTCGGTTCCCCTTCTGTCACTGGGATCAAGCACCGTAAGATCGAACCCACTACAAAGCACCTCTTCCCATTGCAAGATAAATAGATCAAGTTGTCCAAACAAAACCCAAATATCATAGAAGAAATACAAGACTATAAGCAATCATGCATAAAAGAGATCAAAGAAACTCAAATACTTTCATGGATATAAAAAGATAGATCTGATCATAAACTCAAAGTTCATCCGATCCCAACAAACACACTGCATAAGAGTTACATCATATGGATCTCCAAGAGACCATTGTATTGAGAATCAAGGGAGAGAGAGAGAGAGGAAGCCATCTAGCTACTAACACGGACCCGAAGGTCTACAAACAACTACTCACGCATCATCGGAGAGGCACCAATGGAGGTGGTGAACCCCATCCGAGATGGTGTCTAGATTGGATCTGGTGGTTCTAGACTCTGCGGCGGTTGGATCAATATTTCATCGACTCCCCTAGGGTTTTGGGAATATTGGGGTATTTATAGAGCAAAGAGGCGATTCGGTGGGCACCCGAGGTGGCACAACCCACCAGGGCACGCCTGGGCCTCCTGGCGCGCCCTGGTGGGTCGTGCTCTCCTCGGAGCACCCCCCCAGGCGCAGCAAGGGCCCATTATGTGTCTTTTGGTCCATAAAAATCTCCGTAAAGTTTCGTGGCATTTGGACTCCATTTGGTATTGATTTTCTGCGATGTAAAAAACATGGAAAAAGTAGCAACTGGCACTTGGCACTATGCCAATAGGTTAGTACCAAAAAATGATATAAAATGACTACAAAATGATTA
Organism: Triticum urartu; assembly: GCF_056163025.1. Lineage (NCBI taxonomy): Eukaryota > Viridiplantae > Streptophyta > Magnoliopsida > Poales > Poaceae > Triticum > Triticum urartu. The sequence goes on along the minus strand of NC_141873.1, from coordinate 385,489,744 downwards.
TAAAACATCCAAGATTGATAATATAACAGCATGGAACAATAAAAAATTATAGATACGTTGGAGAAGTATCACATCGCTGCATAGAGGGGGAGAGAGTTGGTGTTGACAGTGTTGGGAACGTAGCATGGAATTTAAAAAAAATTGCTACGATCACGCAAGATCTATCTAGGAGATGCATAGCAATGAGATGGGAAGAGTGTGTCCATGTACCCTCGTAGACCGAAAGCGGAAGCATTAGCTTAACGCGGTTGATGTAGTCGAATGTCTTCGCGATCCAACCGATCAAGCACCGAACGTACAGCACCTCCGAGTTCTGCACACGTTCAGCTCGATGATTTTCCTCGAACTCTTGATCCAGCAAAGTGTCGAGGGAGAGTTTCGTCCACATGACGGTCTAGTGACAGTGATGGTGATGTGATCCACGGAGGGCTTCGCCTAAGCACTACGACAATATGACCAGAGGAGTAAACTGTGGAGGGGGGCACCGCACACGGCTAAGAGAATAATTGATGTGCTTTGGGGTGCTCCCCTGCCCCCGTATATAAAGGAGGAGAGGGGAGGAGGCCGGCCCTAGGGGCGCACCAAGTGGGGGGGGAACCCACTACGACTCCTAGTCCTATTCGCCCCCCCCCCTTCCTTCTTTCGGAGGGAGAAAGGGGAAAGGAGACGGAGACGGAGAAGGAAAGGGGGGCTGCGCCCCCTCCCCTTGTCCAATTCGGACTGCCCATGGGGGGCCACCCCTTGTGGGCTGCCCTCTCTCTACCCTATGGCCCATGTTGGCCCATTACTTTCCCCGGGGGGTTCCGATAACCCCTCGGTACTCCGATAAATATCCAAAACAATTCCGGTGTCCGAATACAATCATCCAATATATCAATCTTTACCTCTCGACCATTTCGAGACTCCTCATCATGTCTGTGATCTCATCGGGGACTCCGAACAATCTTCGGTCACCAAAACCCATAACTCATAATACAAATCGTCATTGAACGTTAAGCGTGCGGTCCCTATGGGTTCGAGAACTATGTAGACATGACCGAGACACATCTCTGATCAATAACCAAGAGCTGAACATGGATGCTCATATTGGTTCCTACATATTCTACAAAGATCTTTATCGGTCAAACCGCAATGACAACATATGTTATTCCCTTTGTCATCGGTATGTTACTTGCCCGAGATTCGATCGTCGGTATCCTTATACCTAGTTCAATCTCGTTACTAGCAAGTCTCTTTACTTGTTCCGTAATGCATCATCATGTAACTAACTCATTAGTCACATAGCTTGCAAGGCTTATCATGATGTGCATTACCGAGAGGGCCTAGAGATACCTCTCTGATACTCGGAGTGACAAATCCTAATCTCCATCTATGCCAACCCAACAAGCACCTTCGAAGACACCTGTAGAGCATCTTTATAATCACCCAGTTATGTTGTGACGTTTGATAGCACACATGGTGTTCCTCCGGTATTCAGGAGTTGCATAATCTCATAGTCAAAGGAATATGTATAAGTCATGAAGAAAGCAATAGCAATAAAACTTAACGATCATTATGCTAAGCTAACGGATGGGTCTTGTGCATCACATCATTCTCCTAATGATGTGATCCCATTCATCAAATGACAACACATGTCTATGGTCAGGAAACTTAACCATCTTTGATTAACGAGCTAGTCAAGTAGAGGCATACTAGGGACACTTTGTTTTGTCTATGTATTCACACATGTATCAAGTTTCCAGTTAATACAATTCTAGCATGAAAAATAAACATTTATCATGATATAAGGAAATATAAATAACAACTTTATTATTGCCTCTAGGGCATATTTCCTTCAGTCTCCCACTTGCACTAGAGTCAATAATCTAGATTACATTGTAATGATTCTAACACCCATGGAGTCTTGGAGCTGATCATGTTTTGCTCGTGGAAGAGGCTTAGTCAACGGGTCTGCAGCATTCAGATCCATATGTATTTTGCAAATCTCTTTGTCTCCCTCCTTGACTTGATCGCGGATGGAGTTGAAGCGTCTCTTGATGTGTTTGGTTCTCTTATGAAATCTGGATTCCTTCGCTAAGGAAATTGCTCCAGTATTGTCACAAAAGATTTTCATTGGACCCGATGCACTAAGGTATTACACCTAGATTGGATATGAACTCCGTCATCCAGACTCCTTCATTTGCTGCTTCCAAAGCAGCTATGTATTCCGCTTCACACGTAGATCCCGCCACGATGCTTTGCTTGGAACTGCACCAATTGACAGCTCCACCATTCAATATAAATACGCATCTGGTTTGCGACTTAGAGTCATCCGGATCAGTGTCAAATCTAGCATCAACGTAACCATTTACGACAAGCTCTTTGTCACCTCCATAAACGAGAAACATATCCTTAGTCCTTTTAAGGTATTTCAGGATGTTCTTGGCCATTCTCCAGTGATCCACTCCTGGATTACTTTGGTACCTCCCTGCTAAACTTATAGCAAGGCACACATCAGGTCTGGTACACAACATTGCATACATGATAGAACCTATGGCTGAGGCATAGGAAATGACTTTCATTTTCTCTCGATCTTCTGCAGTGGTCGGGCATTGAGTCTGACTCAACTTCACACCTTGTAACACAGGCAAGAACCCTTTCTTTGACTGATCCATTTTGAACTTCTTCAAAACTTTATCAAGGTATGTGCTTTGTGAATGTCTAATTAAGCGTCTTGATCTATCTCTATAGATCTTGATGCCTAATGTATAAGCAGCTTCACCGAGGTCTTTCATTGAAAAATTATTATTCAAGTATCCTTTTATGCTATCCAGAAATTCTATATCATTTCCAATCAACAATATGTCATCCACATATAATATTAGAAATGCTACAAAGCTCCCACTCACTTTCTTGTAAATACAGGCTTCTCCGAAAGTTTATATAAAACCATATGCTTTGATCACACTATCAAAGCGTATATTCCAACTCCGAGATGCTTGCACCAGTCCATAAATGGATCACTGGAGCTTGCACACTTTGTTAGCACCTTTAGGATCGACAAAACCTTCTGGTTGCATCATATACAACTATTCTTTAAGAAATCCATTAAGGAATGCAGTTTTGACGTCCATTTGCCAAATTTCATAATCATAAAATGCAGCAATTGCTAACATGATTCAGAGAGACTTAAGCATCGCTACGGGTGAGAAGGTCTCATCTTAGTCAACTCCTTGAACTTGTCAAAAACCTTTCACAACAAGTCGAGCTTTATAGATAGTAACATTACCATCAGCGCCAGTCTTCTTCTTGAAGATCCATTTATTCTCTATGGCTTGCCGATCATCGGGTAAGTCAACCAAAGTCCATACTTTGTTCTCATACATGGATCCCATATCAGATTTCATGGCATCAAGCCATTTCGCGGAATCTAGGCTCTTCATCGCTTCCTCATAGTTTGTAGGTTCGTCATGGTCTAGTAACATGACTTCCAGAACAGGATTACCGTACCACTCTACTACGGAACGTACTCTGGTTGACCTACGAGGTTCGGTAGTAACTTGATCTGAAGTTTCATGATCATCATCATTAGCTTCCTCATTAATTGGTGTAGGCATCACTAGAATTGATTGCTATGATGATCTACTTTCCAATTCGAGAGAAGGTAGAATTACCTCATCAAGTTCTACTTTCCTCCCACTCACTTCTTTCGAGAGAAACCCCTTCTCTAGAAAGGATCCATTCTTAGCAACAAATATCTTGCCTTCGGATCTGTGATAGAAGGTGTACCCAACAATTTCTTTTGGGTATCCTATGAAGATACATTTCTCCGATTTGGGTTCGAGCTTATCAGGCTGAAGCTTTTTCACATAAGCATCACAACCCCAAACTTTAAGAAACGACAGCTTAGGTTTCTTGCCAAACCACAGTTCATATGGTGTCGTCTCAACGGATTTAGATGGTGCCCTATTTAATATGAATGCAGTTGTCTCTAATGCATAACCCCAAAACGATAGTGGTAAATCGGTAAGAGACATCATAGATCGCGCCATATCTAATAAAGTATGGTTACGATGTTCGGACACACCATTACGTTGTGGTGTTCCAGGTGGCGTGAGTTGCGAAACTATTCCACATTGTTTTAAATGAAGACCAAACTCGTAACTCAAATATTTGCCTCCACGATCAGATTGTAGAAACTTTATTTTCTTCTTACGATGATTTTCCACTTCACTCTGAAATACTTTGAACTTTTCAAATGTTTCATACTTGTGTTTCATTAAGTATATATACCCATATCTGCTCAAATCATCTATGAAGGTCAGAAAATAACGATACCCGTCGTGAGCCTCAACAATCATCGGACCGCATACATCTGTATGTATTGTTTCCAATAAGTCAGAGGCTCGCTCCATTGTTCGTGAAAACGGAGTCTTGGTCATCTTACCCATGAGGCATGGTTCGCAAGCATCAAGTGATTCATAATCAAGTGATTCCAAAAGCCCATCTGCATGGAGTTTCTTCGTGCGCTTTACACCAATATGACCTAAATGGCAGTGCCACAAATATGTTCAACAATCATGATTAACTTTGCATATTTTGGTATCAATATTATGAATATGTGTATCGCCGCGATCGAGATTCAACAAAAATAGACCACTCATCAAGGGTGCATGACCATAAAAGATATTACTCATATAAGTAGAACAACCATTATTCTCTGATTTAAATGAATAACCGTCTCACATCAAACAAGATCCAGATATAATGCTCATGCTCAACGTTGGCACCAAATAACAATTATTCAGGTCTAAAACTAATCCCGAAGGTAGATGTAGAGGTAGCGTGCCGACGGTGATCACATCGACCTTGGAACCATTTCTGACTCGCATCGTCACCTCGTCCTTAGACAATCTTCGTTTAATTTGTAGCCCCTGTTTCGAGTTGCAAATATGAGCAACAAAACCAGTATAAAATACCAAGGCGCTACTACGAGCATTAGTAAGGTACACATCAATAACATGTATATCAAATAAACCTTTCACTTTGCCATCCTTCTTATCCGCCAAATACTTGGGGCAGTTCCGCTTCCACTGACCAGTCCCTTTGTAGTAGAAGCACTCAGTTTCAGGCTTAGGTCTAGACTTGGGCTTCTTCCCGGGAGTAGCTACTTGGTTGCTATTCTTCTTGAAGTTCCCCTTCTTTCCTTTGCCCTTTTTCTTGAAACTAGTGGTCTTGTTAACCATCTACACTTGATGCTCCTTCTTGATTTCTATCTCCGCGGCCTTGAGCATTGCGAAGAGCTCGGGAATCGTCTTGTTCATCCCTTGCATATTATAGTTCATCACGAAGCCTTTATAGCTTGGTGGAAGTGATTGAAGAACTCTGGCAATAACACTATCATTCGGAAGATTAACTCCCAACTAAGTCAAGTGGTTATGGTACTCAGACATTCTGAGTATGTGTTCACTGATAGAACAGTTCTCCTCCATCTTGCAGCTATAGAACTTGTTGGAGACTTCATATCTCTCAACTCAGGCATTTGCTTGAAATATCAACTCTCAACTCGGACATTCTGAGTTTGATAGCACACAAGGTGTTCCTCCAGTATTCGGGAGTTGCATAATCTCATAGTCAAAGGAATATGTATAAGTCATAAAGAAAGTAATAGCAATAAAACTTAATGATCATTATGCTAAGTTAAAGGATGGGTCTTGTCCATCACATCATTCTCCTAATGATGTGATCCCGTTCATCAAATGACAACACATGGTGAGGAAACTTAACCATCTTTGATTAACGAGCTAGTCAAGTAGAGGCATACTAGGAACACTTTGTTTTTTCTATGTATTCACACATGTATCAAGTCTCCGGTTAATATAATTCTAGCATGAATAATAAACATTTATCATGATATAAGGAAATATAAATAACAACTTTATTATTGCCTCTAGGGCATATTTCCTTCAGATGGTAGAAAGATTGTTGATCTAGATTGTTGTCTCGATCCTAGGCCCGGCGACACTCCGGCGCCACTGGGAGAGAGGGGGAGAGAGCCCCCTTCTTCTTCTTCTTCCTTGGCCTCCCCCCTAGATGGGAGGAGAGTTCCCCTCTAGTCCATGGCCTCCATGGAGGCGGAGGGGCGGGAGCCCCTTCAAGATTGGATATTCCTCTTTGTTCTCTTTTGTTTCGCACTCCCCAGATCTGGCCCTTCACGGTTTTTTAAATTCCCGGAGATCCGTAACTCCAATTGCGCTGAAATTTTTACACGATTTTTCCCATAAATTATCTTTCTTGCGCCAGAAGAAGGGCCCCAACCGACCTTCGAGGAGGGCACAAGATACCTGGGCGCGCCTGGCACCCCCAGGCGTGTTGGAGATATGCCCTAGAGGCAATCATGTATGATGATATTTCCTATGTGTTTATGAATAAAGATAGTCCTTCGACATTATCAATTATGTGTATCAGCAAGTACGTGGCTTGTTTGTGGGACTATACATTGTATGTTGACTGTCCTAAAAGGTCCCTAGTCGAAAGAGCTATGTGGACGCGCAGCCAACTAGACTAGCATATGACACGGTCGATGGCTTGGTCTCACTAGCCATGGAGCATTGGATGCTAACCGGATAGAAAGATCCCTCGTTAATATCAAGAAATTTTCCATTCCCGATGTTGCACCTTCGCACATCAAGTACATCTAGTAGTGGGCTCATAAAATTGGGGTGCTGCTAGGTGTCCTTGAACTTAAGGGTTCGTGTTGGACACGGACATGCACTGCATCAGGTTAACTTGACAAGGCTATCAAAACGGTTTTGGGCCTTGTGGCAAAGAAGGTTGGGGCTGGGGTATGAGATACCTTCCTGACCGACAGGAGTCGTATAGAGATACGATTAGCAAGGAGTTGCTTACCGGATAGGCATGTTGTCTAGCAGTGATGCTAAAGCTCACTAGTCGCTTGTGCTAGTCGGATCCTGAATCACTAAGAGTTTGCAGAAGGATGCCAACTTCAGTGGGAGTATTTATATTTAAGGCTTGAATTACTCTACATAAACACATTGCTTAGTGATTGCATATTTTCTGTTGTAGATCAATGGCACCACCTGCTCAACCCAACTTTGCATTGAAATCAATTCTGGAAAAGGATAAACTGAATGGAACAAACTTTACCACCTGGTATAGAAATCTGAGAATTGTTCTCAAGCATGATAAAAAGGAACAAGTTCTAGAGGATCCACTTCTAGAAGAACTTGCCGATAATGCTAGTGCCACAGCTAAGAATGCCTACCAGAAACTCGCTGATGAATCAACGGAGATCAGTTGTCTGATGCTGGCTTGTATGGAGCCTGATTTGCAACAATATTTCGAAAATGTTGAGGCTTACGATATGATCGAGAGTCTCAAGAGCATGTTTCAGACACATGCTAGGACCAAAAGGTTCAACGTCTGGCGATCCTTGATGGATTGCAAGCTGAAGGAAGGTGATCCATTGAGCCCACATGTGATTAAGATGATCGGATATGTGCAAGCTTTGGATTGTTTGGGCTTCCCGCTCTTGGATGAGCTGGCTACTGATGCAGTTCTGGGTTCTCTTCCGCCCAGCTATGGGATGTTCATCTCGAACTATCATATGCATGGAATGGATAAGAAGCTCACTGAATTGCATGGGATGCTCAAAGTGGCAGAGCAGGATATTAAGAAAGGCACACATCAAGTGTTGATGGTGCAGAAATTGGCTAAGTTCAAGAAGAGTTGGTCTAAGAAGAAGGCTAAGGCAAAGGGCATGGAGACGGTAACCTCCGTCGCTGCGCCGAAGTCTGGACCGGACTCAAAGACCATTTGCTATCATTGTAAGGAAACTGGTCACTGGAAGAGGAACTGTAGCAAGTGGCTTGTAGAGCGTGGCAAGAAGGCCGGAAATGCTTCTTCAGGCAAAGGCACACTTGTTGCATATGTTATAGACATTTACCTTGCTGACATACCTAGCAGCTCTTGGGTATTTGATACCGGATCGGTTGTTCATATTTGCAACTCGATGCAGGGGCTAGTAAGAACTAGGCGTGTGGCACAAGGGGAGATTGACATCAGGGTCAGCAACAAAGCAAGAGTTGTTGCATTGGAAGTCGGCACGATGCAGTTCCAGCTTCCTTCTGGATTTATTTTGGAATTGAATAATTTTTATTACATTCCTGCACTTAGTCGGAACATTATTTTTGCCTCATGCTTGATGAGTCAGGGTTATGAATTCAATTTAATGGACAATGGTTGTTCGTTGTATTTGAATGGTATGTTCCACGGCTATGCACCCATTGTTGATGGGCTATTTACATTGAATCTAGAACATGAACAGATCTATACCGTGAATGTCAATAGGCATAAGCCTAATGAGATAAATTTGACATACTTCTAGCATTGCCGGCTTGGACACATTAGTGTGAAACGCATGAAGAAGCTCCATGATGATGGGCTCCTAACTTCGCGCGACTTTGAGTCGTTCGAGACATGCGAATCATGCTTGCTCGGCAAGATGACTAAGTTTCCTTTTGCAAAGAGTTGCGAGAGGGCGTCCGAGCTATTGGAACTTATACATAGTGATGTGTGTGGTCCAATGAGCACAACTGCCAGAGGTGGCTATCAGTACTTCGTGACTTTTAGCGACGACTTGAGTAGATATGGATATATCTATTTGATGAGGCACAAGTCGGAAACTTTCGAAAAGTTCAAAGAGTTTCATGACGAGGTTGAAAATCAGCTCGGCAAGACTATAAAACTTCTACGATCAGATTGTGGAGGTGAGTACATGAGCCAGGAGTTTGATGATCATCTGAAAAGCCGAGGTATAGTACCTCACCTCACACCTCCGAGTACGCCACAGAGAAATGGCGTGTCAGAATGGAGGAACATGACTTTGTTGGACATGGTCCGGTCAATGATGAGCAAATCGGATTTGCCCTTGTCATTCTGGGGATACGATCTAGAAACTACAACTTTCACACTTAACAGGGTACCATCAAAATCCATAGATAAGACACCACATGAGATGTGGACCGGGAAGACTCCCAGTTTGTCTTTTCTAAAGATTTGGGGTTGTGAAGCATTTGTCAAGCGACTTATGTCAGACAATCTTACACCCAAGTCGGATAAATGCATATTCGTGGGATATCCGAGGGAAACCTTGGGATATAGCTTCTACAACCGGGAAGAGAACAAAGTGTTTGTTGCTCGGAACGGGGTTTTCCTTGAGAAAGAGTTTCTCAGTCAGGAGGCCAGTGGGAGGATGGCCCGACTCGAAGAAATTCGAGTACCACTCGGGGATGGCTCGGCGGGTGATGAGATCATACCGGAGTCAGTCAGGGGACCCGTAGTGGAAGCGGCACCGGAACCACGGAGGTCGGAAAGATTGCGCAGAGTGTGTGATGTATTGTTGCTAGAAAGCAACGAGCCGACCACATATGCGGAAGCGATGGTGAGCCTGGATTCCGAGGCATGGCTGGAGGCCATGAGATCCGAGTTAAAGTCCATGGATGAAAATCAAGTCTGGGACTTGGTTGATCCGCCGCCTGGCGTAAAGGCCATTGACTGCAAATTGGTCTTTAAGAAGAAAACCGATGTGGATGGAAATGTTCAGATCCACAAAGCTTGGCTTGTCACTAAAGGTTATGGACAAGTTCAAGGAATTGACTACGACGAGACTTACTCGCCGGTAGTGAAGCTGAAGTCGGTGAGGATCGTACTAGCTATAGCTGCATATTTTGATTACGAGATATGGCAGATGGATGCCAAAACGGCTTTCCTTCACGGAAATTTAACCGAGCACGTGTATATGATACTGCCCGAGGGTTTTGTCGATTCAACTAGCACTAGTAAAGTATGCAAGCTCAAGAGATCCATTTATGGGTTGAGGCAGGCATCTCAGAGTTAGAACATTCATTTTGATGAGGTCATCACTGGTCTCGGTTTCATCAAAAGCGATGAGGACGCTTGTTTATACAGGCAGTTAAGTGGGAGCTTGATTGTGTTTTTGATCTTGTATGTGGATGACATACTACTGATCAGAAATGATGTTTCGATGCTGAACTCGGTCAAGGAATCATTGAATGGCAAGTTCTCAATGAAGGACCTTGGTGAGGCAGTTTACATTTTAGGCATCAAGATCTATAGAGATAGATCGAGGAGGCTGCTCGGCTTGAGCCAAAGCATGTACATAGATAAAGTGTTGAAGCGGTTCAACATGAGTGAGGCCAAGAAAGGGTTCTTGCCTGTCTCATATGGTACAAGGCTAAGCGAGACTCAGAGTCCCTCGACATCTAATGAGCGAAGCAGGATGAGTCAGATCCCGTATGCGGCAATTGGATCCATCATGTATGCCATGATATGTACACGGCCTGATGTTGCTTTTGCAATAAGCCTATCAAGTAACTAGGCAGCGGTAAAGAAAATTTTGAAGTACCTGAAAAGGACTAAAGAGATGTTCCTAGTTTATGGAGGTGAGGAAAAGCTCATCGTAAGGGGTTACGCCAATGCTAGTTTCCAAACCGATAGAGATGATTGTCGATCACAGTCCGGATTCGTGTATGTCATGAATGGAGGAGCAGTGAGCTGGATGAGTTCCAAGCAAGATACGGTGGCCGATTCTACCATAGAAGCCGAATACATTGCAGCTTGTGAAGCTGCAATGGAAGGTGTTTGGATCTGGAACTTTCTGGATAATCTTGGTATTTTCCCAGCCTCGGTAAAACCATTGGACCTTTATTGTGATAATTCTGGTGCCATCGCACAAGCCAAGGAGCCAAGGGATCACCACAAGACCAGACACATAGATCGGAAATATCACCTGATACGAAAGATCGTAAAGAGTGGTGATGTTGACTTATGCAAAATTCATACGGATGCAAATGTTGCAGATCCGTTGGCTAAGCCGCTTCCACAATCCAAGCATGAGGGGCACGTTAGAGCTATGGGCATTTGATGTCTATTTGATTGACTCTAGTGCAAGTGGGAGACTGTTGGAGATATGCCCTAGAGGTAATCATGTATGATGATATTTCCTATGTGTTTATGAATAAAGATAGTCCTTGGACATTATCAATGATGTGTATTAGCAAGTACGTGACTTGTTTGTGGGACTATACATTGTATGATGACTGTCCTAAAAGGTCCCTAGTCGAAAGGGCTATGTGGACGCGCAGCCGACTAGACTAGCATATGACACGGTCGATGGCTTGGTCTCACTAGCCATGGAGCATTGGATGCTAACCGGATAATATGGACTCGGAAGGATCTGGTCGGATTCGACATAGTTGGATCCGAGTTGAGATAAGGTCCGAGTCGGATAGACCCAACTATGAGACGCAGCGATATGTCATCTGTGAGTCTCTAGTACAACATACGTTCTATGTCCTAAGACCTGAGCTGGCGCATGTACTCGGGATGGTGACAGACTTGCTTTGGGCCAACCAAACGCTACTCTGTGACTGGGTAGTTACAAAGGTAGGTTTCGGGCTTGTCTAGACCCATGCTGCGAGACATGGTCGAGCAAGATGGGATTTTCCCCTCCGATCAGGAGAGATATACTGTGGGCCCCTTGTGTGATCCGACTAGGATAAGCATGGCCATGCGACAAGGATTATGAGATAATCTGGTTTGTGGTCGGCATCACTGGAACGAGAAAGAGGTCGGGCTAGCACAAGGATGACAGACTCGCCTTGAGTCCGACAACATATATTGTGTGGCAAAAGGAATGGAAGTATGATGTACATGTTCGCCTAACCAGCTTCATAGTCTGCTTGGTGTTCGGCATGCATTGCTAGGGGCCGCTACCAACCATGCAGTTCGGAGGTGATCCGAACTGCGACCAAGTCGGCTTGAACCTAAGGGGTCACGCGCTTAAGGGAAGGAACCTACAAGGTCGGATCCGGGGACACTGGTCGGATGTGATCCGAGCTGTATTCGGATTGTGGTCGAGTAGAGTTATGGCCTTTAGGGTCCGTGTGAGGCCCAAGTGTTGAGCCTACAACGGACGCCTATATAAAGTGGGGTGCGGCACACTCATGCGGTTGATCGCTTCAGCGCTGTCACTAGGGTTTGCATGTGTTGCAAATAGACACCTCTACTCGCCGTCGGTTGTGTGATCGGACCTAGCAGTCCGCCGCACGACGTTCCTCCTGCACGCGTGGATACCGTTAGAGGCGGTGCACCTGCGCCGCTCCGGCGAACTTGTACGTGGGATCCGGCGACCGGCTGTTCGAGGGAGATCGGACAAGGAGGAGACGAGTCACGCGGATGCGCTGCCCCAGCTCTTCTTCCGCTGCACGGCACTGCGCATCTAGTGATAACGAACTGTGATCCATCTCCCATAGCATGTTCTTGTTTGTTCTGCGCGTAGGAAAAATTTTAACTTGCAGTCGACGCACCCTACCGTAGATCCGAACAAGGTGCGCCCTAGTGAGTTGTGGGCACTGTGGGCCCCCGTTTGCGTTGATTCCACCTCCTAAAAATCACATATATTCCAAAATAATTCTTCGTAAATTTTTATCGCGTTTGGACTTTGTTTGATACGGATTTTCTACAAAACAAAAAACATGCAACAAACAGGAACTAGAACTGGGCACTGGATCAATAGGTTATTCCAATAAATCTTATAAATTGTTGCCAAAAATATGTAAAAGTTGTATAATATTGGCATGAAACAATCAAAAATTATAGATACAATAGACGTATCACAAATCACCGCTTCCCTCTGCGAAGGGACCTTCTATTTACTTTTATGTTGTGTCATCACCTTCTAAAATAAGCGCCAGAACCTGAGAGCACTACTGTCATGCTTATGCATTGTGTGTAGCTAATGTTGGGTGCATCATGACTGGATCTTTTCTACCATGAATTACAATGTTTAGTCGCCGCTTAAACTTTGGAGGTGCTCTACATTTATGTTTGCGGTCTCATAAAGGGCTAGCGAGATACCACTATTGTCATATTATATCATGGTTGTTTTGATAAAGTGTTGTTGTTTGAGATATCTTATTATTGCTCGCTAGTTGATTATGTCATTGATATGAGTTAATATAATTTTTAAGAATTATAGTCGACATGGTTAGTTATAATATTGGCTGAAAACATGTGTGATGTTTAAGCTTATTTATGCAAACAAGAGCAAAATAGTTCGTAAAAGTTTTTCTTTTTCACATTCAATTTGTCAACTGAATTGCTTGAGGACAAGCAAAGGTTTAAGCTTGGGGAGTTGACACGTCTCCGTCGTATCTACTTTTCCTAACGCTTTCCCTCTTGTTTTGGACTCTAATTTGCATGATTTGGATGAAACTAACCTGGACTGATGCTGTTATCAGCAGAACTACCATGGTGTTGTTTTTGTGCAGAAATAAAAGTTCTCGATATGGAATGAAACTTTGAAAGGATTTTTTATATAATAAAATAGAATTTATAGAGCCAAGAACCACCGGAAGGGGGCACCTGGGTGGGCACAACCCACCAGGGTGCGCTCCCCTCCTGGCGCGCCCAGGTGGGTTGTCCCCACCTGGTGGCCCTGCAGACCCTGAAACCGACGCTATAAAATCCTATTTTTCTAGGAAAAAATCAAGGAGAAAGAATTATCGCGTTCCACGACACGGAGCCGTCGCCGTCTCCTGTTCTTCATCGGGAGGCCAGATATGGAGTCCGTATGGGGCTCTAGAGAGGGGGATCTTCGATCTTCGTCATCACCAACCCTTCTCCATCGCCAATTCCATGATGCTCCCCACTGGGAGTGAGTAATTCCTTCGTAGGCTCGCTGGTCGGTGAGGAGTTGGATGAGATTCATCATGTAATCGAGTTAGTTTTGTAATGGCTTGATACCTAGTATCCACTATGTTTTGAGATTGATGTTGCTATGACTTTGCCATGCTTAATGCTTGTCACTTTGGGCCCGGGTGCCATGATTTCAGATCTGAACTGTTTATGTTATCACCATTATACCCATGTTCTAGATCTGATCTTGCAAGTTATAGTCACCTACTACGTGTTATGATCCGGCAACCCCGGAGTGACAATAGTCGGGACACTTCTCGATGATGACCGTAGTTTGAGGAGTTCATGTATTCACCGTGTGTTAATGCTTTGTTCCGGTTCTCTATTAAAAGGAGGCCTTAATATCCCTTTGTTTCCAATAGGACACCTTTGCCACGGGAGGGTGGGACAAAAGATTTCATGCAAGTTCTTTCCATAAGCACGTATGACTATTTACGGAATACATGCCTACATTATATTTATGAACTGGAGCTAGTGCCATATCGCCCTAGGTTATGACTGTCACATGATGAATATCATCCAACAAATTACTGATCCAATGCCTACGATTTTCCTACATATTGATCTTGCTAAGTTACTACTGCTACTATTACTGTTGCACTTGCTACAAAACTACTGCTATCACTATTACCGTTACTATTACTGTCGCTACTATTATCAAAACTATCATACTACTTTGCTACTGATAACTTTTCTGCAGATAATTAATCTCCAGGTGTGGTTGAATTGACAACTCAGCTGCTAATACTTGCAAGTATTCTTTGGCTCCCCTTGTGTCGAATCTATAAATTTGGGTTGAATACTCTACCCTTGAAAACTATTGCGGTCCCATATACTTGTGGGTTATCAAACGTCACATGCTTGAGTGTTGTATTGCAACATCTTCAATTCTTCCGCGGTTGCTTCACGATCCGGTTCCTTACCATCCTCAAAGAATTCACCTGCAAGCCAACACGAACAACAGCCCAAACGGTGGGGTTATGACCAAGAATATACATTTTCATCTTATGTTTCTAACTAGTAAAGTTTGTACCATCGAAATATGAACCTCTATGGTGATAGTTATCCTCACTAGACGCCATACTCTCCTAGGTTGTGAAACCAATGCAATGGAGACCAAAGCTTTGGTACCATTTGTAGGATCGAAAGTATGTCTAGAGGGGGTGATTAGACTGCTTGACCAAATAAAAACTTAACCCTTTCCCAATTTTAGTTGTAGGGAAGTTTTAGAAATTCTACCAAGTCAAGAACACCCTACACATGCAAGTCTAAGAGTTGAGCAGCGGAAGTAAAGACTTTACATATGATCGTAAAGGATGGATCCGAGAAATCAAACACAATGAAGACACGATGATTTTTGTCGTGGTTCCGATAGGTGGTGCTGTCGTATATCCATGTTGATGGAGACTTCAACCCACAGAGGGTAGTGGTTGTACGAGTCCAGGGAGGGCTCCACCCACGAAGGGTCCACGAAGAAGCAACCTTGTCTATTCCATCATGGCTTATGCCCACGAAGGACTGGCTTCACTCGGGTAGATCTTCACGAAGTAGGAAATCTCCTTGCCCTTACAAACTCCTTGGTTCAACTCCACAATCTCTTCTAGGCTCCCAAGTGACACCTAACCAATCTAGGAGACACCACTCTCCAAAAGGTAATAGGCGGTGTTGTTGATTGTTGATGATGGACTCCTTGCTCTTGTGCTTCAAATGATAGTCTCCTCGACACTCAATCACTCTCTCACAAATTTCGCTTTGGTAGGAGAGGGGAATGAATGGAAAGCAACTTGAAGAGGCTAGAAATCAAGATTCAAATGGTAGGATTGGAATGTCTTGATCTCAACACATGAGTAGGTGGTTCTCTCTTAGAAAATGAGTAGTGGAAGTGAAGTTTTGTTCTGATGCTCTCTTAGAGAGTAGGTGGCAGTGGAGGGGTATTTATATCCTTCACCCAAAATCCAACCCTCAACACTTTCTACTCATTTCGGTGACATCGACCGGAATTCTCGGTGAGATTGACCTGTGCAAAAGTAATGAACTTTTGGCTTTTCGATGGGACCGAAGTGTGAGTCTCGGACAGACCGAAAGTGTGGTGACCTAGATTGGATGCCGTTTTGGTAGTTCCGACCGTTTCAACTCGGTGACACCGATGTGAACGACTTCACTACATAAACTTGGTCACATCATCTCGGTGGGACCGATCGCAATTTTGGTTGCACCAAAATTCTAGGGTTTTGGCTTGGCAGTGTATGTGATCAACTCAGTGGAACCAAGATAGGCATTATCGATGGGACAGAGATGAATCTTTAGGGTTTTGTACAGATATGATGTGGAGAAATGTTTGAGGATTTTTGGAGCAATATCACGAAGCACTTGAGCAATTGAGTCATGATCAAAACCTCATCCCCTTTTAATAGTATTGGCTTTCCTGTGGACTTAATGTGATCTTGGATCACTTAACCAAAAATGTAGAGTCTTGAAGCTTTGCCAATGTATATCCTTTGCATTTTGAGGGTCCACATTCTCATGTCCTTGCCATGCCAATCATTGATCTTTTGTTTGAAATCTATTACCAATGAGCATTAGATCAATGATGTATATGTTATTATGAATTACCAAAACCACCCGGAGATTAGTTGCACTTTCACCCAACTTATGAAATATTGTCATATCACACCGCCAATATGTTGCCGGTATTTTTCCATAATGTGTTAATGTTTACTTGCGTCCTTAGATCATCTCCAACGCCGACTCTCAAATTGCCTGCAACTGTCTGGACCGCGTGGCCCGGACGTGTTCTGCCATCCAACACGGTCTTGTATTAGTCTGCAGGCCGGTTCGGACATGCTTTTCCCTGGAAACCGAAGACAAAGTGAGGGGAGGGGGGATTTGCAGGCGTCTGGACCGCTGCCACGCCCGCTCCTGACTACCCAGGCCCATCGAAAACCCTCCTCCCTTGCCCGCGTACATTCCCGCCGGACGGTAGCTGCCCGCGTTCATGTTGCTGTAGAGCGGTCACTCTTGAATGACACTGGCCCAGAGCGGACGCGGCCTTTCACTTGCGTCGGCATTAAAGCGGCGCGTCGTCTAAGAGCGCCGTCCGCTCCATGTCATGTTCAATGCCGGAGAGACGTTTATTGTACGGGATGGGACAGATATCTACCACGCCCCATTCAATGCCCGTTCGTTTGTATGCCACCATTAAGTAGGCTCGTTGGTCGAGGAACCAAGTACGGCGTCGCGCATTGACGCACCCAGACACTCGGGCTCACTAGAATTCATTGTTTAAAGGCAGCCACACCCGACTAAACTCCACACCACAACACTTCTGCTCCACATCCTCCTCCATTGCATCGTATCCACCATGACCGCAAGCTCTAGCGTGATGCGGGAGAGCCTATCACCAACAGGCCAGGAGTCGGACTATGAGGCGATGGGGCGTGCCAAGCTCACAACCTAGCAAAAGGGCTCACCACAGTGCGTCATCTGCTTGGCACATAAGGAAAACTTCCCAAGGACCTCGAAGGATCCTAGTTGGATATAACTGACCCGAGGATCATGTAAACCCTAGTCTCCCCCTATATAAGGCAAGGATAAGGCATGTTAGGCATCTAATCTCATACCTAGTGATCCCTGCGACCTCACCATGCATTATACACCATATACTAGCTCTGATACAAGGTTGTTCGTCATCAGTACAATATATCATGAGTAGGGGGTTCCCTCATCGTGAGGGCTTGAACCTGGGTAAACTACCTTGTGTGAATCCCATATGGGCACCCTTCTATGTGTGAGCCCATCAAGATTACAACTAGAATTATGAACCGACATGAGGTGTCTACAAAGAGTTCGTCTACTCATAGTCATCTCAAATGGTTTGGTTGTTCCCTCATGGTCAAATACATCTTTAGTATTGATGCGACTTATATTGAAGAAACTAGGGATGACACCTTTTTAATGTTCCACTACCAATTTACAGGTTACAAAATTTACTTAAAGAGTAAAAATTACATGGTTCCTTGTCGCCCTAATCCGATAAAGATGGGTAAGAACCCGTTAAATCCTACTTTCATGTTTATAACACAACGACATAATTGGCTCGATGCTCCAGCATAGCCTCACCGCATGCCCCTATCACATGTGGCCCACAACCTAGTCCGAGGATATCTATACCCCAAACCTCATCATGTCGAGGTCTATCCCAGCACCATATGGTGGTTCCACAATGTATCCCACTCTCTCCATTGAGCTGACCCATTAAGGAGGTTTATCCATTTTGTTTCATTATCTTTTCATCCTTTTCCATTCTTTTACTTTCACCTTTTAGTTTCATTTTCCATTATTATTTTAACATTTTTGTAGTCATCTTTCCTCCCTTGTTTTTGCACTTTCACTT